>NC_083104.1:15931176-16246029 GCF_949774975.1 Lagenorhynchus albirostris | reverse complement strand
TTACTCCCACATTTATGACTGGTACTTCTTAGATCCACTGACAAGTCCCTTAACCACGAGTCATTGTTTTCCAATCAATAAAATGGGTAATAGCACTAAGTCCCATTTCTGTCAAAATGTTTTCCTTTTGACAGTATGTGCTTAAGCTAAATAGATGCAGTTTGACTCAGGAATTTCCCAAGACCCTCTGACTCATGAATTCCACTCCTAGGTATGAACCCAAAAGAAGTACATACCTATGTCCCCTAGTAAATATGTATAAGAAAATGTTCATTGCAGCATTATCATACTAGCTAAGTTCATAAACAGCCCAAATTTTCATCAAGTACAAAGTGAATAAATAAATCATGATGGATTCATGCAATGAAATATTACCCACGATGAAAATGAAGAAAACAAAAGTGGATGCATCTCATGAGCATAACAATAAGCAAGAGAAGCCAAAAACAAAACAGTACATACTGTGTACTTCCAGTTACGTAAATTTGAAAAATATGCAAAACTAATAGGAGTTAGAATAATGATTAAATTTAAGGGGATACTGACCGGGAGGTGGTGTGGTAAGAGCTACTGAGGTGCTGGTAAAATTCTGTTTCTTGATCTGAATGGTAGTTATGTGGGGGTTTTTATTCTGCAGAAAAATTAATGAGTTTAAAATTCATCACTGTGTCCATTTTCTGTATGTTTGTTATACTTTACTAAAAAGTTTAATGTAAAAAATCCATGATTATAGATAATTCCAAGTCCTAATATAATGGGTAAATATGAGAAAACAGGTTTTATCTAAGGTATGTGAGGATATTTATGAAGATGTTAAAGTAATTTTCTCAAGAAAAGACTATATGAGATGTACAGATTAAGATACTTAAAAATAAACAAGTTATTGTTCTGGATGAAGTAAGCTATTTAAATTTTGAATCATTTCTATGTTGTTATACTATATTAACTAGAAAATGATAATTTATATTTTCAAGATATTAACTTATGTACATTCTCCTGATTGTTAAGTGAGACAAATATTTTTATTGTTTTGCACTTAGACACTGGCTAAACTCTGTAATTATGGCCAACATTAAGTGAGCACTTATTATATGCCAGACATTGGGCCAAATACATTATATACAATATATTATTTAATCTCCATGACAACCATGTACACTTGGCACTATCATTTTCTTCAACTTAAAGAATGAGGAGGGACTTCCCTGGTGGTGCAGTGGTTAAGAATCCACCTGCCAGTGCAGGGGACATGGGTTTGATCCCTGGTCCAGGAAGATCCCACATGCTGCAGAGCAACTAAGCCCATGTGCCACAACAACTGAGCCTATGCTCTAGAGCCCCGCAAACCACAAATACTGAGCTTGTGCACTGCAACTACCTAAGCCCGCATGCTCTGGGGTCCGCGTGCCGCAACTACTGAGCCCGCGTGCTGCAATTACTGAAGCCTGCGTGCCTAGAGCCCGTGCTCTGCAACAAGAGAAGCCACCGCAATGCAAAGCCCACGCGCCGCAACGAAGAGTAGCTTCCACTCACTGCAACTAGAGAAAACCTGCGGGCAGCAACGAAGACCCAACGCAGCCAAAAATTAATAAAATTTTTTAAAAAATGAATGAGGATGCTGAAGTTGAGAACTTAAATACCTTGAGGAAGGTGACAGAATGAATAAGTGATGGAGCACTGAATTGAACTGAAATTGACGGTTCTAGTTCCAGTATCTTAACTGTTACTCTGGCTCTCAACAGATGCTGAATAAACTCATCAATATTTGTTTAATATAAGAAATAAACTGAAAAATTTTTGCATAGTTATATTTGTTAAAGACTTTCTTACACTGCCTAAGAGATAGGCCCTTGCAATCTAAGTGTTTACATGACTAGACCACTTATGAATTTTAGGGATTTAAACTAATGTAATTTTTAGTTCAGCCAGAATAGAATAGCTAGAGCTGACAAGATCTTTAAGAATATGGGCAAAGCGAAGACAACCTATGGGATGGGAGAAAATATTGTATGTGATGTGACCAAGAAGGGATTAATTTCCAAAGTATACAAACAGCTCATACAGTTTAATATCAGAAAAACAAACATTCCAATCAAAATGTGGGAAGAAGACTTAAATAGACATTTCTCCATAGAAGACATATAGATGGCCAACAGACACATGAAAAGATGCTCAGTATCACTAATTATTAGAGAAATGCAAATCAAAACCACAATAAGGTATCACCTCACATGGGTTGGTGAAGCCACTATGGAGAACGGTATGGAGGTTCCTTAAAAAACTAAAAATAGAGTTACCATATGATCCACAGATCTCATTCCTGGGCATAAGTCCAGAGAAAACCCTAACTTGAAAGATACATGCACCCTGGCGTTCACAGCAGCACTATTTACAATGGCCAAGACATGGAAGCAACCTAAATGTCCAATGACAGATGAATGGATAAAGAAGATGTGATATATATATATATATATATATATATATGCAATGTATATATATGTATGTATGTATATGGAATATTACTCAGCCAGAAAACAGAAAGAAATAATGCCATTTGCAGCAACACTGGTGGACCTAGAAATTATCATACTAAATACGAAGTAAGTCAGATAGAGACAGATATTATATGATATCACTTATATGTGGAATTCAAAAAATGATACAAATGAACTTATTTACCAACAGAAATAGACTCACAGACATAGAAAATAAACTTATGGTTACCAAAGGGGAAAGATGGGGGAAGGGATAAATTTGGAATTTGGGATTAACAGATATACACTACTATATGTAAAATAGATAAGCAACAAGGTCCTTTTGTATAGCACAGGGAACTATATTCAATATCTTGTAATAACCTACAATGGAAAAGAACCTGTAAAAGAATATTATATATAACTGAATCACTTTTCTGTACACCTGAAACACTGTAAATCAACAATACTTCAATAAAAAAAAATTTTTTTAAAGAATTTAAAAAAGAATATGGGCAAAGCTATAAAAGAATCCCAATGTTTCTCTAAAAATGAGAAATAATATTTATCTGACTCGTGCTACTACATTTTATGAACAGAATAAGAAAATAAATTATATATTTGAATAATGAGTAAATATAATTTATCAAATTGCTAAATCTTAGTAGCCTGTTATAGAATTAATAGCCTATTTTTCAGAGCAAGTATTTTATGTCTGTAAATGTACTCATTATATAAATTTTGGTATACTCCCACCAAATAACTTTTATAATGATACATCTGAAATATATAAAATAGTTAGTACTCTTCAATAATTTTTGCAACTGAAGCAAACTATTTAAAATCTCCATGTAATCTACAAATGATTAGGAGCATAAAAAGACACAGAGAGAATAAAACTGGATGCATTTGCAAAAGATTTGTTAGCTCTAACTTTATAATCAATCATATTTTTTATCCCGGAGAACATTCCAAAATGAAGTAAAATAATTTGTTAAGTTTTCAACTGTAAGAAGTTATTTATAACTGCTTGTATAAAAAATAACTATAAAATATTTATTAGAAGGTGAAAACTGCCAACAATGATAGTACAGTGATCTGTGTTGATATTAATGCAAAAATAATAGTAACTTTCTACTGAAAGTTTCCTCCAATTAAATAGGGGGAAAAAATCACATGAGCTAAAATAGTTACAGATAATGCCTTGCAGGCACTGAAGACAATAACAGTTAATGTGACTTTCAGAAATAAATCTTGGGAATTCCCTGGCGGTCCAGCGGTTAGGACTCCTCGCTTTCACTGCTGAGGGTGCGGGTTCAGTCCCTTGTTGGGGAACTGAGATCCCACAAGCCAAGCTGTGCAGTGCAGCCAAAAAAAAAAAAGAAACAAATCTCCTAATTCTGATTTTCTTTCAATTTGCTATTGATCCATAAGTCCCCTTGGATTTAATGAACAACCAGTATTCATGCTAATAATCAACATATTTCCATCATTATCTCTAAGGAGTGAACTAGCCCTATCGTCCTATCATTGCTAATAGAATATATCATATATGTGTGTATGTATATATATATATGTATATGCACACATATATCATACATTCTACTGAAAAATTATTTCAATATTTCCTTGACTACATTGATAAATCAGGAAGCTAAAAACTTCAAACAAAATGGCATTATTTTATTTCATTATATTATAAGCTTGGTTTCGTATCAGGACTAATGTTATTCAGATTCTTACTGTGGCAAAACACTTCAATGAAATTATCTTTACTTTCCTGGAACTCACTTCCCTGGGATTGATGATGTCTGCTGGATGGTAAATAAATTTCAATGACCATGAGTTAAGTGCACAAAATAGATGCTTCAAGGATTCACTGAAGGGAAATTGGGACAAGTATTGCAATCCCTAAGGATGGGATGACTTATCATTCATCTGTCTCTCGGGATAGAGACGTAAAAAAGAGACAGTGTGTTCTGCCTTCTCTTCTTCTTGTAGGTGTTTTGTCTGGAAATAATCACTGTTATTTGATTCAGCATCTGCTGTTAACATTAGAACTTAAAAATCTTGTCACTGATTTCCTCATTCTGAGACCTAGCAGGAAGAAGCGAAACTCTTTCTCTTGTAATCCTTTAATAGAAGCTGAATGTAATAACTACAGTGATGCAGAGATGAGCAAAGTTAGGAGAGACTGCCTACAGAGACTCCCATTCTGGGTCTGGCCAGTTCCTTCCTTATTTATTGTGTGACGTCCGTGAGCTGGAGTCGACTTGAATAGGAGCGTCTTGGCCCTTATTATTCTTCCCACTCACATAACTCTAACTCCTTTTGACCAGCTCATATCTGCCTATCTCTAGCTGATGCCCTTTTGCTCTGCTCATATTTCCAGCATCCCTTTTAGAAGAATGGCACCCAAAGGCTCTCATTCACATCCTTGTTCACGGTATTGCCATTAGGCATAGAAGCTGCTTCCCTTGGAGGGGCTTGGGAATGGAGCCCCCCAGCTGACCCAGAGCCAATGACTACATCGACAGGAGATACAAAAGCTCAGCTATTTGCTTCCAGGCAAAAGAGATTTCCTATGCAATTTGCACTCCCTTGTGGAATCAGACTGTGGCTAGACATCACCTGAAACCACATCCTTACTTAGCTTCTTCCTTTCTCCGGAAAGGAAAGCGCTACTTTAATGAATTTCTAGAATGAGAATCCTCATCTCAGCCTTTCTTTTTTAGGGAATCTGACCTAAGATAATACGTAAATTGTATTTGTATGTCTAAAACCTAGTACAAATGGCATTTTGTCAGCAAATCTTTCACTAATCGCAGAGAAGGAAAAAACTGCTTTCTCTCTGGGAACGCTGTACATTGCTTAGAGCTTTTATTACTTCCTATCATTAATCAGAGCTATCAGTAATGTGGGTTTGCTCCTCACTAGAGTGGGTGCTCCTTGAGACTAGGAAATGGTTACAGCTGTGTCATGTTCACCGCTTCTACCTCTTTTTTTCATGCTGTAATAGGGAAGAACGTTTTGTATTCTATTACAAGTTAATTACTAAAGGGATGTTGCCTATAAGCTTAAATTATCCATAGTGGCCCATATCTGGGAACCCTGCCTTCCAGGTAATGAGCATTAAGCTGAAATACCTTTGTTTAGCTCTCAAGGAACATCCTGACCAGACCCACCTGTGAATGACTGCAGGGAGGAAGAAATTAACACATCCCCTCTGGAGTCTGACCACAACCAGGATATGTTTGACTTTACTCCCTCCTCTTTTAGTATAAAAGAAGCCTGAATTCTGACTCAGGCAAGATGGTTCTTTGGGGGCACGAGCTCACCATCTCTTGGTTTGGCCTGTTGTGTGGCGAACAGTATAAGCTTAGACTCAGTAACAGTGCATCTCAACCTCTTGGTATCTGTCTCTCCTCCAGCCCCCACTGCCTTCCTTTTAGTTCCTCCAGCTCTTTTCTGATTCTAGACCTTTGTTCTTGCTATTCCTTGTGGCTGGCATGTTTTTCCCCTCTGCCTTTTTTACAAGCTGGTTCATACTTCAAGTCTCCCCTTAAAGTCACCCTCTGGCAGATGCATTTTTCCTGACCACCCTGTCCTATAGCTCCTGCCACATTGTTTTCTGTTATACTCATCTGTTTATTTTCTTCAGGCCTTTTGTATTAGTTTCCCACAGCTGTCTTAAAAAAGTACCACTAACTGGTGGCTTAAAACAACAGAAATTTGTACTCTCATAGTTCTGGAACGTAGAAGTCACAAATCAAGTGATGGCAGGGCCAGGCTCTCTTCGAACAGTCAGGGGAGGACCCTTCCCTGACTCTTCCTAGATTCTGGAGGTTGTTGGCATTCTTTGACATTCCTTGGCAGGTGGGCACATCATTCCAATCTCTGTTCTGTCTTCATATGACCTCATCTCTATGTGTCCATGTCTCTACCCAAATTTCCCTCTTTTTATAAAAGCAACAGTAGTATTGGATTTGGGGCCCACCCTGATTCAGTATGATTGAATTAGATGCAGCTTGATTAGAATGAGAACCCATTCAGGGGTTCTCAGCAAACATGAATTTTGGGGGACACTAGTCAACCCAGTACATCTTCTTAACGTTTAACACAATCTCTACTTTTGGGGATTAGTCTCCTGTTTGTTTCTTGTTTGTCTCTTGGCTGTGTCTGCTATGTTCACAGTTGTATCACCTGCTCCTAGATTGAGTACCAGACATATAGTAGGCACTCAATAAATGCTGATTGAATGATTACAAGAAAGCATTTTTCAAGCACCAGTTGATTCCTAAATAAAAATTGTCATACTCACTAGTTATACATGCGATTAGTTGATAATTCAGTGCCTGCATTATAACAAATAACCTTCTGCAGGCATGATTTTTGTCTACCTACTTTTAGAGAAAGAACAGTTCAGTTTCAATCACAAAACACTGAAATTTAAGTGATGACTCATCAGCTTACTGATAAATATCATTAAAAAATCTGCATCTTTTGCTTGGAACTCAATGTTTCTTTGCTTGCATTAAATACACATATTTATATGTCTCTATAAACAATGGAATTTAACCAATAGAAGTAAAGGCAGCTCAAAACATCATAAAGGTCTGTATTCTGGATAAGTTATCAGACATGTCATTGTTAGTTGCCCATAATCTACATATTCAGTCTACTCTGAGTATGAACTTTTTTGGAGAATGTATCTTCTTTCAACACGGAGAATGATTTCATAAATAGACAAGGGCTGTAATTTGCAAAAACAATGAGATGTATTCAGAAGCTCAATGAGGCTGGTGCTAATGAGGGAAAAAACAAACATAAACAAAAACCTTTGCATATAAATGATGTTTCAGCTATTAATTTAAATTAACTTGATGGGATTCAATATATGGTACCACTAGCCTCCAACTTTTAGTTTTTTTAAACAATTCTAAGCCCAAAGGGTATATTCAAGTTAGTACCATCAAGGTCACTGGGTATATACAACACAGAATTAGTTGCATAAAACACATGGATTCAATCCACAGAGCCCAGAGACCTATTGCAAGAGTGTTTGTTGGTACTTGCAAGTAATGGTAGAGCTGTTCAGCTATAGAACCAAGAGTGTAGCTGTGTGACCATTAACAAGTCATATAACCTGTTTATAACTCAGTTTCCTCTTTTATAAACTGGAAATAATCATAGTACTTCCCCATAGGGCTGTTGTGAGGATTTAACAGGTTACTACCTGTAAAATGCTCAAAGCAGTGCCTAGTAATCAGAGCTCATATGAAGCTATTGTGATCATTATATGGCAATAATGATAAATAACATCAGAAGTTATTTTCAACAGTGCAAACATTTTTTATCTTGAGGCAGGATAGGTTTCGAATGTCCATCTGGATAAGACCTTTCTTTTGCTAATAATTATTTTTCTTTTTTCCTCAACTAATTAACTTATTTTTTTCCATTTAGTGAGCATGACTTCAGATCTTTAGTTTCAGTTTTAGCCTTTGGTAAATAATGGTTTTAACTGAGTGGCAAGAGTGAAGAATAACTGTTTCCCTTCCTGGTGTACAACTATCAAGAATTTGGGGTTTCTCAGGTTTACCATGGGGCATCAATGGACTAGCAAATGACATGATAAAACCTGGAAGACAAATGTGAAGTTCCAAATCCGTGAATGGATGTGCCAAAGTAAGATAAATATGATTCGAGGTGAGTACATTTAGGAAGTTCTAAATTTGTAGCTTCCTAACCTTTGTGAAAAGCTTGTGTAGTGGGGGTTGGCAGCCAGATTTAGATTTAGTCTGCAATGCATCTTGACCATGATGGCATGGGATAGCTTCACTCTAACGTTTGCTGGTCAACAGTGTGTCCTCAATGGTATTATTCTGAGAACCCACAACTACTGTGCAAGGGGCTTGGGAGCAAGGGAGAAAACATCGTACAGTGTATTCAGTTCTGTTCTCTCCATCTGGAGCTAGCCTACAGGTTGATTATATTTTAATACTTTTTACATAATATTAGAATGGCACACATTGTCATCGTTTTGATGGGAAGTTTCACTAATCTGGCAGCTATCATGTTTTTACTCCTTGTATTTTTCCCTTTTAGTTCTATTCTTTTCAGCTACAAAGATGAAGTGTTTAATACTAAATGTGGGGGGAAAATAATCATTTCTGATCTTGCCTCCCACCCATTGCTTTTCTTTCAAAAATATTTTTGTACTTTCTTTTGCTTCTATTTTCACGACAATATATTGCATCTAAGCTCTTCCTGCTGTCTTACATTGTTTGTCAATAAATCATCTGAGATTTGCTCCCAAGAGCAAATTTATTTATTTTATGGCATTCGCTTCCAATAGCAATTTGTTACATTTATCCATTCCATTGTTAAACAGTTCTTATTAATGAGAGATTCTTAAACTTAAAGTTTTGAAGGACTTAAGGATCCTCTCACAATTCAGACTATCTTAAATGTAAAAGTTAATTTATTTGACTTATCTAATGCAAAAACCTAGGAATAGATTTCCTGTCTTTAGGCATGGCTAGAACCAGGTGCTCTAAAGATTACCTGGTTTCTTTCTTATTTTTCAAATCTGCTAAATCATTATCAGAGTCATGTGGTCATTTAAAACAGGCTTCCATTCTCTCATGTGCAAATCTGTTGAAAAAGAGATTGCTTCATTCTCACCAGTTTGAACAAAGGCATTGGGCCTGGTTACATTGGTCTAGTGGGTGATATGCCTAGCAATAGGTATTTGAATTGCTGCACCTCACTCAAATATCCACTACAAAACCTTCATCTTTCAGATGGTTATGACTTTTCTCATTGAAGATGTAGGCTTTCCAGCAGTTATCCAATAATTCTAGATAGGCTTTCTTTAAGTCCACAACTAGATGGAAGCTACATCAGCAAAGGCTTGATTATACTATACTATATGCATAGTATATTATATACTATAATATACTGTACTATAATATTTGAGGAATAACACGTGTACATTATAGTATTCTGCTTTTTTGTTATGGTCTTATATTTTTGCATTTAATATGTCATAAATGTGTTTATAATATTAATGATAATTGTAAGCTATTTTTTAATTGGTAAAAATGGCCAACTACTTTGTTTCATCATGGTGTATTCTATGGGAGTCCGAATAGTCTTTGGATTCAGACTTTTGAGAGTCAAATTTCAAAGTCAAACAAATTTGTTGGAGAGTCAAACAAATTTCTGTTTGTTAAGCTCCCTAAATATCTGTCTGTCATCAGAAAAATGGACACAAAATTACTGGGATTAAATCACTAATTGAGATAGTGACTGAAAAGGATCAATGTGGTATGTATAATTTTCTGGCTTAGATTTTATGCCATGCTTCCCAAGGACCATTCCTCTACTTCGAATATATGAATTCTTCATAGTTTCCACTTATAACCAGTATAGATATCTAAGGTACAAATCTGAATCAGATCAAAAAGTTTATAATTTTAGAAGAATGTTCGTGGTTGAGTAACGTGTACTTTTGCTGTGATTTGCGATCATCTGTCTTTTCAGTGTATTCTGTTTTGTTTTTTTATTTGATTTTGTTTTTAATTGAGGATTCTCCTTCTATGTTGAAACACGGTGGCTGGTAAAGTGATCACTGAACAGACCAGGTGCTGTTTTTTGGATTCTCCAAATTCTAGAAGCTGAGATTAAACTTTTACCAGAGTGCCGTAGTACTTGGTCAATAGGTCTCTTTATTTTTTACAAAAACGTCAGGGCTCTGAAATATTTCTTTCTCTAAGCACCTGTCAAAAGTCAATGAAGAAAAAGAGGATATAAAAACAGATGGTTGACTCATATTTATAATCTTAACAACTTTGATAGTTTGTTGAAAAGTATCTTGCTCTTGGTAAAGACTGACAAAAAAAGAGAACACCAAATGCTGGACATCTGGAGGCCAAATAAAAATAAAGACATATGCCCTTTGTGGGCCCTCTTGCCTTTTTAAGACACTGTTTCTTTGGAAAAGATATATAGTCCATGGGTCACTATTAAACATGTGCTATAACTTTTATTTTCTTATATTTGTGAAAAATGAAGTGAGGTCTGATAGCTTACAGGCAACCTAAACTACCTGGTGAGACGGAATGATATATCTTGATGGTAGAAGGGGAGTAAAACAATATTCAACCACCCCAGTATCTGCTTTGTCCTATATAACTCATCCTCAGTCTTCCTCTCTTTGTTATGAAATAGAGGTTTTCAGAGAAATAATACTTTGATTCATAGGTTTATTATGTGAACATAATAGAAGTTGTCAATAGTTACAAGCAAAGATATGAAAAACAGTAATACCTAAAACTTAAAGAATATTTCATTGCTTTAAAAACTGTTTCAGATGCACAGTATAATTGATACACTCTGCAAAATTTTAAGGGTTGTGGGGTATACATTTTCCCATATTATAGGTAAGAATGCAAAAACTAAGAAAAGGTAAGTGTTTTACACAAGGCCATCCAGATAGACAATGGCTAGTTGGGAGCAAAATTTGATTATTTTATTTCTTACCCAATGTTCTATTTCACAGAACTATAACCCAGAACATGTAACTATATCCCAGAACTATATCCCAGAACTATATCCCAGAACATGTAAAGTGATATTCACATAAATGAATCCAAAACCTTAAAAAAAAATCCTAAGAAATTGTTTTCAAACGTTTAACAATCATTAGCCAATGTGAATATAGGCAAGCCGCAATCCCTTTTTTGTTTAAACTTTTAGAGGGGGGTTTTCACCATATCCAACTAATAGAAATCAGATTTAAGTTCCTAAGACTATTTCATTTATGTTTCCAAAAGCATGGTGAGCTTCACACAAAACAATTTTCCATCTTTTAAGTCTTGCTAATCCACTTTAAGCTAGGGAAGAGTCACACATCATCTCAGCTGCTGTGATCACATACAAATCACTTCTGCTAATCTCTTTGAACGGGATTTTCCTCTGCACAGGCATACTGCACAGCATGGAAGTTAAAGGCAGTACCTTGCCAAGTTTCACAGGTTCATTTATAATTCAGTCCTTATCCGAAAATTATAGCACGGAAGATCTCTTCCAAATAATTCCAGCCCCTTTCACTGCTGCCTTTGGTTTTCTCCCTAGCTTTTTAATAACTGATGAAGTCAAGGATGCAGTCTTTACAGCAAGGATTAACTGTGATCCACATCTTTTATTTGCAAATGAAAATAGAAAACTACCCTGATATTTGACACATCAAGTTTACAGGGTGTATCCAAGGGTTTTGGTCGTTGGGTTTTCTTAGCTTAGTAAATTATTAAAAAAAACACAGTAATTCTCTCTTGTGTCTCTGAATGCAATTTCCATTTTAGATCAGGCATTTGAAAATCTTAAGCACGATTTAGATAGCTTCTAGTACATAATGAATAGTATTATAAATAAATTTGAACACTTAGGCAAAAACACAAGCACAATTTTTCTTTAAAAATTCAACAGAAATCTAAAACTGAAAAGAAGTTAATAAATACTAGCTTGACACACTTTAAGACAAACAAAACTACACAACTGACATATTCCAGAAAAAAAAGTGAATAAGTGTAATCAGCAAATTCAAGGATATGAAAGTAAAATCTTATTTTTCTATTACATTTGTAATGATATTCTGCAACTATGTGATTTAATTCCCCAAATTGTAGCTTGGGAGATATACTTTCATAGTCCTGTGTGTTACAACTTTGGAAAAGTTTATGGTTTAGAATCCCTTTATAATTCAATGTAGCACATCCCACAGGAGTCAGTTCAATTCCGATGGTAACTCAGCAAAGCATGCTATCATTAACAGGATGGTCACACATCCTTTTGTTGTTACTTGGCAAAATTTATGGGATTCTAATTTTAATTTAATTCTGCTGAGAACTGATATTTTAAATGCTGAAAAATGAGGCAGAAGGTCATTAAACATCCTTTCTAGAGGACCTAAAATCATAACATTGCAGTCTCTTATTTGTCTAGATAAAATCATTCAGAAAAAGTCTTAGCAAGATGGATACCTTTGGAAAAATTCACACAATCTTTAAGAACCTTGAGCTGGGAAATGTATTTTTCTCGGGTTAGTTTCTTTTTTGGAACATATATTTCCTATCCAAAGAACTACAGTTGGTTAAAGAAAGAACAGTGTTTTTTTTTTTTCAAAAGTATTGATTGCAATATTTTAAAAAGAAGTTTTTTTCTTCCTTCCTATCTATCTCTTCTCTGTGTGTGTGTGTGTGTGTATATATATATATGTATGTATCCCTCTCCCTCTCTCTCTCTCTCTATATATATGTATCCCTCTCCCTCTCTCTCTCTATATATATATCTATCCCTCTCCCTCTCCCTCTCTCTCTATCATTTAATATCCCTAAGAAAAAAAGTTAAGTGGAATCCCTACCTTGGAAAGAAAAAAAGGAGGGGATAAATAATTCTCTCATAATTTTATATTCTTAATCTATCTTCTTTGTGACCAGATTTTAGATATAAAGCTGAGGATGTCAGAAATGCAGATTTTCTGAGACATTCAGTTTAGTAAGTGACACAAAACACCAGGATTTGATTTCTTTAAACCTAGGGCTTCTTAGATTGCAGGAGGAAAAAAAATACAGAATTGCAATTCAAATCTTAATCACTCCCTTGCTTGTTTCTTTGTGGTCTGATCTGAGAATGTAAGAATGGACATGGTACCTTCTGAAGCCTTTTCTAGTCCTGTGATATTTTCATTTTCAAATGTAATACAAGTCTAAAGAAGATAAACATGCCCAGCTTTTATTTTTTAACATCTTTATTGGAGTATAGTTGCTTTACAGTGATGTGTTAGTTTCTGCTGTATAACAAAGTGAATCAGTTATATGCATACATATATCCCCATATCCCCTCCCTCTTGCATCTCCCTCCCACCATCCTTATCCCACCCCTCTAGGTGGTCACAGAGCACCTGAGCTGATCTCCCTGTGTTATGCAGCTGCTTCCCACTAGCTATCTATTTTACATTTGGTAGTGTATATATGTCAGTGTTACTCTCTCACTTTGTCCCAACATGCCCTGCTTTTAACAGGTGCTTTGTGGTGAGTGCCAGTGATTTTACTTTACTATCAATTCTCCTTGCTGTCCACACTGACCCTCCTCTTTCCAGGAGACAAAAAAGTAATAAAATACATAATAACTTTTCTGCTCTTTACTATCCACTCCCTTTAAATTGTAACTTATATCAGCAAATAGTTCATTGGAAAGGGAGATTACTTTGTGGAAAAAATGTAGACCAGAATGATGTAAAAAACTCAGTTATTGCTTCCTTGAGCTGAAAGAATGGCTAGAACCTTTGGTCAGTTACCTTTGCATATTTGGATATAGTAAATATCACTAGCTTTTTAAAATTAATTAATTAATTTTTGGCTGTGTTGGGTCTTCGTTGCGGTGCACAGGCTTCTCACTGTGGTGGCTTCTCTTGTTGCAGAGCATGGGCTCTAGGCGCGCAGGCTTCAGTTGTTGTGGCTCGTGGGCTCTAGAGTGCAGGCTCAGCAGTTGTGGCACACAGGCTTAGTTGCTCCGTGGCAAGCGGGATCTTCCCGGACCAGGGCTCGAACCCATGTCCCCTGCATTGGCAGGCGGATTCTTAACCACTGAGCCACCAGGGAAGCCCTCACTAGCTTTTTTGGGAGGGGAAAAATCTCTTAATAGAACAGCAGTGCGTTGTGAGCATCTCATATGTCTTTAGAAAACCAGGTCAGGTTAGTTCAGTTACATCACCGAGGAGAAAAGCCAAGTGACCACAGAGGAGTGTCATATGTTTTGCCTCAGTTCTTAGTTCAGTAGCTGATAATTCTCTGGGGATAGGCAACTAATCTCTTGATTTGGAGCGTAGCTCTTTGGTTGCATCCCCACACATCTGCATTCCAAACTTCAAGCCCCATTAACATGTAGAATACTAGGTAGAGTCCTGATGAAGGTTTAGTTGGCACAGTGTGCATCTGGTTATGCACAAGTGCCTAGAATTAAAATAATAATTTCTAGTTGATTTCATGCTTCCGTAGCTTAATGGTCTCCAATGCTACATGTCTTTGCACAGAAAAGATGAACTGAAAGGAAATGTCAGCTTTTGAATAAACCTGTATCCAAATTTACTCCAAAATGAAATTGAAAAGAAAATTGGAAATATGACTTTATGAAGGATTTACTACTGTCTCTTTTCTGGGTAATTTGATACCATGGTATTCATAATGATCAGTGAAGTACTAAGGACAATTTTGTGCTCATTTCTACACCAATCTGACATCTCCTGTTTTTCCTTTAAGTGCAGTAGAATATAATTAGCCAAGAGCTTGGGGCTTGATTAAAATGTCATATTTTATAAATTTATGGTCAACTTCTGTGCCTTCCTGAAATTGAAAGACTCAGGATTTGACTCGACCTACGTGCCCGTAAAGGTATTCCTTTGTTAAACAAAAGGGAAATGTACTGCCTGGTGGTATTCAGGAGTTTCCATAAACTTCCTTATAATGTATATGTAAATGACTTATAAAAAGTAAGCTCTTACATTATTAAGTGTATTTTGATTGCTAATTTTTTAAACCCAAAGCTATCAAATTTATCTCCCCAATTATTCAAAAGTAATGTTAATAGAACTAATAATAAAATTAGAGCCTGCTTTCTGATTGATCTGAGCCTCCAAATATGAAAGCTAGAGATGGTATGATGGAGTCTTTAGGCTGTGGAGTGTGCTTTCCACTTCTTGGCCTTTCTATATTGCATGAGATTTGCTTTAGCCAGTGGAATGTGGAAAAGTGACCATGGCCAGTTCTGAACCTAGGCCTTAAGAAGACTTGTTTATTTGCACTGGCTCTTCTGCAATCAAATGAAAAGATCTTTCGCTGGGAAATGGTTGCTCCTTCACAGGGAGCAGACCTAAGTGAGGAGTCAAACTCAGCCAGACCTACAGCTTGTTGTGGAGTCACTCAGGCCGTCTCTCTCTAGCTGAGTTGGCCACCAACCAGCTGACCCAGAGACGTGTGATAATTGCTTATTGTCACCAACAAGATTCCATGGTTCTTGGTTAAGCAACAACAGTTGATTGGTACAGAAATGGAGTAAAATGACATTTGGAACTAACTAAATAGTGCTGCTCATGGATACCAATTCTGGTATCCAGCAGAAACAAGTAAATTACTCACTTTTGGGGTAGATGTTTTAAAAATTTAGCACATGTTTTAAAAAGGGTGCTGGGAGCAGAAATTCTCTGCATCAAATTTTATATCTATATTTGTATAATATATATCTACATAATTTATTGTTTGCTGTTACTAATTAGTATTATATATAAATATATATATTTGTTTACCTATTATATATACGTGTGTATATGTATATATTTAGAAGTAAGCACTCTTGAGATATTAGATATTTGCTTGACTGAACAATAGGACAGCTTATTAAAGTGAATGCAGACTAACTTCTGGATTTTCTTCATCTGTATCATACTATATCAATCAAGGTTCTCATTTGAAGAAACAGAATCCATACATTCTTACTAGATTAAGCACCGAGGGATTCCTTAAGGGGCTTCAATAGCTGATAGAATGTTTGGGAAGATTGAAGAAACAAACTCTGTTCTTAGCTTCTAGGAATGATTCTCAAAACTCATTATAGTACTGGGCCTCCAAAGCAGCTGTTGCCTGAGCCCTGACCAGGAAGGTGCTGCCCTCACTGCCAGTTCCAAAACCACTCTCCCCAAGTGGTGAGTCACGCAAATAACACAGTTGCCTTTTTCTCTACCTAACTGTTGTAATCAGAGTGATTCGTGGAGCACAGAGATAGATGGAAGTCAGTATTTGTAGAACGACTACAGTGCCTACAATGTGCCAGCCACTGGCTTAGGTCCTGTCCTCATGGACTTTACATTCTGGAATGGAATTAAATAAAATATAAAATATATAGTGTAATGGATGATGATAACTCCCCCGGCTGAGTGAGGGTACACAATTTAAACTCTTTGGTTAAAAAAAACCCCAAAACTCACTTTAAAAGTAACAGCTGAGCAGAGTTTCGAAAGAGGGGAAGAAGTGAGTCATGCAGACATCTGGAGGAAGAGCATTCCAGGAAGAGGGAACAGCAAGTTCAAAAGCCCTGGGAGTAGGGGTGGGGGGGCATATCTGAGCATTTAAGGAATGGCAAGGAGACTGGTGTGAAATGAAAGAGGAAGCAAGTAGAACACAAGGGCCAGAGAGAAGTGACAGAGGAGCAGACTGTGTGGGTTCTTTGCAGGGCATGGTAATGACTGTGTTTTACCATAAGTGGGTTTGACCAGATGAGTGATTTGAACTGCCATTTTTCCCCCGCTTAGAAAAAATGGTAAAATCCAAATAATATAAAATAACCGTCTTAAAGTCCACAGTTCAGTGGCATTTACTACATTCACAATGCTATACAACTGCCACCTCTATCTAGTTCCAAAATATTTTGTAACCCCAAAAGAAAACCCTTTCCCTATTCAGCAGTCATCCCTCAACCTTCCATGGCATGGAAAACACCAGTCTGCTTTCTGTGTCTATGGATTTACCTGTTCTAGAGATTTTATATCAGTAGAATCACACAATATATGACTTTTTGTGTATGGCTTCTTTCACTTAGCATAATGTTTTCAAGGTTCATCTACTTTGTAGTGTATATCAGTGCTTCATTTCTTTTATGGCTGAATAATATTCCACGATATGTGTAGTCTGCATTTTGTTTATCCAGTCATCAGGTGATCCATTCATCAGTTGTTTCCTCCTTCATGTACAAGTATTTGTTTGAGTACCTTTTTTTCAGTTCTTTTGAGTATACATGTAGGAGTAGAATTGTTGGGTCACATGGTAACTCCATATTTAAATTTCTGAAGAACCACCACCCTGCATCTGCATCATTTTACATTCCCACCATTACTGTATGGGGGTTCTAATTTCTCCCATCCTCACCAACACTTGTTACTGTCTATGTTTTTATTATAGCCATCCTAGTGGGTGTGTAGTGGTATCATTTTGTTGCCGTTTTTCCAAAACAAAATCACTCTGGTTGTTATGTTGAGAACAGGCTGTATGAAGGCAAGGGTGAAAGCATAATAATTGGAAGAGTATATATCCTTTTCAATAAAACCTACTCTGGTAGAATGGAAAACAAATTTGCATTGTCTGTTAAAAAGATCTCTGAATATATAGAATGAAAAATCATGAACGTATAGATTTCCATAAAGGGAAAATTATGTGTAGTGTTAAAAGAAAGAAAAGTAAATGTAGGAGATATGGGGATGTATGTATATGTATAGCTGATTCACTTTGTTATAAAGCAGAAACTAACACAACACTGTAAAGCAATTACACTCCAATAAAGATGTTAAAAAAAAAAAAGAAAGAAAAGTAAATGTAATAACATCCTTACAAAATGACCCCAGAATGTTGTACCCTGCGTGTTTGAAAGAGGTCACACAGTTCTAGAAGACAAAGCCTGTGACTGCGAGAGAGAATTTAGGCCTCTGTATTAGTCGTTTTCTCTTCAGTTGTAAGAAACAGAAAAGTCAAACAAAAACTGGATTAACTGATAATGGAATTAACTGTCTCATGCAGCTGTTATCCTATGGGAGTAGCAGTGGTGTTACACTCAATTCAGGAAGAGGCTCAAGAGATGTCCCCACAGGAACCAGTTTCTTCATCCATCTTGTCTGCATCTAGCTCTTCTTGTGTTTGCATATGATGTTAGCACTTGCAAAACTTATCTTTAACTCAGATTTAAATCCTCCAGGAAAGATGTGAGTTCCTTTCCCAGGTGTCCTAGCACATGTGCTATGGCACCTTGTTGATTCCAGTCTATCATGAGCCATCACAGGCTGACACTGTACCGCATGCTCTCCCCATGAAGGCCCCACACCTGCTGTACAGATGATGAGTGGAGGAGAGGTGGACTGCCAAGTGACTGTGAGCAGAAGGCAAAATGGATGCTAAGTTACCAAAATACAGCAAAGTCAGATATATCTGGATATATTTCCTGACTCTACCAGTTATCTGTTCTCTAGATTTGCATGTGTTCATATTTCTGAACCTCAGTGTCCATTTTTAATAACTGGAGATGGAACTCTCTGTCCATACGTTTATTGGGAAGTTGAAATGAGATAAAATATGTAAAATCCTTTATATATCTTAGGAACTGAACAAATGTTATCTGCTTTTATTTTTATAACAATGATTATAATAACCACAGTTAAATTGAATAGCACTTAATGTTTTACATTTCATCACTTATCCTTGTGCTGTGCCCATAATCTACACTGAGTAGGTACTGTTGAATTGGAAACTGTCTGTCTTTGCTTCTTTTTATTTTTTCCACTGTTATTGAGAAATAATTGATATACATCACTATAAGATTAAGGTGTATGGCATGATGGCTTGATTTACATATATTGGTAAATGATTACCAAAATAGGTTCAGCTAACATCCATCTTCTCATATAGATACAAAAAACATTCTGCTTGTGATGAGAAATCTTAGGATCTACTCTCTTAACAACTTCCCTAAATATCATAGAGTAGTGTTAATTACAGTCATCACGTTGTACCTTATATCCCTAGTACTTATTTATCTGAAAACTGGAAGTTTGTACCTTTTGACCATCTTCCTCCAATTTCCCCTAACCCCATGCTGCATTTCTGATAATCAAAAATGTGATCTCTTTTTCTGAGTTTGGTGGGTTTTTTTTTTAAGTATTTTAGATTCCACATATAAGTGAGATCATGCAGTATTTGCCTTTCTCTTTCTGACTTATTTAACTTATCATTTAACTTATCATAATGCCTTTAAGGACCATCCATCCATGTTGTTGAAAGTGGTATGGGTTCCTCATTTTTTATGGCTGAATTTTATATATATATATATATATATATATATATGTATATACACACACACACATACTTACACACACACCACAAGGTCTTTAACCAGTCATTCACTGATGGACAAAACTTAGTTTATTTCCATGCCTTGGCTATTGTAAATAATGCTGCTATAGACATGGGGGTGCAGATACCTTTTCAAGTTAGTATTTTTGTTTCCTTTGGATATATATTCCTGGAAGTGGAATTACTTTATGGTAGTTCTAGTTTTAATTTTTTGAGGAACCTGCATACTGTTTTCCATAGCGGCTGTACCAATTTATAATCTCCCATCTTTGCCTATTTTAACTAACACTGACAATGAATTTATTATATATATTCACTGAATGGAGTTCAAAATCCTCTCTCTACAAGTACCTTACAATAATTTCTTCTATTGTACTTTTTATTCTTATTCGAAAGACATGATCAGTTTATCAAATACAGATTTCATCGCATTCTTAAGTTTATTCCTTGACTTCAATGTATATATCTAGGCCATTAAAATAATTTTCATTTGTATCACTGTTTCATGGAGACCTTTTTCAGAGGGTATGTCTTAGATTGGATTCCCTCAGAGCAGAATGTAAGACAAGGATTTGAATGCAACTGAACTCCTGGGAGATGATTTGAGGAAATGCTGAAAGAGTGGAGAAGTATGAAAGGGAAGGAAAGGCAGCCAATAAATGTTGCATTTCAAATCATCTACCACATGAGTAAATGGAACTTGATGCTTCTGTGGAAATTCTGAGACAGGATGAAACACACAGCTCTGAGTTATCCCACACAATGGGCAAGGATTTATCCACCAACACTCATGCGTATGTATACCAGATCTCATGAGTCACTGGTTGAGGACGCTCCCAGTGGGGGTCAATTTTCAGCCTATGGTGTATGTAGCAAAAGGCACTCCAGTGGAAAGAAAATATTCTCAGGGAAAGAAGAGTAGGAACTTACAGTTAGAAGAAAACAGGTTCTTCTAGGTGATAAGGGTCAAAATATGAGTAGGGCACAGATAGCAACTGCTGCTGATATATCTTAGAAAATAAAGTTAGAGAATTTAGTCATTCGTGGGACTTAGAAGGGAAACCTCTTGCAGTGGCTTACTAAGCACAGTGTGACCAGTGATGGGCTACAGGAGAGAGTGCTGAGCCTGTCACACTGAGATGTGGACCATGACAAGGACAGAACAGTGATCAATTGCCACAGTGCAGGTAACTTCAGAGGGGACACTCAGAACCTCATTTACTCATTTTTTTCCAACATATTCAGAAGTAACTGTGTATCAGGATTTTTCCGGATTTGGGCTATCCAATGCCAGTATCAATAGCCATGTGTGGCTGTTGATCACTTGAAATGTGGCCAGGGCCATATATAGAAATTATATATTTTGCAGATACATTAGATTTTTACATGTAATAAATACATTTTACATTTATTTCACCTGTTGCCTTCTACTGTTTTAATGAAGCTTCCAGAAAACTTTAAATTATATATGTGGCTCATATTTCTCTTGGAGACTACTCTTCTACACATCTGCAAAGACTCTGTCCTCTTAGACTTTCAATTCTAGTGGAAGAAATGAGATAATCAACAATAAACCTAAGTGAATTATACGGTGTGGTAGAAGTTGGTGAGTAGTATGAGACAAAATAAGAACTAAAGCAGCATAAGAGGAATCAGGTGTAATGTAGTAGGCTGTTTTTGTCAATATGAGTGGGAGGGCAGGTTGCTTTGAGAAATTTGAACATTTGAACAAAGAATCATGCAGGGAGAGGAAGAGTTGCACAGGAAGTACCAAAGACCTTAATGTGGAAGCTTGCCTGACTTGTTTGAAGAACAGCAAAGAGACCGAGGTGTGTGGAACAGAGTGAGATTAAAGAGAGCAGTAAGGACTGAGGTCAAGGAGGCAAGGGGTGTAGGAGGTGGGACAGACTGTGCGTGTTTGAAGACCTAGACATTGATTCTGAATGAAATGGGGATCCAGTGGATGGTTTTAAGAGGAGGAATGGCCCGACTTACTTTCATTTTAAATGGATTGCTCTGGCTAGTATGTTGCAGCCAGTTTACAGAAGAGTCAACTGTGGAAGCAAGAGACTCATGTGCAGGCTCTGAAGTAATCCAGTTGGGAGATGAAGATGGCTCAGATCAAGGGGGTAGCAGGATAGACTGTGAGAAAGGGTCAGATCTCCCAACCATTCAGCTCACCAGAAAAATACTTTCAAACCTTTAAGCTTAGGACAAACTAGAGAGATCCTGAAGTTCTAGGGGGTATCCCTGCCAAAATAATGTGGAATTTATTTCTTGGTCTGCTTGTGTACAGATTTGAGCTCTGTTCCTTTTATCCCAACACAAGCTTTGAGTTATTTATATGTTACTTAAATAGGTTCAAGTGTTTCTCTGGGAAACGATTATCGTTAGGAGTCAGGAGCTTTGCATATTTGATTATCAGACATGCATTTCCTGCTTGGTGTCTATTTTCTATGAAACCTCAGATGGATGGTAATAATAAATGTTTGTTCAGCAGCAGCTTGTCCCAGATTGTTATTCTGTCTTGAACATATTTTATTTATTCATCTTCATTTTTTTAACCTCTTTTGGTAGCCTTTCCTTTTCTCTAGGCATTACATGTGAAATAAAAATGTGTAGCACTTAATGCGTTCACTTTCACGTTTCTCTCGCTGAATTAAGTACAACTGTATTTATATAAAAGGCCTTATGATACCTGCTGTGCATCATTAAATAAGAACCTGAAGAATGAAGAAAAGGTCTTTCAACATTGCATAATGTTATGACAAATTTTCCAGTTTTTAAAATGTCTTTGTGGGGACGTCTTTAATGTTGACTTAAGAGAATCAGCTGCTTTCAAAAGAATTAATCTAGTATTAGATTGGAAAGAATTTAGGGAAAGAATGAAAGAAGACCACATATCCATAAAGGCTACTATAGCATCAATACTCTTACCTTGTACTAAGTGAAATGAATTGTTTTAACTGGAGCATAGTGTTCTGTTTATGCTTATTTCAACCGTATTGCAAGCTGTATCTTATCACATTCTCCAGGTCAGTTTTAGATAGCATTTAGCAGCCAAAAACCTGGGAAGTCATTTATTCTAATGCCTGTGTGATTTATGGATTATTTTTTCCTAACTAGACCTATCTAATCTTAGTGTGAATGACTCAATTGTTCAAATCCATTAGGAAATACCACCAAATAAACCCATAAATTAAGACAACTTGCTCTAGACTTCTGACAGCGTGCCTTTTGAAGGCAGCATTAAATAGAAGGTAAGGCTATGGTCTTTGGTGGCAAATATCTAAATTCTGACCCCAACTCTCTAACGTATCAACTTTGAAACCTCGATGAAGATACTCAGTATTTCTAAGCCTCCGTTTTCTCAATTATGGAGGTAGAAAGACTTCCCTTGAGTGTTGCCATGAGCATAAAGGGAAATATTGTTTGTGCATTAGCTTCCAATTGTTGCATAATAAATTACCACAAACTTGGTATCTTAACATGCATTTTGTTACCCCACGGTTCTGTAGGTCAGAAGATCAGGCAGGCTCAGTAGGGTGATCTGTTTAGGGTCTCATGAGGCTGAAATTAAGGTGTCATGTCTTGACTGGCCTGTGCTCTCATCTGGAGGGTCTGGGGAGAATCTGTTTCCAGGCTTATTCAAGTTGTTACAGGAATTTGGATCCATGTAGTTGTAGGACTAGGGTCCTCATTTCCTTACTGGCCGTGAGCCGGGAAACATTCTCAACTTCTAAAGGACACCTTCATTCCCTGGCTTGTGCCCCATTCATCTTGAAAGCCAGAAACAGCACAAAGAACCCTTCTTGTGTTCAAACATCTCTCTGACTTCCCTTCTAGTTCTACCTGTTAGAGCTCATGTGATGATACTGAGTTCACCTGGGCATCCACGCTACCATGGCTATTTTAAGGTCAACTCATCAGTAGCCTTCATCACATCTGCCAACTATATTATGCATGTAACATATTCATGAAGGTAACACCAGAGGGCAAAGTCATGGGAGCTAAAATTCTGTCTGTCACAGTTTGCAAAGTACTTAGCATACCCTGCTTGAAGCAGAATGATTGCTGACTGTTGGCGTTTACAGCAGCAGTGAGAACAGCACATCCACCATGTGTGGGTCTATATATTCTAAATGAATATGCTACCCTGAAGTAAATTCCAAGGCACATTAGTTACTATGTGTGTATTCAAGGTGCCTTGTTATAATGTTGAATGATATCAGAGAATTTCAATGGCAGCTTTATTCACCTGAAACTGAGGAACTAAAATCAGAGAGGAGATATTAACGCTTACACCTTTTCTGAAGTTTATAGGAGCTGGGAACTGAGCAGATTGATGATTAGACAGAATCCCACTCACAAGGAAGGGAACCCACATTCCTGAAGGGAGCCCTTAGGTTAGAAATCGCTAGATAAAACATGACAGGAGACAATGGGATGGTGACAGCAATTTTAGCTATATACAGCAAAGAAAGATAAGGGATTTCTGCAAGAGCATAATGTCTCCCTCAAGAGAAAAGGACATTCCAAGGAGACTAGTCGAAGAGCAGTGAAAAGGAAGCTTACTGAGTGGAAGTGTCTTACCAGAGTGAAAAGACATAAGGCAAACAGCAGTGTGTACATGAAATATGGATGGATTAATTGGCTGTTTTTGATGTTTGCAATATTGAAACCATAACAGCTCTTGGAAGAAAATTAAACAAAAAAGTGAAGCTCGTAATATGGGAGCTACTGTTGATGCCCTGCCCTTATTTCTTCATCACTCCTCATTCACCTAAACCAAGATTTCTCAGCCTTGGTGCTGTTGACATTTTAAGCAATTTATGTCTTTATTATGGGGCTGTCCTCTTCCACGTAGGGTGTTTCACAGAATTTTCCTAGCCTTATCCACCAGCCAGTAGTACTCTCCTTCTCCAAGTTATGACAACCAATAATGTCTGCAGACGTTGACAAATGACCCCTGGGGAACAAAACTACCCCTGGTTGAGAACTCCTGCCTAGACCAGTGGCTCACACACTCGAGTGGCATGAGAATCACTTGGAGGGCTCGGTAAAACACAGATTGCTGGGTCTCAGCTCCAGTGTTTCTGTTCAGCGTCTTGGGTGCTGCTTGAGAATTTGCATTCCTAGTAAGTGCTCACATGATGCTGATGCTCACAGCCCAGAACCACACTTTGAGAACCAATGCTGTAGAAACCAAAAGCTTCCTGCTACAAACACCTGTCACTCTCCCTGGGGGCTTCCTCTGGCCACAGGGAATGCCCAGACCCTCCATAAGGCAGGCATTAAGGGCCAGAGAATCAATGACCTCAGGAGTAGCTGCAAGCAACTAGGGAGGGAAGTTGGTGAATAAATACCTCAGGTCCCTCACTTTTAGGGGGACAAAACTAAGGCATGTTCTTCACAGTCTCCCAGGGGTCCTGGTAGGATTAAGGCCCAGTGGCATATGGCAGAAATCTGTTCATTAACTAACCTCTACTGGCTTCTTCCCTTCACTGGCTCAGTTTCCTCCTCCTCTTCTGGTACTTTCTGGGACTACCTCCCAAATAAACTATATGACATCAAATACTTGCATTAGGGTTGTCTTCTAGAAGAACCTGAATTAAGGCAATATTATAACTATAATTTCTAGGTTTTATTTTTTAATGGCTATTACTTTTTCCCCTTTTAGCTCAGGGGTTCTCAACTGGGGGCAGATTTGCCCTTCTCTGCCAGAGGACGTCGGCAATATCTGGAGACACTGTTGGTTGGCACAAATGTGGATGGGAAGTGCCACTGGCATCTAGTGGGTAGATGGCCAGGGATGCTGCTGAACATACTACAATGCACAGAACAGTCCCAAATATTAGCAGGGCCAAGGATGAAAAACGAACTCCAAAGGATCTAAGGAAGATGCATTCCCAGCACTATGCACTTATCGTTTCTGGAATTACAGGCTTGAGGTTCAAGTTCAGGGACTGATAAGATTCTGAAACTGTAGCCATTCATCTGCCTCAGGAATAGTAATCACATTTATTCTGTGGCATTTTTTCTTACCCTGTGAATTGGACTATTCCTAGCTAAACTTCCAAAAGATCTCTGAACTCCTTAAAATATGTTTCCAAAAGTAAATGTTCAGTTTTCAATGGATAAAATTTTATGAAGGATGAAAATAATGCAGTTAATGTGTTAATAGTTACTTTTGAAAGTCTTACCTTTCCTGTCTTTCTCTCATTTTCCTTTAAGGAAAAGTAACCAGCTGCTTCTTGTGTTTAAAGTACATTCCAGGTCAATGTATTATGCAACTGTATATGTGCAGCAGAGTGTCCTATAAGATCTCCTATAAGGACAGTGATCACCAGGTTGTTTCTACAGAAATAGCAAACTAATTTCTGGCAGACGATTGCATTGCCATTGCACAGCTGGAAGTTGGTATATTTGGATAACTGTCTGCAAGTTTTCTCATCTGTTCATATTGTTACCATTCAAAGATGTTTCTGGATATCTGACACATAGGGCTTTTTTTTTTTTGTCAGTGTAATCTTTTGAAATATTGAATGCTAATGAAAATGTTCAAACCAATCAATGCAAAATATTTAACCTTGATAAAAGTGTAATAAAAGATAACTGAAGAAAGAAAAGAATTATTGCATAAATTCAAGTGCTTCTTTTTTAAATACAAAAGTTTGAGATAAGTAAATTAACTTGTGAGTTACTGAGTTTTAAAAAGAGAAAAAATAGCAGGACCAAAATTATTATTTTCAACTGTTATCAGTGTCTTAGTAATCCAGACAACTTTAGATTTAACTGATTTTTAATCCTATTTATCAGAAATCTGACATCAGTAATTCAAGGTCTAAAATTCAGTTTAGTATTTCTTTTGTGACATCACACAGCCTTTCATACAACCGTTAAATAATCAGCTACAAGTAATTCCATTTGCAATAACTATTAGAAAAAAAAAACCTTCTTAATAACATTTGTTGCAGATTGAAAGAGAAGGTCATTCTATGTCACAGTACTTGATTCAGTGGACTTTTTGTTATAAAAATGTAGTCATAAGACAGCCACTATATTTAAAACCATAGATTATTTATGCTCCCCCATATGGAAGACAGTGTTTTACATTATAGCTTTTCTAAAGACTATACAGTGAAGTAATATGGGTGCATGAGCAAGAGAGAAGAGTGGGGGAGGGAGGAAGAGAGAGATGATGGATGAGAGATGTGGTTTGAAGTGTCTGATTAGGAACAAAGATTTTAGGGAGTACATTTCTGCAAAATACCTTAAAAATACAAGTTTTACTCTGTGGAAGATGTTACTTTTTTCCTGCGTATATATGCATCAAAATGAAGTGATTATGTATCCAATATCACTCAGGAATTATGAAAAAGTAATATCAAATCAGGTCTTATTTAACAACTGAAGAGAATAAATGAAAACATTTTTTAAAACCTATATAATTTAGATGAATAGCTATTCCATATACACATTTTATTGTGATTTATTTTTTATTAACTAGAATAAAAAGATTTAATATCAAAAAATGAATTTCTGAAACTGTGACATAGAAGTGGAAAAAAAAATTAGCATTCTCTGTGATGGGAAACAAACAAAAACTTAAATATTCCAACTTGGACATGCCATTTCACTTTCTGTTTTTGTTTTATCCTGAAGAAGAGGGATACGTGTCCCAGGCTCTTTGGGCATGCTTTTCTCCAAGTCCACCCAAAATCAGAAAGATGATGACCATGTTTATAGCTTTAGACAACAGTAATGCAAGGCAGTTGCTCTGGGAGGGGCCATATCTAATTTGAGGATGCACAGTTGATGAATGGAACACAGCATGGAAATTTTGAAACACACAATAACCATTAAAAAAAAATCTGGTAAAAATGTATTTGGTATGATTCCTATGTCACTACATGAAGTCAGCTCATAGACTGGGGGCATAAATTAATATAATTTATCACCTCTTGAAGGCTGCTTTGGAAATCCGCATAGCTCTGTCTATCTAGAATAGACTAATCTAACTGCCGGCTCAGGGTCTCTTCCCTCCGCCGTCACGGAACTGCCCCGGAGCCCAAGGGGAGGGCGGCCTCACAAGGCTGCCAGCTCTGGAGGGGCCCCGGTGGCCGAAGCCACGACAGTCGTGGGGATGGCGGGCCGGTTGTTTCAACAAGTAACTTAAAGACAAAATGGAAAAAGAAGGAGGTTTGTGCCTGAGATCATGTTGATGTGAAACCAGGGATGGCCACCTTGTGCCAGTTCCCTGAAACCTGGACCTCAAAGGCCACCTTTATTCACACAAAGAAAGGATTCTTCCATTTGAAGTTTAATATGTCAGAGCCGTGTGGAGGAAAGGCTCTTGGTGCTGCAGCCAGGAGACAGTGCTGTGCCTCTGAGGTGGGAGAGCCAACTTCAGGACACTGGTCCACAAGAGACCTCCCAGCTCCACATAATATCAAACGGCGAAAATCTCCCAGAGAGCTCCATCTCAACACCAGCACCCAGCTTCACTCAATGACCAGCAAGCTACAGTGCTGAACATCCTATGCCAAACAACTAGCAAGACAGGTACACAACCCCACCCATTAGCAGAGAGGCCGCCTAAAATCATAATAAGTCCACAGACACCCCACAACACACCACCAGACGTGGACCTGCCCACCAGAAAGACAAGATCCAGCCTCATCCACCAGAACACAGGCACTAGTCCCCTCCACCAGGAAGCCTACACAACCCACTGAACCAACCTTAGTCACTGGGGACAGACACCAAAAACAACGGGAACTACGAACCTGCAGCCTGCAAAAAGGAGACCCCAAACACAGTAAGATAAGCAAAATGAGAAGACAGAAAAACACACAGCAGATGAAGGAGCAAGATAAAAACCCACCAGACCTAACAAATGAAGAGGAAATTGGCAGTCTACCTGAAAAAGAATTCAGAATAATGATAGTAAAGATGATCCAAAATCTTGGAAATAGAATAGACAAAATGCAAGAAACATTTAACAAGGACCTAGAAGAACTAAAGATGAAACAAACAACGATGAACAACACAATAAATGAAATGAAAAATACTCTAGATGGGATCAATAGCAGAATAACTGAGATAGAAGAACGGTTAGTAACCTGGAAGATAAAATAGTGGAAATAACTACTGCAGAGCAGAATAAAGAAAAAAGAATGAAAAGAACTGAGGACAGTCTCAGAGACCTCTGGGACAACATTAAACACACAAACATTCGAATTATAGGGGTTCCAGAAGAAGAGAAAAAGAAAGGGACTGAGAAAATATTTGAAGAGATTATAGTTGAAAACATCCCTAATATGGGAAAGGAAATAGTTAATCAAGTACAGGAAAAACAGAGAGTCCCATACAGGATAAATCCAAGGAGAAACACGCCAAGACACATATTAATCCAACTGTCAAAAATTAAATACAAAGAAAACATATTAAAAGCAGCAAGGGAAAAACAACAAATAACACACAAGGGAATCCCCATAAGGTTAACAGCTGATCTTTCAGCAGAAACTCTGCAAGCCAGAAGGGACTGGCAGGACATATTTAAAGTGATGAAGGAGAAAAACCTGCAACCAAGATTACTCTACCCAGCGAGGATCTCATTCAGATTTGATGGAGAAATTATAACCTTTACAGACAAGCAAAAGCTGAGAGAGTTCAGCACCACCAAACCAGCTCTACAACAACTGCTAAAGGAACTTCTCTAGGCAAGAAACACAAGAGAAGGAAAAGACCTACAATAACGAACCCAAAACAATTAAGAAAATGGGAATAGGAACATACATACCGATAATTACCTTAAATGTAAATGGACTAAATGCTCCCACCAAAAGACACAGATTGGCTGAACGGATACAAAAACAAGACCCATATATTTGCTGTCTACAAGAGACCCATTTCAGACCTAGAGACACATACAGACTGAAAGTAAGGGGATGGAAATAGAATAGACTAATCTAAACAAATGTAGATATTTGCCCCCTTTGAAAAACCATAATCTTCAAGTGAATGGTGGGAATTTAGTCTTCGGCAGGGAAGATCTGTTAGATCATGGGTAAGCTTTGTCTCAAAATAGTTATACCTACAGCAAGTCAACCAACCATTCAGAGAAAGAATATTACCACCTAGAAAATTATATGCTAAAATTTAACATAAGGTTACCTTGTTAAACAAGCATGATCAGATTCTCTACTACTCACGGCTTATGCCAGCCCTTGGTAAAACATATGCCAGGAGGTATGCCACTTCAGCAATCATGCACTGAGTAATATTTGCTGCCTACGAAAGTAATTACACATTTGTAAGCATTCAGTATCTACTGGAAAACAGGGAGACACTGACTATATTTAAAGAAATGGTTTGAACACTGTGAAAAAGGAGGCAAAGTGTTGCTATTGTTTTTAGTATTACTATTCATTAGAAGCTGCCCTGAGTGGATCAGGCTTGTATATGAGGCAAAGGTCCAGCTAAACACTGCTTGACTGATCTTGTGACGACACATTCAATAAAGTGAAAATCCAGTATGGAGATGTGAACACAATGCTTGTCCACTCCTACCTAATCTGCAAATTAGATGTGGTTATGGTTGACTTTCTCGGGTGTAGAACTATATTTAATGTGGCAGAAGCCATTGTTGAAATGTGTCCAGATTAGTTGCTAAGGATTATTTCGAATTTCTTCCTTTGAGGGTTCAGTGAGAGAAAAGATGACGGATAAATAAGAGACTGGGTGGGGCTGGGGCAGGGCAGAAATTGAGGTGCTACAAAGTCAATGGAGATGAATGGAAAAACTGCAATATGTTCTGAATTAGTCATTTCCTTCAGTCATTATAGGAGTCAATTAGGTCAGCCTCTTCAATCTCTAACAGTGTTGTTTCTATTTAAAGGGAATCCAGATGCATCAGAGTGAATGGGACTATCTAACAAGTTGGCTAAATGGGATCTAATAGAACTATTTTTATACTGTACAGGAGAAAAAGTAATTTTCCTTCTACCATTCTGAGATCCCTGTAACAGAAAGAGAAATTAATAAAAAACAAACAAAAAAGCCATTAACCCCTGCAGCACACATCCCATGGGAGAAACCGAAACCGAGATTAACTCAAAATGGTGCTTAAAATTGCAGTTTATATAGCATCTTCAACAAAGAACAATAAATTTGTAAAGAAATGACAAGACAAAGGAAAGCAGTTTTAGGCTTCCAAGGGTGGCAACCTTTGGGCAAAAATATGGGAGGAAACTAATGGAGTAATGTTTGTCTGCAGATTCCTCCGGTGCTATCTCTGGGCTAGTAAGAATGTCTTCTTTTCTCCTGGTACAGGGAGGGTGCCTTTCCCAGATAATATATGGGAATATTATTTCCTGATTTTAGGAAGAAAAATGAGGGTCAGAGTGAACTTCCTGAACCTGCTGTTTCAAAAGTGCTTTTAATTCAAAATAATCAGTGTTCCAAAGTAGCATATTTTGGGGTGACACATTCTGATTTCCTTCAGTACCTTACCTCATCTATATTAAAAAAAATAATACAAATAGCCATGGCTTTTTCAGATGTGAAAATTCAGAGAATTACGAAGCATTCTGGAGCTTTACCTTTATGTCTTACACTTTACTAGTTTTAGGTTGAAATAAAAGTAAATTTTTTGACACACTGAGCCAAATTTTTGATGCTGTCGTTCAGTGAGTGGAACAAGAGGACTGAGATAAAAATATAACATGTTCTTTTTAAATGTAAAGCATGAGACCCATTTTCAATGTGAAATATAAAACCAACCCTTTTGGCTAGCAGATATCACGCAGCTTCATTTTTATTTCAGTCCTTTGGCTACAAACAAATAAACAAAAAGCCAAATAATTTTATTTCTTTTTTGATTCCCCGATTGAAGGGAAAAAGGAGATGAAGGTATTAGAAGCAGTATTTGGACCGAGTTTTTTGTTTGTTTTTTCTTATGAAAAGACTGCAACATATTCTGGATAATAAAGTTAATAAGGTTGGAATACAAAATGGAAAGTATTTTTCAATCATACAATTCTTTTTCAAAACCAAGACAAGCCTATGTGGGATACTGAGATCTCAGCCTGTGTAATCAGAAGCCATTAGAACTGAATGAAATTGATTTGAAGAGATGAGAATGTTGTTATTGCCTAGACCTAGGCTTGTGTTTTTTGCTCCTGCCTTATAACTACCCTTAATACTGTTTGCTCAGTTGTAAAACAAAGCATTTGAATTTGTGAGACAAAAATTAAAGAAGCAAAACAAAAAGCCACAAGAGTCAAACCTGTTACTTGTTGTAATGTAGATCAAGCAATTGTTTAGATAAACCCCAAATGATAAATAACATTTCACTGGACAGCTTTTCTTGGAAAAAGTCCTCATTGATTTATGTTTTAGTATGCTAATCCAGTTCTGAAAAATCCAGGGCATAAACCTTTTGTTGAACTGAAAGAAAGTTAACTGCTGTTTTAATTTTAAAGGAAATTGCAAAGGTTAGTGGTACGCTTTAGGAACATAACATGCACAATTACAGCAGGCATGACTGGCCAGAGTGGGTTATATTGTACACGTAATTAGTCTAGACACATGGTGGAGCCATGCGTGAGGGCAATCTGGCTGATTTTGCTAACACTTTCTTCACTTCTTGCATACTCATTTTTAAGAAAGTATTTGCCTTTGATTTTTTATAGTAAAGCAGTTTTCGTAATAATATTGGGTAAATAAATAGGTATCTTCCAAAGCCATATGTTATAAGTAACCTAAGTCATTGTTGATTTATTTTCCTATAATAAGAAATTTAATAGTTGGGATTGTATGTAGTTGCTATAGTAACTACACAAGTCTATCTCTTGAAGGGGAAGCATGGAATTAATTCGTTTTTTAAACTATTATATTTTATTATAAGAACATCCATGAAGTGCAGTAACAGAGATCTGTAGGCCTAATAATTTAATCTTTTTATTGTAACCCTCTAAATAATCCTTTCTGATTAAAAATGTTAATTAGTAGAACTATTTTGAACTTGAGGAAAAATAAGTGTATCTTCTGTTAAATAAAACTTCTAAAATATTCAGAGTCCTTTGTATTATTTTACATTTTATGGAGTTCATTAATGTTCTCCCCAAACAAATTTTAAATTTATTAGTCTTTTATTACTTCACATAATGCTTTTAGTTAAAGCAAAAATATCATTCAACTTAAGGTGGAAAATGTACCATTGCTTCAGAGTATATTAACATATTTTTATATCATGTATCATTTGGCTTAAATTTTCATGGGCACATGTCTCTGTTTCTGTGTACATATACAGAGTTCTCTCACAAATACCCCTTGCTGGAGTCTTTATAATCTAATGGTAAGTAGTTCTCTAATGTTTATGATAATCTGATACAAACCTCTATTTCTAAGCCAGGGTTGTAAATGTAAATGGCTATAGGAGCTAGCCTGGCAAGAAAAGCAAGTGAAGAGGACCAGGCGAAAAACAGTAAGGAGGAGTGAGGATGGGAGGTCAGGTACCCACGAGAAAGATGGCAGCTCCTTCTCAAACCCTGGTGAGTACTGATGTGTGGAATGTGTACCAGTGTTTTCCCAGTTTTTAAAGAGAAGCCAGAATTCTGAGTGTTGTGAAATCTGTTTGCATATAAATATAGGAAACAAAAGGCATTTAATTTTTGAAAAATGTCCCATGAAGAGTCATGAACATCTGCAGTGTTAATCTGGATCATCAGCTGTCATTTGCATACTCTATTTCCCTCCAGGGGCAACTCCAGCCTTGGGAACACAAAACCTTGAGCTGGTGATATCTGTTGAGCCACTGGAAATTACCAGAATTTACATTCTTAGTTTATAGATGCAAAAATCATCATTGATTGCTTGAAATTCACATCATAAATCAGAAGCAGTCTTAAAAGAATGGATTCCCTCTTGCTATTATAAAGTGAAATATGATATTGGATCTGATCATTAAAATTCTATGTTGAGCTGAATGAAGCCCTCTGGGGTGGGGCAGAAATATGAGGAACAGTAAGATGGTTTGGGTTTGTGCTACTGGGGCAGACATTTGAGCAATGCAAACGGACTTTGATGAGTGGAGCTGTGTAGAGTGACTGGGCAGAGAGTGATTGTGGGGGAGAAAGAAGAGGAGGTAAGGATGTCACTGGAGGAGGAATATTGAGAGGGGAGTTGATTGGGGAAGACAAGGAATTTTGCTATTACTAGTTCAGGTTAACTTCCTCCTAGTCTTCTAATATCACCTTCCATAAAATCCAGATTATACTTCAGTGCTTTCAGAGGTAGGTATAGGTTGGTAACTGTTTGCCTAATTAATCTTGTAGTTGCTTGATAGTAGAACATCCTGAAATTAGCCTCACGGAAAAAACAGGTTACCTGAGAATGCCCAATTATGCCAGAGTTGCCTTGAGTTCTATATCATGCTATTTTATTAAATAAGACACTACTGAGAAAGGAATAGTTTTGAAATGGTAAGTAACAGAGATATAAGGCTAGAGACTTACTGTAGCAGCTGAGTATATGGGGAAGGAAGGAAGGAAAATTGAACAAAGAGGGTGGAAGGAGTCTCACCATATGGCAGAATTTTAAGAGTCACTGTACCAGCCCTGGATGGAGGTAACATCTGCCACTACTTTTTTTTTTGCTTCCATCTATTATGGTTTTCTTAAACCATGTTCCTCTCAGATTGATTCTTGAGTATATATATATATATATAATATATATCCCAACCTCTGAGGATGAAAGTTCATACATGATTAAATACAGTTATATGCAGGACGCCAACAAGATAAAATGTGATTGGCAATGAAGTGGGGTGAATTAAGTCCTAGAATAGCGTTTCACTAAATTTGTTAAGGTCAAGAGTAAAGACTTTGGTGAGAGGGGGATCAAGGTGGTGGAGTAAGAGGATGTGGAGCTCATCTCCCCCAACCAGCACATCAAAAATACATCTACATGTGGAACAATTCTCATGGAAAACTAACTGGAAACTGGCAGAATTCCTGTACAACCAAGGCTGCAAGAAAGATAGCCACATAACTGGGTAGGATGGGAAAAAAAGCATCAGGTGTGGACCTGTGCCCCTGGGAGGGGTCTAAAAGGAAAAAGAAAGAACACATGAGCAGAGACTCACCCTGGGGAGTGAGTGGGTTGAGCCACAGACTGGGCATCCCAATCCTGGGGTCCTACACAGAGGAGACAAGCCCCTTTGGATACTGGGAGAACCACTGGAACAGAAAGAGGGGCTGGAGAATCCTAGACTCCACTTGCCAGGAGCATGCAGGTGCTGGCTTGTCAACAAACAGGATGGAGAGAGTTCTGCACTACCGGCTGCTGCCTCTCCACACTGCGGCAAACTGGGTGAACACGCTGGCTCCACTCACTCCACGTCAGGGCTTGGTGTGGGATCTAGGGCAGCCAGGTCCTAGGAAAAGACTTGATGTAGCAACACAGAGGCAACAAGGGGGGGCTGGGGTGTGGTCCGGGTGGGGAGGCAGCAGCGATTGCTGGCACATATGCAAACAGCGCCACAGAGGCAGCCCAGACCCCTAGTGGCAGCACAGTCGCTTGAGCCCCCGTGACCAACAGGCCACAACCCCCACACTCAGCCCAGCAAACACTCCAACCCTGCCCACTCCACACCACAACCTTGCACTAAATCTGGGATGACCACAACAGGGGAAAAGACACAACATTGTTCTGCATCTGAGTGGAGCCACAGATGCCTACACAGACAATACATCAGAACGCTGGGAGCAGGGAGCCTCACTTCCTTCAGCACTCCCCTGCAAAGGTCCCAGTGCGGGGAGAAGGAAAAACACACACTTAAAAGGAACAGAGCCTGCTCAAGCCCGACCCTCAGGGCTTCTGCTCCAGCAAATGGGGATCAGACCCTGCCTCTAACAGGGTGGAGATAGCCATGGAGCAGAGAGGAGGTCCTGCCTCACACCCTGAGCAGGCTTTATCTGCTGCAACACAGACCACACCCCTGTCAAGGTGATAGTGGCCAGCACACCCTGTGGAAAGGTGTGGCTGGCATCCACATCAGATCCAGCCCTTGTACCAAAGATATTGGGCACATGCAGTCTACCCTGGGATGCTCCCAATAAAATATAAAACACCTCTTCAAGACCAAAATAGATAACTGTTTCACCTAACTTCATAGAGACAGAGAAAGTTAGGTGAAATGAAAAGGCAGAGGAACTGCTCCCAATTGAAAGAACAAGAGATAAACCTGAAAAAAATAATGAAAGAGATAATTAGTCTACCAGACCCTGAATTAAAAAAAAGTAATAAGAATGCTAACTGAATTAAGAAAGAACATTGATATAAACACAGATCATTTTAACAACGAACTAGAAACTATGAAGATGGCCCAATCAAAAACAGATAATTCAATTTCTGACATAAAAGGTGATCTAAAAGCAATGAGTAGCCAACTAAACAACACAGAACACATAAGTGATCTGGAGGATTGAATAATGGAAATCACTCGATCAGAATAGCAGGCAGAAAGAAAAATGAAAAAGGAAACAAACCTAAAGAAACATACTAGATCTGTGGGATAATAGAAAATGTGCCAACCTATGTGTAATAGGGGTTCCAGAAGGAGAGAAAGAGAGAAGGGGATCAAAATTATGTATGAAGAAATTATGACTGAAAACTTCCCAAAACTAAACCTGTAAACAGATATCCAGGTACAAAAAGCAATCCTAAACCTACCCTAAAAGGAATGTTGAGGGTCTTCTCTAAATGAAAACAAAGGAAGAATCTATAGGAAAGGGAAAAATTCCAACTGGAAAGGCAAATATATAATGAGGATTGAAGATCACTTAAATAAGCTCATATGCATATTAAAAAACAAAACAAAAATAAAGTAAAAGGTAAAAGCAGCAGTAACTACAACAGTAAAGGGATAAGCATGAAGGTGTAAAATATGATGTGAAAAACACAAAATGTGGGGTAGGGAAGTAAAAAATGGGGATCATTTAGAAGGTGTGTGAACTTAAATGAATACCAGTTTAAATCAAGTAGATATAATTATGGGCCAAAATATATGAACCCCACAGTAATTACAACATAAAAACCTACAATAGATGCACAAAAACCAAAAAGAAAGGAACTCAAGCATACTACAAAAGAAAATCATCAGACCACAAAGGGAAAAACAAAAAGAAGAAATGAACAAAGAAGAACTACAAAAACAACTGGAAAAAACAAGGAATAAAATGGCAGTAAGTACACATCTATCAACAATTTTAAATGTCAGTGGATTAAATGCTCTGATCAAAAAACATAGGGTAGCTGTTTGGATAAAAAAGAAAAAAAAAGACCCTTCAATATGCTGTCTACAAGAGACACACTTCAGGGTGGAAGACACACAGACTGAAAGTGAGGGGACAGAAAAAGGTATTTTGTGCAAACAGAAGTGACAAGGAAGAATAGGTAGCAATACTCTTATCAGATAAAACAATCTTTAAAACAAAACCTTTATAACAGAAGACAAAGAATGGCATCTTATAATGATAAAGGGATAAATACAAGGAGAGAGCTATGGAAATCAAAACAGCGTGGTATTGGGGGGGAAAAAACAAAACAAAACAGACAAACATCATCAATGGAACAGAATAGAGAGCCCAGAAGTAAACCCTTACACCTACAGGCAATTAATCTATGACAAAGTAGGCAAGAATATACAATGAAGAAGAAACACTCTCTTCAACAAATGGTGCTGGGAAAAATGACAGACACATGTAAAGCAATGAAATTAGAAGATTCCCTCAAACCAGATACAAAAATAAACTCAAAATGGTTTAATTACCTAAATGTCAGACATGAAACCATAAAACCCCTAGAAGACAACATAGGTGAAACACTCTGACATAAATTGTAACAATATTTTCTTGGATTAGGTTGCCAAGGCAAAATATATAAAAGCAAAAATAAACAAATGGGACCTAATTAACCTTAAAAGCTTTTGCACAGCAAAGGAAACAGTTAGCAAAGCAGAAAGACAACCTACAGGACAGGAGAAAATATTTGCAACTAATGTGACCGACAAGGGGTTAATATCCAAAATATACAAACAGCTCATATAACTCAATACCAAAAAAACCCACAATTCAATAAAAAAGACTTGAATAGACATTTTTTTCATGAAGACATACAGGTGGCTAACAAGCACATGAAAAGATGCTCAACACTGATAATTATTAGAGAAATGCTAATCAAAACCACAATGAAGTATCACCTCACAACTGTCAAAACAGCTGTTATCAAAAAGAACACAAATAACAAATGTTGGTGAGGATGTGGAGAAAAGGGAACCCTCATACGCTGTTGGTGGGAATGTAAATTGGTGCAGCTACTATGGAAAACACTATGGAGGTTCCTTAAAAAGTAAAAATAGAACTACCATATGATCCAGCAATTATACTCCTGGGTATGTATCTGGAAAACATGAAAACACTGTTTCAAAAAGGTACATGCACCCTGATGTTCACCGCAGCACTATTTACAATTGCCTAGACATGGAAGCAACCCATGTGCCCATCAACAGATGACTGAATTAAGAAGATGTGGTATTGGGAGTATTGGGAGCCCTAACCAGAGCAGTTAGGGAGGAAAAAGAAGTAAAATGCATCCAAATTGGAAAGGAAAAGTAAAACTGGCACTATTTGTGGATGACAAGATCTTATATATAGAAAACCCTAAAGAGTCTGCTAGGAAACTGTAAAAAATAATAAATCCATTCAGTAAAGCTTCAGGGTACAAAATCAATATACAAAAGTCTATTGCAGGGCTTCCCTGGTGGCGCAGTGGTTGGGAATCCGCCTGCCGATGCAGGGGACACGGGTTTGTGCCCCGGTCCAGGAAGATCCCACATGCCGCGGAGCGGCTGGGCCCGTGAGCCATGGCCGCTGAGCCTGCGCGTCCGGAGCCTGTGCTCCACAACGGGAGAGGCCACAGCAGTGAGAGGCCCACGTACCACAAAAAAAAAAAAAAAAAAAAAAAAAAAAAGTCTATTACATGTTTATACCCTAACAACTAACTATCAGAAAGGGAAATTAAGGAAACAATCTTATTTACAATTGCATGAAAAAGAATGCAATAGCTAGGAATAAATTTAACCAAGAAGGTGAAAGACCTGTACAATGAAAACTAAGACAATGATGAAAGAAACTGAAGACGACACAAAGTAATGGACAGACATTCCATGCTTATGGATTGCAAGAATTAATATTGTTAAGATGCTCATACTACACAAAACAATCTACAAACTCAATGCAATCCCTATCTAAAAAATGGCATTTTTACAGAACTAGAACAAATAATCCTAAAATTTGTTTGGAACCACAAAAGATCCCGAATAGTCAAAGCAACTTTGAGAAAGAAGAACAAAGCAGGAGGTATCATGTCCCTGATTTCAAACTATATTATAAAGCTATACTAATCAAAACAGTATGGTATTGGCATAAAAACAGACACACAGATCAATGGAACTGAATAGAGAGCCCATAATTACACCCACACATATATGGTCAATTAATTTACAACAAAGCATCCAAGAATATACAATGTGGAAAATACAGTCTCTATAATAAATGGTGTTGAGAAAACTGGACAGATGCATGCAAAAAAATGAGACTAGACCACTATCTTACACCATAAGCAACACTGAACTCAAAATGGATTAAAAACTTAAATGTAAGACCTGAAACCATAAGAGTTCTAGAGGAAAACCTAGGTGGTAGGCTCCAGTTTTCTTTTTTTTTTTTTTTGCGGTATGCGGGCCTCTCACCCGCTGTGGAGCACAGGCTCCGGACGCACAGGCCCAGCGGCCATGGCTCACGGGCCCAGCCGCTCTGCAGCATGTGGGATCTTCCCAGACCGGGGCATGAACCCGTGTCCCCTGCATCGGCAGGCGGACTCTCAACCACCGCGCCCCATGACATCAGTTTTGGTGTGGAATTCATGTATGTGACCTCAAAAGCAAAGGCAAGAAAAGCAAAAATAAACAAGTGGGACTACATCAAACTAAAAAGCTTCATCAACAAAACAAAAGTGTAACCTACTGAATGGGAAAAAATATTTGCATACCATGTACCAAATAAGGCGTTAGTACTCAAAATATTTAAACTCAACTCAATAGCAAAAAATCCAAATAAGCTGATTATAAAATGGGCACAGGAACTAAATAGACATTTTTCCACAGAAGAAATACAGTTGGTCAATGGGCACATGAAACTATATTCAACATCAGTAATTTTCAGAGAAATGCAAATCAAAACCACAATGAGATATCACCTCCCAATTGTTAATATGACTGTTATCAAAAAGACAAGAAATAAGCGTTGGAGACGATGTGGAGAAAAGGTGTGAATGTACACTGGCACATCCATTATGTAAAACAGTATGGACAGGCCTCAAAAAATTAAAAATAGAATTACCGTATGATCCATTTCTTCCGCTTCTGGGTATTCATCTGAAGAAAAAAACACTAATTACAAAAGATATATGCACCTTTATGTTATTGCAGCATTATTTACAATAACTAGGATATGGAAACAACCTATCTTGAGTGTCAATCGATGGATGAACGGATAAAGATTTGATATATACCCACATACAATGAAATGCTACTCAGCCATAAAAAAGAAAAGAATGCAATCATGCCATTTGTGACAACATGGATGGCTCTTAAGGGCACTATGCTAAGTGAACTAAATCAGACAATTGCCATATAATTTCACTTATATGTGGAATTTAAAAAACAAAACAAATGAACAAACAGAGCAAAATTTATAGATACAGAGAACAGATTGGTGTTTATGAGAGGAGAAGTGGGTAAGGGGTAGGTAAATGGCTGAAGGGATCAACTGTATGGTGATGGATAATAATTAGACTTACTGTGCTGACTACTTTGTAGTGTACACAGAGATCAAATTATTATTTGTACACCAGAAGCAATGTTAATCAAAAACAGACATGTAATTCACTGCATTTAACATCCCAATTTTAAAAAATGCTGAAGAAGATAAGCTTGGATGAAAATATATAAATTATAGATGAAATATTAGCCCAAAGTTAGGGATATAATATATAAGATATATTTTTCTGGGAGGCAATTTTCCTTCATTTAAAAAAAAATGTAACAAACTAAATTAACATTTTTCTTCTAAGTAGACACACTTTCTGTTTGTACATATTTTAAATGAAATTATGATGATCTATTCAAGAATGATGACAAAATGGCTTTGACAGCTGAAAGGAATAAGACAAGTTTAAGTGAGAAAAGTCAGCCCCCACTCAGTGACACAGGAAGAGAAGAGAGTGTGGGGGTCACCTCGAGCTTAGCACCCTTCACCATGTGGAAACCTGAATTCCTTTTTATTTTAAATTCTCCTTTCAACTTTAGGATGAAACTTCCAAATAACTCCATTTACTTATCAATCATTTGTGGGCTTCTTTTTATCCATCTGTGTACTCACATGTTATTTGAGTCTCTGTGCTAGATGTCATTCTCATATTAGGAGCTTTCCCATACTTGAGAGAGAATCCAGAGAACAAAGTGATGCCCTTTTTCTACCAGATGACCCATATTAATAGACATTCTAAAATGAGAGCATGACAGAAATCGCTGGTTTAAATGAATGATACCCTGTCTTAAACACAAAGACTTTCAGCTACTTCTATATGAATTCAATAAACCTCAATTACTACACACTTGAAAAATTTCAAGTTGTTAATCCTATGGAACAAATATTTTCAGACTTTCTACTCCTTTAAAGTCTTCTACAATGAAAATTCTGATAGTTAGCTATTTGTCAGAAATCGGTGAAAAAGTGGCAGTGTTAGCATGATCGTTCTTTCTTTATAACACTATTTCGAAAGTTGTTCATTCATGCATTCATTCAACTAGCAGTGTTTGAGAACTCAATCTATGCTTGGCATTGTACTAGACACTAGTTATGGATACAAAGATTAGTAGGCTAGAGTGTATGTCCCCAAGTAACTCAAAATTTAGTTTGTTACGAAGAAATATTCATGGTGTTTCTTATATGATGCTTTAGGATACAAGAAACAAAATCTCTGCACTTCTGCACAGTAAAAGTTGGAAAATCCAGTAGCTTAAAGGTGAGAGCAATGCTTAAGCGTTGTTTTTTTTCTTCCCATCTTTTCTCTCAGCCATACTTAGTGAGCTGTCTTTACTCATAGGCTTTACATTCATAGCATCAATGTGGCTGCAGCACCTCCAAGCATAACATCCCCACAAAACAGCATCCACAATCCAGAAGGGAGAGGGAGAATGATGAGTCGTAACTATCTTACATTCTTTTTAAAAAGTAAATAAAAATTGTTCACACATCTCTCAGCAGACATCCCTCATTTTTCATTGATCAGAATTGTATCCTATGACCATTTCCAAACTCATCATTAACAAGGTGACAGAAATACTAACTGGTTTTCAAGATTCAAAATTTCAACACTCAAAATTCACCTTATGAGTTTGCTGTGGGGTTGGGGAGGGACTTAACATCAATTGAAGCACAAGACTACCTGATTTTTGAACAAGTATTAACAAAAAAGAAGGGTATGCAATGTGTTTGCATGGTCAGCCAGAAGTCTAGTACATGGAGATAATTGTAATCCAAGATGATTAGTGCTTTAGTAAATGTATGTACAAGATCCTCTGAAATTCTGCAGAATAATATGAGGATGCAAAACCTTAAAAAAATTTTTTTGGTAAGTTGATTAGTACTGACAACAAGTGCAATAACAATTCACAGAAGGCTGAACAAATCTAAAATCCTAGCCAGTTTCTATCAAAACATCATTCCTTTGTTAACAAAAACCTCAATTCCAGTGGAGTGGAAAGAACATTAGAAAAAGAAAAAAGAAGAAACAGACTTTCCAACTCAGCTCTATTTCTGACTCTGTATCAGTGGTTAATGTCACTTAACTATCTCTAAAGTCTGGATAAAAATTCTTACCTCCTGAGTGGATTATGAAACTTAAATAAGTGTATAAAAGCAATTTGTGAACTGTAATTTGTGAACACAAATTTTCTTTGTACATATGATATTAACATGAATAGATCACATCTTTCCCTATGTCCATTTTTCCATCTTTCTCTCTGCCCAGCATATTCAGTCAATATCAAGGTGATGCCACACCTGTTTTTACAATATCCTCTTGTTAGTTAATGCCATGTAATGAATTCACAAAGCTGCCTGCAGTCAATTCCATCATAATTTTCAGAAAATCAAAACTGTTAAGAGGGAATAAAATCAAAGTATCTTTTCAGCCAGAGAAAACTACTGCATCTAAATGGTATATTAACAGCTCCGTGTTCCACAGACAGGAACATGATTCTCTGCTGCATTACAGTGCCTTTAAAGAAAATAAGAAAGCACTCTGTAGGCAATTAGATACTTGTCCTTGCCTTGCCCTGTGCATTCTTGAAGTTTGGGTAAATTTTTTTTTAAAGCAGTTACTAACTTTAATGCTAAGACAATAAATACTGGTCAAAGAAACACTTAATGAAGAGCCCTCCAGGCCCTATGTTATGCTTTCACTTATCCAAATCCTTAGAATGCATTTTATTTACATTTCTCTTTTTTCTAAGGAGCCACAGTTGTCTGTTGAGACAGATTCACTTCTTCGATGAATCTGATAGGTTTTATTAAAAAGACCAGGGATTTACACACGTGAACTGGATGTCTATAGTAATTGTGTAAAAACAACATCATAAATTCATCCACAACATATTAAGGTTCAAATCCCATTCTTTTCCTTTTTCAATTGAGGTATAACCAATATACAACATTCTATTAGTTTCAGGGACACAGGATACTACTTGGTATTTGTGTATACAGTTGACCCTTGAACAATGTGGAGGTGGGAGCGCAGGCCCCCGTGCAGTCAACACAGCGTTGTAGTCGGCCCTCTGTATTAGTTCCACATCCTTGGATTCAAACAGCCATGGATTCTGTAGCAGTATAGCACTTATTTTAAAAATCTGAGTAGAAGTGGACCTGTGCAGTTCAAACCTGTGTTGTCCAAGGGTCCACTGTATTGCAAAATGATCACCCCAAGTCTAGGTAACATCCATCAACATACAGAGTTTTTGTGTGTGTGACGAGAACTGTTAAGATTTATTCTCTATTAGTATTCTCATTAATACTAATACTTTATAGTATTACTAACTACAGTTGTCATGCTGTATATTACATCCCCATGACTTATTTATTTTATAACTGGAAATGTATACCTTTTGACTTCCTTCACCCATTTCACCTAACCCCCATCTCCCACCTTTGGCAACTACCGATCTGTGCTCTGTATCTATGAGCTTATTTTTATTTTTTATTTTTAGACTCCACACAAAAGTGAAATCATACAGCATTTGTCTTTCTCTGTCTGATTTATTTCAGTTAGTATAATGCCCTCAAGATCCATCCATGTTGTCTCAAATGGCAAGATTTCCTTCTTTTTTTTTTTTTTTTTTTTCCGGCCATGCTGCGCATCTTGAAGGATCTTAGTTACCCAACCAGGGATTGAACCCAGGCCCTGGCATTGAAAGCACCAAGTCCTAACCACTGGACCACCAGGGAATTCCCAAGATTTCCTTCTTCTTATGGCTGCATACTATTCCATTGTGTATATATACCACATCTCCTTTATACATTCATCTACCCATGGACACTGAGGCTGTTACCATATCTTTGCTATTGTAAATAATGCTGCAGTGCACATGGGGTTAAAGTTAGTGTTTTCAATTTCTGCAATAAAATACCCAAAAGTGAAATTGCTGGAGCATATGGTAGTTCTATTTTTAATGTTTTGAGGAAATTCCATACTGTTTTCCACAGTGGCTGCACCAACTTACAGTCCCACCAACAATGCACAAGGGTTTCATTCTCTCCACATCCTTGCCAACACTCCGTATTTTTTGACTTTTTGATAATAACCATTCTAACAGATGTTTGGTGATATCTCACTGCTATCTTGATTCGTTTTTCCCTGATGATTACTGATGTTGAACATCTTTTCCTGCACCTATTGGGCATCTGTATGTCTTCTTTGGAATAAATGGCTATTCAGATCCTCAATCTACTTTTTAATAGGGTTATTTGTTTTTTTTCCTATGGAGGTGTAGAGTGCTTTATATATTTTGGTTATTAACCCCTTATTGGATAAATGATTTACATATATTTTCTCTCATTCAGTAGGATGCCTTTTCATTTCGAGGATTTTTCTCTTTTTTTGCTGTGCAAAACCTTTTTAGTTTTATGTAGTTCCACTTGTTTACTTTTGCTTTTGCTGCCTTTGCTTTTGGTATCAAATTCAGAAAATCATTGCCAAGGCTATGTCAAGGAGCTTATGACCTCTGTTTTATTCCAGGACTTCTACGATTTCAGTTTTACATTCAACTCTTTAATCCATTTTGAGTTAATTCAAATCTCATTCTTATTTGAAAATGAATTTTTATAAATCCTAGACCCAATAGCTTTTTTGAGGTGCCTAAGAACTGGTAAGAAAAAGAGAGGAGCCTGAATTCATTGGCTCATGTTTTAAAAATATCATAGTATATTGGTTTCAGGCATGGTTGTATACATTTAAATGACAGTATTAGAAATTTTTGTTTCATTCTCTGCACCCTCCTTTCCCTTGTGTTGCCTTCACTCATAGGCAGCCTACTTTCATGTGGTAACCCTCAGCACCTCCAGGCATACATCTTCCTAGCTTTAACACCAGAAAATCTTCTTTTCTTGACACTATCAACGAAGGTCCCTAGGTAGAGACTGGCAGTGAATGGCCAGGTCTGATTCACTCACTTCTAGAGCTTGCTGTGGCTTCAACCCCAAACTAATCACAGGAGTTGAAAGTGGAGGTTGAAGATTTCCTCAAAGTAATGTAGATTCTGTTATGAAGGAAGGTGCATAGATTCTGGGAAGTCCCTAAACTGATTTAGACCAGGGTACCAGATACCACTTGTATATGTCGCTACCAATTACTTCACCACTTTTGTGGTGACCAGTTCCCAACTTTGACAAGGGGCAACCTAAGAGAACCTCAGCTCTCACACTTATTTCATGTTCTTGAAATAAGCTCCTCAGCACTCAACCTGGAGATGCAAAGAACTTAACCCTCCTTAGGTTACTCTTGATCAGTGAGGTGCAGGAGTTAATAGATAATGTTTCTTATCCCCCAGCATTCTGCATGACTGAGTATAAGTCACCCTCAGTTCTGGATTCTTATATTGGCCTTGCCTCCTGTTTCTAAATCATTTCTGTTACCTGAATCATTCTCCCTGCAAATTACCTTAGCACCTGCTTTGGAGAATCCCAGCCTATGAATGGTACCAGAATTGGCCCTAGAAAGAAGAACTTTTAAATGGATTTGGGGACTGGATCACTCGCTGGGCAGACGGCAAGTGTGGTTGTGAGAAGTGAGGGAGTTACTCCTGGCCCGTGCCAGTCCACTGGTTACTAAGATACTCTTGCCTGGATTGGGAAGAGGTGAGAGAAGCAGCAGCAGCATTAAGTTCTGAAGTAGCTGCGACAATTAAATGTGAAGGCAAAAATAATTGTATGAACTGTGTAAGAATTTTGGAAATCTTGAAAAAAATGATAGCCTAACATCATGATTCAATAAATATCTCCACCCAATGCTAGAAGAAAACGCCCACAAATGAAATATATGTCTTTGGTATTTTTCTTTTTATTTTGCTTGTTTGTAAGTTTTTATTGTAAAATAAATACACACACACACACACATAGACAGCATTAAAATGCATATATCAGGTATGAGAATAGATATATAGTGAATGATTTTAGTGTAACAGAATATTAACAGCTCCCTAAAAGCCCCGATTACATATATAATACTATGTGCTATCACCTTTTAAGCCACTCTCTCCCTTCTTAAACTACTACTGACTTCTGTGAAAATAATTTTATTTTTAGTTGTATCAATCATGATGCTTTCCTAAAGAGTGAAATTAATTTAGTTTCTGAACTTTATAGAATATATATTTATATATTCTATATAAGTATACTTATATAAATTTATACAAGTATTTATGTTTTCTTTTGAGCAACATGATGTTTCTTGAGATTTATCCAGTGCTCATTGATATTCTTCCAGCAGATTTGTATGAGTCATTAATATCTGGCATGTTTCCCATCTGTTCAAAACCAATGTCATATCAATTATTAAATATTTGCAATATAATTCCTGGACTTGATTTATCCATGAAGTTTTGTGTAGCTGTTGCTCATTTATTTTCAGCGCTACATAGTTTTCTTTCATATGAGTATGCCATAATTTTATGTTCCCTCTATTGTCACGGACATTTGGGTTATTCTTGTCTGGTATTATCATGCACAATGTTGCTACTGACCTTCTTACCTGATCCTGGTACAAATGTACAGGTGTACTTCCAGAGTGTATACCTAGCACTGTGTCTTAGGATATATATATATATAAAATCAACTTTAATGGTTGATGTTATTTTTTAAAGTACAACTTATTTGTATAATGTAATATGTTGTACAAACAATATATGAGTTATCAGATGTTTCATGTGTTCACAAACACTCGCTGCTTTCAGACACTTTAATTTTTTGCCCACTTGATGGTGTATATTGATAGCACATTGCAATTGTAATATTTATTTTCTAATTTGCTAAGGAGGTGAGCAGAGTTTAATTAGCTTATTACCCATTTGGATTTCATCCTTACGAAATGCCTTTTCAATTTTTTGTCAGTTCTTTTTCTACTAGGTTATCTGTCGTGTTCTTATTTATTTGGAGAGCTGGTTTTTATATTTTGAGTGAGGCTTCTTTGTTTCCAAGTTACAATTATATTCTGTCATTCTGTGGCTTGTCACTTTACTCTTGACTTAAGTGAACTTTTTTACTGAAAAACTTAATCTTAGAGCTAGCATCAATGACTACATGTTCCCACTAACAATGCAGATAAGTTATCCTTATTTTGAAAGAGTTGCACACCTAAGGGTCAGCTTACCTGCAGGGTAAATAATGAGTCCTTGGCTTAAGAGTCTTCATAAACCCTGAATGATGGGCTTAGTGAGGAAAATAGATTTAAATAATCCCTTGTCCATATTCCATGAGTTTAATTTTGCCTCCCACCTCTGGATAGGAATAAATATACTATTGCTTATGGATTAAATGAACGGTTGTGCATGTATCTACGGGCTTTGTTTTGCTGATTTACTTTAGGAGGACGATAATCTCCTGTGCCTAAAAATGAGTAGGCTTCATTATTTGGCCTCATATATTCTGTTTCCTAAAGGGAAATAACTGGGTTCTCTGGAGCTGAAAATTGAAAACTGAGTAGCTCTTTAAAGAAGCAAATTGGTCTCAAACCTCACATTCTAGGTTTTTGGATGCATCACAAGGTTTGCAAGGGGAAGTTTTGGCAACCATATGGGTATATTAGCACTCTTTTTCTCTTTCTGTAGCTACTCAAGCAAGTGACAAGTAGTTATGTCATGACCACGTGACACATAAATTACAAGTTCTCCTGCCCCTCTAAAACTTTAGTCAGCATCAACCTTTGCACAATACACTCAGGCGTAATAGCTGGTAATTTATGAGTGTAATTTGAAGGAAGCAATTCTCTTTTGTGATTACGGTAGTAAATAAAAGATTCAAATCCTCATTGACCCAACATCAAATTCAACTTCACCTTTTTTTTTTCTCCTGATGTCATTTATGGAAGTAAGCAAGCAGAGTCCAAGAAAGGTGACAGATTAAAGAAATGCAGTGATTGCAAAGGACACAGACTGTGGTGTTAAAAATGAAGGAAATTATTAGAAGAAAATAAATGGGAATACGTCCAAATTTTACAATTTTGATTTCTTTTTTGCTGTTGAAGGACAGAGCTTTGGACATGAAGGTATGATAGGTGATATAACTGATAGAAGCAATGATGAGAGAGCCTAGAGGGAAGACTTGGATAGAACTGCTTTATGATTTCATGATTAAAATACTTGGAAGAATTCACTTCCTTGATATATGAGATATACTGGTGTGGGCCAAGGGTTGTGCCTGAGACTCTCTCTCAGTAAAATATCTGCCCTTCAGACTACAGGCGCAGCCAAAATTTGGCAGCAAATAATTATATTTTCCTTGGGATTTTAAAAATAGGTTTTTCTCCCCAATTATTCTTTTAGGCTAGAACTCAAGTAGGAATGATAAAACCTTTGTGAATATGAAAAGGTGTGTAAATACTGAGCTTGCCCACTGGATCTATCCCAATTTGCATTAGCCTGAGGCCTGGGTTCAAGTTCAGATCAATTTAGAGATGAAGTGAGATGAATGTGAATCTACCCACAGATGACAGCATGATCTGACGTGGAAACCACGAGCACACATGCCTTGACAAGGGCACTAGGCTTAGGAGTTGACTGATGCGTGACTTTGTTTAAAAGTCTTGGAATCCCATCTTAGTAGCACTATATTTTGCTTCTCTATGAGAATTAAAAATAAGTGGTAATTAGTAATAATTTTGTTACATGACATTCCTGCCAAGATGAACGTTTGGTTTAACTCAGTTACTCTATAATAAAACAGTGCCTTGCATAAAGACTTGCTTGTTAAATATTTGTTTAAGCAGTCATTGCATGATAATAATTTGCATGTATCCAACATTATTTTATTTTCTCTTGAGCTTTAACATATACTCATAACAACACTGTGAGGTGTGGAAATTGAATCAGAGCTATGTAGTAATTTGCCCCATGCAACACATGTACTAAATGGCAGAACTGTGACTAAAAGGCAGAATTATTTTCCTCTAAGCCAGTGTATTTCTTTACTATGTTTCCCACAGAAGATGATTTTAGTAACAATAAAAGTAGCTAATGATTAGGCTACTATAGCCAAGTTAAAGATGAATTATAAAGTATCTGCCTAGTAAGTATTCAGTATATGGAAATTATCTTTCCATTTGGTGTTTTGCTAAGTCTCCATCTTGGACCTCTCTCCATATCTTTTTCCACTTTGAACCCCTCCACTTCCCAATTCTGCCTTCCATTCTGCCAGCCACACACACTCAGATATCAGTCAACTAACTGTTCCTCAAGGATCACATAATAAGTTCTCTCCAAAGAGTGTTTTCATTTAACAGGAGCTTAAGAGAAACTTCAGCATACTCAGGTATCTGTGAGTTTGTCAGAGGGGCTTTCAAGTTCCACCCACATCAAAAATTTTATGGAGACAAACCATAGAACAATATTTTACTCTTTCCTGTCTACGAAACAGGTGAAAGGGAGGGTCTGATGGTTCCTTTCCCCTCTCAATTTAATGTGTGCGTTTGCAGCATGGTGTAAAGGAAAGTCCATGGGGGCCAAAACTCTGCCCTTTACTGAGCTCTGTGACCATGTGTACATATATTTCTTTGTCTAAGATAAGGCTGCAATAGTGCTTACTTTGCATAGTTGGTGTGAAGGATAAGAAGGATCACTTGCTGAACGTGGCAGATGGGAGTACCATGTTTCTTTTGTCTTTGCAGTTGATGCTCTGGTTTGGTCAATCAGACAAACACACCTTTTAGACTACATCCAGGGGAATCACTATACATATGACAGAAAGAACAAGTGTTCCAAGGCCTCGGCATGTACAGCAGTAGCAAATCACATTTATTGAGCACATGTCATGAGCCAGGAATGGGCGGTGCTAAGTGTTTTACATGCATGATAATACCTAGTGTTCACAAAACCCTATCATGCCCATTTTACACAGGAGGAGGCAGGCCTAGAATATTAAATAATTTGTTATTTGTCAGTCAGCCAAGAATTGGGTCTTGAACTCAGGTTGTCTGACTCCAAATCCTAGAATTTGTTAATACTGGAATCATTAAAAACAAGGTTTCATTCTAGGACACAGTGTGTAAAAGTTTAACATTTCTGAAAATTTTCGGATTTTGTGATAATGAAATGAAAGCTGATCTCTATTTCATGATTTTAGAAAAGATTTAAATGTTGCACTATTTGTTGCAAAATCTATATCATATTACCTATTCACAAACACGGATACATTGTCCCCAGCAGATGTTTGTATTTTCAGGTGAGTTTAACTGATTGACTTTCCCATTGTAAATTAATTAATATTAGAGGAAGTTGTTGGGGATTTGAATTATTCTTAACATATAAGTCCAGTTATTTCAAGGATCATTTCAAGATTAGTTATTTCAAGATTCAGTTATTTCAAGATCAGTTTAAAGATTTTTTTTTCTCTTTCATGTCCACTAAAAATAATCTTCATGAGTAGTAATGATTATTATCATTATTTAAGTAATAACTAAGCCTAGAAAAGACACTAACAATGTCAGAAAACATGAGGGTGAATAAATGCCTTTTTAAATATTCTGGAGTATTTACAGCATAAGATAAAACTACTGTCCTTTTTTAAATAGAAAAAGCAAAGTGTGTCTAACATGGAACTTCTTACCGTTTGATTTGCTCAAATGCCTCCTCTATTTGTACTATTTTTCCTTTATAAAAATAAAGAAGAAAATCTCAGGGAAAAATCATTTCCTAGGACATTATTTTGGAGATTGGTTTCTTTCTCTAGAGGAGTAAAACTCCACTGTCATCTTTCACGGGATAATTTTTTGGAATATAAGCAGGAGACTTTAAATTTATTGCATTTTTTGGCTTTAGGTGGGGAAAAAACCCTTTATTGATATAAACTGGAAATAAATTTGGAATGAGTTGCATTAAGAAATGAGAAGGTGAGTTTGCTGGTTATAATATACATATGTAAATATTTATATTTGGTAGCTGGATGTATATGTTGTTAGATGATTTAAAGAGAAGAGTTTTTGAAGGACTAGGGAGTTAGAGGGCAAATGAGGATTTTAAATTTTATTCTGGGATTTTTTGGGAAAAATATTTTCACAGAATAGTTAGGCAAACTGAAAAGAATTTATATATATAAAATTTTAAAGCTTGTGAGTTTTTCTTACATACTATCTATCTAAAAGCAATAGAACGCAAAATAAAGTGGGCAGAAGATACAAAGTCAAATAAACCTGGATTAGATAGAATTAGGTAGGATGCATGTATTTGTCCATAGGAACTCACATATGCATTATAGCCAAGAGAACAAATGATGACCAGCTTAAAGCCAGGGTCTGTCTTTCTTTGGTTAATGGATTTGTCAAGGGTAAAGATTGCTTAGTTATGAAGTGTGACTGGCTCATGATATACAAAGTGAAAATAATGTAAAACTCTATGGATGAAAGATGGAAGAAATAAGTAGGTGAAAGATAATGCTTTCCGGAAAAGAAATTTATTACATTAGGCAGTTTGTGATTTTACAGTGTATTAGAGGTTTATCTTCTGTGGTGAGGATACCAACTCAAAAGGAAACTTATCATTCACCTTGCATTTTCATCCTAGAAGAAAATTTTATTTAAGTAACAATACTAGATGATATGGCACAATATTATTCTATCTGAAAAGCAAAGCTAGGAAAGGAAAGTTTTGCCTTTCTTTTACAGGCTGTATCATTTGTTCAATGGCAAATTAATATAAACATATTTTTTTGGAAGACTGGTGGGCATGTATTTCAAAGATGAAGATGCTAGGACATTTAGACAGCACTAGTATTTTAGCAGCTAAATATATTACTTTCTGTATAAAATTAACAAAATACTGCACTAAACCCAGAGCCAACTCCTTAAAAGATGAATTGTTACATAAGTGTTAACTAGAATACAATCATTTCTCAGTGATATTTCATGCATTTACATCTTCCTTCCTTGATTTACTCAGCAGTAGTTTTCCATTCTCTCAAAATAGGAATTATTTAAATCTTAAGTAACTTAAGCCATTGCTTTTAAATTAACATCATTCAATCCTTGCCACTCTCACCATTTGGAAGGCCATAAAATAATTTAAATATGTGACCAGCTAAAATGAAGATGATTTTATTATTCATGAATAATTTAATATGAACACTTTAGAGCCTGCATTCCTCCATTATGTTGAATTACAGTACAACATAAAACTGTCAGACTAGGTTGCAGACTCATAGTCTCCATGGAGTTTCCTTATGTTTTTTCTTAAGATTTTTTTTTCTATAAATCCAATTTTTTGTTCATGTTTCCTCTGATATTCTAAAGCCTTGTTTCATTGACCTTTTCCCTTTCCTTGGATTTGATGCCAGAAACTAATAGTGTCTTAGAAATGACATTACTATAATAACATAAAAATCCAATAGAGGTTAATAGGCCAAGTTAATAAACTCTTAGACTTGGAGTAGATTTTGGGGATCAACCCTGGTAAAATGTCTCCCCAGGGTGAGGTGGCCTTTTCAAAGGAAACTTTCCCTGTAACCTAGCACTCAGGGTAATGTTATCCTACAGATCTCCAAATATATCTACTGCCATGAAGAATGGTAGTTACAAGCATTGGCCTTGGAGTGAGACAGAACTGTATTCGGTCTCTTTCTAACTCTGTGATCTGGGACATACCTTCTGAGCTGTGGCTTTCTCATCTATATAATGAAGCAGATTGCAGCTCACCTACATAGTTGTTGTGAGCATTAGATAATGCAATTCAATCGAAGCATCTAATGTGGTTCCTGGTACATGGTTTTTATTGTAAGTGGATCTGTACGCTATTGAGCTGAGACCACATCCTTCCTTTCTCTCTAAAATCTCAAAGTCTAGAATTATTGGTTAGAACCCTAGGAGGGTTTGCTGGAATGATTATATGTTAACCCTTTATATGATGATGTTAGAACATAAAATCCTTCAGGTGTTTCAGGTTGGTTTCAGGTTGTTCCCCTGGCCAATGGGTCTACAGAGTTCAGCACACAAGTGCTGCCTGGACTTGCCACTCATTGTTGAAGGGCTCAAGGCAATAGTCCCTTACACAATATACCAAGAGGCTCACCTACCATAGTTCTAAATGTTTAAAAATTATAAAATAAAGATAACAAAATGTCAAATGCAAAGTTCTATCCTCTTAGCTTGATAAGTATACCTTCAATATCACTAGGAATGCCAAGTTAAATTTTAAAATGCTTCTTGAGTTCCTTCTAAACTCCTTGAAGTCCCATCCTGAAACACAGTGGTACAGGGAGGACTAAAATGTGGCATGTAGCCCATCCTCCTTCCCTGCCTATCTCAGGCTCTGTCCTGGACGGTGAGGAGCTTTGCATGGTTACAAAGGATTCTTCTGTATGCACAACTAGGCTTGGTTCACAACTTTGCAGGTGGTGCTCTTGGTTGAGTTTTAGTAGTTTGTCGTACTTGAAGACTTGGTCCATTTCTTTTGTCAAAATCATGAGCATAAAGCTGTTTGCTGTATTCCATTAACTTTTTAATGACTGTAGTGATATTCCCTATTTCATAGCTGTAGTGATATTCCAAAAAATTGCAGAGGAAGGAACACTCCCAAACTCATTCTATGAGGCCACCACCACCCTGATACCAAAACCAGACAAAGATACTACAAAAAAAGAAAATTACAGACCAATATCACTGATGAATATAGATGCAAAAATCCTCAACAAAATACTAGCAAACAGAATCCAACAACACATTAAAAGGATCATATATCATGATCAAGTGGGATTTATCCCAGGGATGCAAGGATTCTTCAATATACACAAATCAATCAATGTGATACACCATATTAACAAATTGAAGAATAAAAACCATATGATCATCTCAATAGATGCACAAAAAGCTTTTGACAAAATTCAACACCCACTGATGACAAAAATTCTCCAGAAAGTGGGCATAGAGGGAACCTACCTAAACATAATAAAGGCCATATACCACACACCCACAGCAAACATCATTCTCAGTGGTGAAAAACTGAAAGCATTTCCTCTAAGATCAGGAACAAGACAAGGATGTCCACTCTCACCACTATTATTCAACATAGTTTTGGAAGTCCTAGCCACAGCAATCAGAGAAGAAAAAGAAATAAAAGGAAGAATTGGAAAATAAGAAGTAAAACTGTCACTGTTCGCAGATGATATGGTACTATACATAGAGAATCCTAAAAATGCTACCAGAAAACTACCAGAGCTAATCAATGAATTTGGTAAAGTTGCAGGGTACAAAATTAATGCACAGAAAATTCTTGCATTCCTATACACTAATGATGAAAAATCTGTAAGAGAAATTATGGAAACACTGCCATTTACCATTGCAACAAAAAGAATAAAATATCTAGGAATAAACCTACCTAGGGAAACAAAAGACCTGTATGCAGAAAACTATAAGACATTGATGAAAGAAATTAAAGATGATACCAACAGACGGAGAGATATACCATGTTCTTGGATTAGAAGAATAAGTATTGTGAAAATGACTATAATACCCAAAGCAATCTACAGATTCAATGCAATCCCTATCAAATTACTAATGGCAATTTTTACGGAACTAGAACAAATCATCTCAAAATTTGTATGGAGACACAAAAGACCCTGAATAGCCAAAGCAGTCTTGAGGGAAAAAAACAGAGCTGGAGGAATCAGACTCTCTGACTTCAGACTATACTACAAAGCTACAGTAATCAAGACAATATGGTACTGGCACAAAAACAGAAATATAGATCAATGGAACAAGATAGAAAGCCCAGAGAGAAACCGACGCACCTATGGTCAACTGATCTATGACAAAAGAGGCAAGGATATACAATGGAGAAAAGACAGTGTCTTCAATAAGTGGTGCTGGGAAAACTGGACAGCTACATATAAAATAATGAAATTAGAACACTCCCTAACACCATACACAAAAATAAACTCAAAATGGATTAAAGACCTAAATGTAAGACCAGACACTATAAAACTCTTAGAGGAAAACACAGGAAGAACACTCCTTGACACAAATCACAGCAAGATCTTTTTTGATCCACCTCCTAGAGTAATGGAAATAAAAACAAAAATAAACAAATGGGACCTAATGAAACTTAAAAGCTTTTGTACAGCAAAGGAAACCATAAACAAGACGAAAAGACAACCCTCAGAATGGGAGAAAATATTCGCAAACAAATCAACGGACAAAGGATTAATTTCCAAAATATACAAACAGCTCATGCAGCTCAATACTAAAGGAACAAACAACCCAATCCAAAAATGGGCAGAAGACCTAAATAGACATTTCTCCAAAGAAGACATACAAATGGCCAAGAAGCACATGAAAAGTTGCTCAACATCACTAATTATTAGAGAAATGCAAATCAAAACTACAATGAGGTACCACATCACACCAGTTAGAATGGGCATCAGAAAATCTAAAACAACAAATGCTGGAGAAAAGGGAGCCCTCTTGCACTGTTGGTGGGAATGTAAATTGATACAGCCACTATGGAGAACAGTATGGAGGTTCCTTAAAAATCTAAAAATAGAATTACCATATGATCCAGCAATCCCACTACTGGGCATATACCCAGAGGAAAACCATAATTCAAAAAGACACATGCACCCCAATGTTCAATGCAGCACTATTTGCAATAGCCAGGTCATGGAAGCAACCTAAATGCCCATCGACAGACGAACAGATATAGTTTTGGTACATATATACAATGGAATATTACTCAGCCATAAAAAAGAACAAAATTGAGTCATTTGTTGAGAAGTGGATGGATGTAGAGACGGTCATACAGAGTGAAGTAAGTCAGAAAGAGAAAAATATCCTATATTAACACATGTATGTGGAACCTAGAAAAATGGTACAGATGAACCAGTTTGCAGGGCAGAAGTTGAGACACAGATGTAGAGAACAAATGTATGGGCACCAAGGGGGGTAAACTGCGGTGGGGTGGGGATGGTGGTGTGCTAAATTGGGCGATTGGGATTGACATGTATACACTGATGTGTATAAAATTGATGACTAATAAGAACCTGCAGTATAAACAAACAAACAAAAAACAACTAATACTGAAATTTCTTTGGGTTATTTTTATGGTAATATGTTAATATAAATGTTTCAGACATTACATGAAATTTCTAAAAATCTTGTATGTTCTGGTATAATGTTATAAGTCATAATTCTAGTTATTACTTTAAAATGTGTATCTCAGAAATAACTAAATTTCCTTGTCTATTGCATTATTATGAACTTTCATCAAATCTTTAACCGTGGTCATTTTTAAGTCTTTTGTCACTTACAGACAGTTCTGGGTGTACTGTGATGCTTTCGCAAAAATGTTCCTATAAAAGGGTTTCATCTTAAAGGAATTCATGGAAAAGACTCTGACAAGTACAGGTTTCTGGTAACTGACTATACTGCTGAACTGAATGAATAAGCATTTTCAGAACTCTAATGGAAAACTGATGAATTCATAAAAGTGCTAACAAAAGATCAAGATGAAAAAAAATTAATTACATGGGACTGAGTGAACTGATGAGGATGATTATAATTTTTGTGACTTTCTGTTTGAATAAAAAAAAATCCCACAAGGACTCAGAGGCAAAAAAATATACAAATCAATTTTCACTGCAAAGTAAAGGAGCTGTTACAGTGGAGGATTACTGGACAGAATGTCAATATCATGACATAGTATGAGTGTGTTTCGTGTTTGGTAGTTGCAATCATTGTTGCTTTTGTTGTGGTCATCCATTTACAATGCTTAGTGTCAGTTTATTTATCTCTTAAAAAAATAAAATACAGTGTGTGTGTGTGAAAAAAAAAGAAGTATATACTTTTTAGTCACAGTTTCATCACTTAGAGGTGACCACCTTTCCTTTTTCCTTCTAGAAAATACAATTGGACTGATTTTTACCTTTCTTACACACATATACAAACACATATTTATTTTCTTGTCCTTTTAATACATTTGGAATTTTGCCTCATTGATAATTTTAATACTTTTTAAAGAGTATTCTATTCTTTTGGATTTCATCATCCTATAAATCTCCATGTTTAAAGCAGTTTACATAAGCCAATAATGTTAGTAAATGAAATAATTAGAGGTAAAAATCTGAGTTATTATCACAATGTCATGATAGGGACAGAAAAGAATGAGATTCTTTTTTTTTTTTTTTTTTTAAATTTTATTTATTTATTTATTTTTTTACATCTTTATTGGGGTATAATTGCTTTACAATGGTGTGTTAGTTTCTGCTTTATAACAAAGTGAATCAGTCATACATAAACATATGTTCCCATATGTCTTCCCTATTGCGTCTCCCTCCCTCCCACCCTCCCCATCCCACCCCTCCAGGCTGTCACAAAGCACCGAGCCAATATCCCTGTGCCATGCGGCTGCTTCCCACTAGCTATCTACCTTACTGCGTTTGTTAGTGTGTATATGCCCATGACTCTCTCTCGCCCTGTCACAGCTCACCCTTCCCCCTCCCCATAACCTCAAGTCCGTTCTCTAAGAGGTCTGCGTCTTATTCCTGCTTTACCCCTAGGTTTTTCATGACATTTTTTTTTCTTAAATTCCATATATATGTGTTAGCATACGGTATTTGTCTCTCTCTTTCTGACTTACTTCACTCTGTATGACAGACTCTAGGTCTATCCACCTCATTACAAATAGCTCAATTTCGTTTCTTTTTATGGCTGAGTAATATTCCATTGTATATATGTGCCACATCTTCTTTATCCATTCATCCGATGACGGGCACTTAGGTTGTTTCCATCTCCGGGCTATTGTAAATAGAGCTGCAATGAACATTTTGGTACATGTCTCTTTTTGAATTATGGTTTTCTCAGGGTATATGCCCAGTAGTGGGATTGCTGGGTCATATGGTAGTTCTATTTGTAGCTTTTTAAGGAACCTCCATACTGTTCTCCACAGTGGCTGTATCAATTTACATTCCCACCAACAGTGTAAGAGGGTTCCCTTTTCTCCACACCCTCTCCAGCATTTATTGTTTCTAGATTTTTTGATGATGGCCATTCTGACTGGTGTGAGATGATATCTCATTGTAGTTTTGATTTGCATTTCTCTAATGATTAGTGATGTTGAGCATTCTTTCATGTGTTTGTTGGCAGTCTGTATATCTTCTTTGGAGAAATGTCTATTTAGGTCTTCTGCCCATTTTTGGATTGGGTTGTTTGTTTTCTTGTTATTGAGCTGCATGAGCTGCTTGTAAATTTTGGAGATTAATCCTTTGTCGGTTGCTTCATTTGCAAATATTTTCTCCCATTCTGAGGGTTGTCTTTTGGTCTTCTTTATGGTTTCCTTTGCTGTGCAAAAGCTTTGAAGTTTCATTAGGTCCCATTTGTTTATTTTTGTTTTTATTCCCATTACTCTAGGAGGTGGGTCAGAAAGGATCTTGCTTTGATTTATGTCATAGAGTGTTCTGCCTATGTTTTCCTCTAAGAGTTTGATAGTTTCTGGCCTTACATTTAGGTCTTTAATCCATTTTGAGCTTATTTTTGTGTATGGTGTTAGGGAGTGATCTAATCTCATACTTTTACATGTACCTGTCCAGTTTTCCCAGCACCACTTATTGAAGAGGCTGTCCTTTCAAGAATGAGATTCTTTATGTTACTTAAATGGCACATTAATGCCTATGCCTACCTAATTAATTCTAAATTTAAATTTATGGAAAATAGAAATTAATCTATAAGGAAAATAAATGAATAGTAGTTCACAGAAAATAATATTAAAATTAAGTAACGAGCATTCTAGAAAGAAGCAGAGTAAAGTTTTGGGTGCAAGTGTAATTCTTTGTTGGAAGGATGAATTGGAATTGATGGTAATGCACTGTCCTTTGGAACATTTGGCAGATGTATAGTTTTCTGTATAATATTGTATTTCATGTGGCCCTGGTGAGAAATATAATTATAAAAGTACTCCTCTATATTTACAGTACCTTGTTTTTATATTTCTTTTCTGCCTTTTTATGGATTCTGTGCTTCTACTGAACTTATGCAAGCATTATAATGATAAGGTTGGAGTGAGTCATTCATGCAAAATATAGCTACCTAGATATTTATGACTCTGTATTTGATAAATGTTTTTGTTTACCACTGTGTTCCCTAAGTTTAAAAAAATGCAAAAACCTTTAAGTTGATTGTTTTCCAATATCTTGTCAGCTGAGTCAGGGTTTGAGTTAAGAATACAGTGCTCTCTAACTTGCCAAAGTAAACTTTACAGGTTGTTTTCCTGTGTCCTTACATCATCTACATAACTTGGAGAGATGCAAAGACACCCAGCTCAGTTCCTTTCGTCCATTAGTTTATTCACCCATCACACATCTATTCAATTTCTACTGTTTTTCAGGCTGTGTGCTAGCTGCTAGAGATACAGTAGTAGATAAATTACTAATATTTTATACTCACAGATTTTATACACACACATATATCCATTAGCATATAATTTTATTTTATTTGGACACAAACATGCACCAATATATATGTAATTTTAGCCTGGTATCTTAGATTCTTACAATGACCTTTTTATCCTGTGCCATCTTGGACATCTATCAGATCATCACATTGAAAAGTACATTAAGAAAAGATAAGTCAGAGCAGTTCCCTTCTGGAGCTTATTAAGGTCTGGTATTTCTGATGCATCTTCCAATGATTATTCTCAAAAGTTGGAAATTCATATTTTAAAATGGTAAATGACAGCTAGAGTTTCTAGTACCATTTGAGAAGAGGTACTGGGTGGAACCTTGCTAGACTAAACTGTGGCCTTCCAATCTTATTATCTACCTTGAGCTTATGACAGAATGATCATGTGATGTGGTGGACATCTGTCTTTTTTTTTTTTAATATGCCCAGTATTAATCCCCACCCCGCTTCCCATCACAAACTCTTCATGATAACTTTTCTTTGTATATAACTCCTTCTATACTCTCAGTACGTGTTGCTTGGGTAGGGCCAATTCATTCCAGACCTGGCCATCAGATTACCTTATCTTGTTGGCCATGGTTATTTGTTCAGACATGTGAACATGACCTGACTGAGACTTCTTAGTCACAAGCAGTTGCCTGAAACTATTAGGAAAAAGGGAGGCATATTCTGTTTTCCTTGTATTTTTAATTTAGTAGATGTATGTGAGAAGTTGCTGGTTTCCATCTTTGATCCCTTGAAAGGTTGTGTGCCAAAGGATAGAGGAAAGCAGACTAAAAAAGTGAGAGGGAAAGACAGCATCCTGATGACATTACGTAAGATCTTAAATCAAGCCATGACTTAAACGAGCTCATCCTTGAAAGGCAACTTTTAATTGCCTTTCTATTATTTGCAACTACCAGAAATTTTACTAATACAGTGTCCCTCATCCACCTCTGTCTTAGTCCCTAGATAAAGGGTCATGGAAGTTTATGTTTTAGCTCTGTTGGTACTCATGATTTTTGCTCTAGTCCACTGATTGTATATTTATGTGTCTGCCTATGTGTCCATATACAACATACGCACGAATGCCTACACAGGCACATGTATAATTTCACAAAGGAAATTATAAACGTCTATATCAAAGAGAAATTGTGGTCATCTGTGGCTCTGATATAAGTAGACTGTCCATGTCTGTTATAGTAGCATCATTATGTCATCAGGCGCCAAGACTCCTTCTGTCTGTCAGTTTGGCATATAGTTTAGAGCTCATTCTCATGCTCGTTTGATGGATGCTAGATCTATCACCAGTTATGTTCCAAGCAGGAAAAGAAAGAAGGGTGCATGGTAAAAAGGACAAAAAAAAGAAATATGGGAAAAGAAAATCAGATTAACAAGCCAAAATTTGTCATGTTTCAAGGATTTTTTTTTCAGAAGCTGTATCAGAAGCTTCTGTTACATCTCATTGACTAGGACTGTGTCACATCATGACTCTTGCATGTAGAGACTGAGAAATAAAGTGTTTTGCCTGCAAGTGAGGAAGAAAGACAGAAAGGGTGTTGAGTGGGCAATTAGCAGTCCTGCCATAGGGTATATTTTATTAACTGGTGTTTTCTCATTTATAAGATGAGTGGTTTGCACTGACTAGATAAACAAACTTAGCTGGTTTATAACCCTAGTCTCCAACAAAGGCCCTGATTGAATCAGAATCTCTAGTGCTGGTGGTCAAGAATCTTTATTTTAATAAGCTCCCACAGTGATTCTCACTATAACCCCAATTTGATGGATTTGAGTAGGTGAGGATTAACTTTCCATCCAGTACTTAAATGTAATTCTGAATATTAACTTTCTAACTATCTGTTGTTTTGTTTCATATATATTGTATTATTAAAAGAATAAAAACATCCATAGTAAGCACGCTAAACAATCCTACAATTTCAAGCTTGTATCATTGTATTGTGTACTATTTATTGCTATATTCTGACTGATGTATCTTGAAATCTAGTAGGATGTCTGAAAGAAGATTCTAGCTCTTTACAATCAATCTGTGAAAAGTATTTATTTCTCTTAACAGAAAGAAACAGACTGAGGTTAACTCCATGAAAGCAAAAAGAACAGGTTGCTCAGGAGGCTGTGTCTGTTTTTTCTGTCATTGAAACTATAGATTTGGAAATGGAGGAGACTCAACAGTCCCACAAAATCAGCAGTGGAGACAGAGGTGGGAATCTCGTGCTCTGTGGGACACCTCCAGAGCCCAGCTGGTCTGATGGTCTCACCCAATGAACGCAAGTGACAAAGCTCATTCTTTTCGTTTGGAAATAGTTTGCACGTCAGAGGAATATCAGAAAGAGAGCTAGTTGCTCCTTTTGAGGCAATAGAGAAAAAATAGTCAAAATGTGTAATGCAGAACCCCCAAATTTGTCAAAGGAAAAAGTATCCTTTTTAAGAGTGTAATTCATCTAGCAGCAGGGATGAAAACCAGGGAAACAAGAATGTCATCTAGTAGTTTTGGCATACCTTAAGCTCAGAACTGTGGCCTTCAGAGAGGAACAAGAGTTATTCAAATGCTGTGCTCACTGAAGTACTGAGAACAAGTTATGCTGTTGCTGTTGATTCTCATTTATTTTGCATTTACCCTTTAATAATGTGCAGTTGGTTAATCTATATAGATATATTAAAATATTTAGGAACTTTTTAAAGCCATAAACAAGGGTGAATCAAAGAACTAAAGACATAAATATGAAGTATAAAACTCTAAAGGTAATAGATAATTTAGGTGAATATATTTATGACCTAGGAGTGACAAGGAGCTACTTAAACAACACCTACAAAACATATATTACAGAGAAAATAACAGATTAATAACTGGCAAAAATTAAGGATTTCTGTTCAAAACATGATACCATCCACAAAGTTATCAAATAATAGATTGGGACATGATATTTGCAATGTCTCAATTTGATAAATTGATTTAAAGAATGCAAAAAAGTCCTGAATGGAATTAGAAAAATAGGAAAAGGATATGATCGGACAATTCACAGATCAGGAGCTCATGAAGCTCATGAAGAAATCCCAATTTCTAAAGCTCATGAAGAAATCCCAATTCATTAGTATTAGAGAAATTCAAACTAAACCATCAATAAGTTTCAAACATTTAACAAATGTATAAAGTAGGGTTGACCAAGATGAGGGTATTTAGAAAACCATGTGCATCACTTTGGAGAGAAACCTAGCAGTTCTTAGTCTGTTTACATATGAGCCACACGACCCAACAAACCTGCCACTGTATATGACCCAGAGAAGTTATCTCATACGTCAATAAGGGGACTTGCTGAAAACGCTTATTATATTGTGTTGAGTAGGCAGTTATCTGGAGTTCATCACTGGAATCCATCACTAGGGTAATAGGCTAGTATAATGAAGTGGATGGAATACTCTCTCAGTTTGCGATCACCTAGATGCAGACTATGGGACAAAGATACTCTTGGGGGATGTGTAAGAAACAAGTAAGAGAGCAGAGAAGTGCCAAATGAATGGGAAGGCAGCAGCCAATAAAGAATGAATCATTAATTCAACAACCAGCTACTGAAGCTTAACCATTTGGGGAAACTCTGGAGGTTGGCCTAGAATACCATACGAACAAGAGAAGAGGTTGCTGGAGAATCTATACACCAACTCTGGTCATTGAGGATTGCTTTCAAGAAGCATAATGTCCTTAGCTCTTTGGGCATACTGTGGACAGCAGTATGGTCTCTGGAGGCCAGGCCCTCAGGCAATGAAATGCAGGTACAGGTATTTGCAAGTTCACAGATGTGCACTGATGCAGTAAGAATAGAGGACATGAGTAGGACACTCTGTCTGCAATAAATTCTAAGCAGAAGTTAAAAGCAGTGAAGTACATACCTACAGTAACATAGAAAGACCTTGAAAAGAGTGATGTGAGAACATACAAAACAGAATAAGATCTATGGCACAATTCCATTTATGTAAAGTGAGAACACTTGCAGAGGAAAAAAAAACACATTAATACAAACTTCTTAAGAACACATATACATATGGGACAGAAATCTGAAATAAAATGGTTACCAGGGAACAGAAAGGGGAATGAGAGTGGGGAATGGAGAATAAAAGACAGGGTCTTTCAGCTTGCTATTGTGCCATGAACTGAGAAATATAACTAGCACAAACATCCTCTCTTAAGCCCCCCAAAAGGAAACAGACACTAAGGGTTTTAGTTTCATTGCTTCAAAATCTCTTTTTCTCTACTGTTTACCTAAGTAGATCTAAAGTAAATGGGTCTACTGTTGGTATACAAAGTAGCTGGAGATGATTAATTCATCTTTAGTACTAGGTTTCAGTATAATAAAGGCGGAAACTTATGATTTTAATGTGTACAAGGAGAATGAGCTGCTATACCTATGAATAGTAATAATAATAATAAGAAGAATATTGCCATTTTCAAACATTTACTAAGGGCTTACTAACTTGACATTTCTGAATTACATTGCATTGTACGCTTATAAAAACCATAACAAAATAAGTACAAAGATAAATTTGCCTCCCTAAATTTAAACTGTTTCTGTTGCCGAATTAGATACAACAAACTGTTTGCATATATTAAGGTGTTATAAAATATCTCTTGCCTCAAGAGACTCTCGTAAAAAAATTTCAAGAAACTTGACGTTTAAAGGAAAGAGATACATTTACATAAATTATCTCAGAAGTATATACACATTCATATAGGTAAGAATATTGTATGTGTCAAATGAATAAATCCATTAACTCTTTCTTTTAACAAGGGAGTTTAATCCATTTATATTTATTGTCGTTACTGACATATTTGCTTCTTCCACAGTATGTCTCATTCCAGTAAATGGTAACTCTGCTTTCCATTTCCTTAGGCTGACACCCTTAGAGCCATCTTTAATTTTTCTTACTTCCCATGTGCATTCTCTCAGCAGCTCCCTCCAGAGCCCTGTATAATCTGGCTTTTATTCTCACTCTGCTTCAGTATGCCCATCCTCACTCTGCTCAGCCACACTCATCTGCCTCTGTCCTTTGGATTTGTGTAGCTAACTTGACAATTTCAGAACTTCTGCACTTGCTGTTTGCTCTTTCTGGTACTATCTTATTTTGGATTTGAAACTTCACCTCTTCAAGTACTTGTATAATGCCATCTACTTAGTGAGTTTTTTCCCACTTTGTTATAGATACTCCCTCCCTCTGGCTTTTTATTTCCTTTCCCTGATACATATCCTCAGTGTTTAGAATAGTTCCTGGAACCTGGTAGGTGCTCTGTAAACATTTGCTGGATAAGAATAAATCACTGTCCCCTACAAAATATTTTATTTGCCTTGCTTATTTACTCGCTTTCTATTGAACTGATTAAGTTTTACAAACTTACTTTACTCCTCTCTAGGTTTGGAAGTTGCAGATTTTACTATATTTTAAATGATTATTTCTATGTTTTTTTGTTATTTTAACATAAAGCACTTTGACTTACACACATAGAATAAGTGAAACATCTGGTTAAATGTCATGAAGTGAACACATATGTGTAACCAGCATGCAGGTGAAGAAATAGAATATTCCTAGAAGCCTACAAGATATTTTGTGCTCCCTTCCAGTTTCTACCTGCCCCCCAAAGTTAACATTGTTGGGACTGCGCAACTCCATAATTAGTTTTAACTATCCTTGAACTCCATACAAATATAATCTTTCAAGTATGTGCCCCTTACTGGCTGACTTCTTTTGCTTAACATAGTGTCTGTGAGATTCATCCATACTATTATGTTTATCATTAGTTTATTCCCATGCATGTGTAATATTCCATTGTACAGATATAGCACAATTTATACATTTGTCTCTGGGTGCACTTAGGTTTATTTGGAGTTTTTTGATATTAATAGTATTTGAACATTATTGTGCATTTATATAAAAACGTGTCCATTTATGTTAGATATATAACCAGAAATTGCTAGGTCATAGGATGTGCGTATATTCAGCTGCACATTCATTAAACTTATGAACATACTTTACTGAATTCTATTTTTACTATTTTATCTTTCATTCTTTCCTTTAACTTGTGGATCACTTCCTCTGAATAAAGCACATCCTTTAGTAGTTATTTCTTTTAGGTCTGTGGATGGTAAATTACCTTGGCTATTATGTGTATGACAAGTTTTTAATTTTATTCTCTACTCCTGCTTTAGCTTGTATAAAATTCTAGACAGTTTTTTTTCTTATGTTTGATGATATAACTCCCCTGTCTCTATTGTTCTGATGAGAAATCTGCTGTTAGTCCAGTTGTCATACCTTTCTAAATAACATATTCCCTCTGGTAGCATTTAAAATTGCTCTGTATTACTGATGCTCTGCAGTTCAACCAAAATATTTACAGGGTTTAAATTATTTTTACTTATCCCACTGGAGTGACAAAGTGCCGACAGCCCAGGTTTATTTTTGCTAGTTTAACAACGTCAATTAAAAGAGTTCCTTTTTCTCTAGTGTCCCAGCAGAAGTCCTAGGATTAGTGCTCATTAGATAAATGTATTGTCTGTATTTGAATAATACCTGTAGCCTGGGAGTTGGAATACAATCATTGGCAAGACCTGAGTCATGTACCCACCCACACCTGTGGTGAGAAGGTTTGTGATCAGCCCACCCTAACTGCATATATTAAGAGATAGGGAAGAGACATTCCACAAACCTTCTTGGGGCTCTGAGTGGAATTACAGATACAGGAGACTGTTACCAAACAATGGGGATATGGATGTTGCTCAAGAGTCAATGGATAGCCCCTATAAAGAAGGATTAAGGAATATTTGGTCTAGGAGTTATAAGCATTTGAGTAGGGAGCAGTGTTAAGCAGAATCACGAATCAGATGTTTCTTCCAGGGTAGAAGAGAGACCAATTCTTTTAGTTGTTTTGCAGATCAGATGTAAAGATGATATTGTAGTTGGAAAGGTAGGCTGGAAAATAGAAGGATATGAATGCCAAGCTATACATTGGAACTTCTCTTTGGAAACAGTGGAATTCATTGAAAGATAATCAGCAAGAGAATGATGTGGTCAGGAATGTACTTGACAGAGGAGAAATTTTTGTTTGGAAAAGGGGTTTGGCATAAAGAGAAAACTGGATAGTGTCTGTGGCAGAATTTTGTTTCCTAAAAATTGGTATGTTGAACCCTTAACCCCTAAGTCCTCAGAATGTGACTGTATTTGGTGAGAAGGGCCTTTAAAGAGATGCTTAAGTTAAAATGGTTGTTAAGGTGCATCCCAATCCAATCTGACTAGTGTTTTTGGTGAAGAGGAAATTTGGACAGGTAAAAAGGTACTTTAGAGGCCCATGTGCACAGAGGAAAGACCATGTAAGGACACAGTGAGAAGGTAGGTGGCTGTCTGCAAGCAAAAGAAAGAAGAAGGAACCAAACCTGCTAACACCTTGATCTTGGACTTCTAACCTCAACAACTATGAGAAAATTAATTTCTGTATTTTAAGCCACCCATCTGTGGTACTTTGGTATGGCAGCCCTAGCAAACGAATATAGGGAATGATTTCACAATTTCTAATACTGTAGTAGTGATAGCAGGGAGAAGTTATTTTAGAGGTAAAATCTACCAGACATGCCAACAGATTGGATGCTAGGCATAAGGGAGAAGCAGCAGCAACCCTCTGTTAAATATCCTTTAAAATTAAATTACAAAGCAAACTCCTACATATTGTTTGATTGACAAATTCTTAGGGTAAGTATGTAGAATCTGTGGTGACGCACCATGTGGCAGTGCCAGTCCGTTATATCTCTTAGCATGTATGAAAGTTTGTTGATTCCTAATCTTGCTTAAACGCAGGAGAGATCCATAAAACAGCACTTCACATTTATGATCCTAGATTCACCTCCCCTGAAGAGTAGGCTCTGCCAATGCCTGGAAACAAAAGCAAGCTGAGTGGTTTTACAAAGGCTCAGGGTTGCTCCTACAGCTGCAGCTTGATAGCGGCACAGGGAAATTAAAACTTTTTAGCTCTCCCTAAGCTGTTTTCTTACAAATGGTACCGGGAGTTGATTTTTGTATGTGTGTTGTGTATGATGGTGTTTCTGGACAAGAAGAAAAATCTCATAAGACTATCTACTCTCATTCAATTTCCGAGAGCAAGAATCAAATTAAGATAAGAATATTAACAGGTAACTGCAGATTTTTAAAATTATAGGTTTGAATGGAGGATTTTAAGTGACTTCTTTGGGGTTTACTTACTTCATATACATTCAGTAAATCATGTAGGCATTTATTACTACTGTAAAATGGAATTTGTAGAACTGACTGTATTTACTCGTAAGTTTGAAGTACACATTTTCTATAATATATAGACTATTTTATAATCTAGTGTACATAAAAAATGACATAAGATATATAATGAAAGAAAACTTTCAAAATCTGTGATTTTTTCTATTGTAGATCTTTTTATTTTTGTGGAGGGATTACCATATAATGCAGTAAAACACTGTGCATACCTCTCATTTTATACTTGGATATACTGGTCAACTTCTCCACTGAAAATATTTTTCTTCAGAGGAAGAAGACAGGCTTTAGATTTCTTGTTTGTACTCACTCTATAAAAATCAATGCCAGGTTGGCAGGTTTGTAAATATTTGCTCTGGGTAGCAGTTCCAAGGCAGCCATTTTCCCCCCTGCACAATGCTCTCTATCTGTTAAGTCACTAATAAAAATCTGCATGCATGGAATTCTGAAAAATTTTATGAATGAGGGAATAGTATTTGTTGAGAGACCTGTAGTAAGGATTTCTATTAGTCTTCTAACAGTTTTAATAAGAATCTGCTCCTGTGCCATGCTTTGGGTTTATGCTTTCAAACAATTTTCATTTATCATTAGTTTTGCATTTACCCCTTTGAAATAAGATATCCATGACAGATTTTCTATGGCTTAGGAAAAATAAGATTTTAAGAATTCATGAACTATTTTTTAAAAATGAAAAGGACAGGAATCAATAGCATTGGAGTGGGCCCTACGTTTTTACCCAAACATCAAGTTTAGAAACAGAAAATAACTGCATATTTAAAAGAATGCTAGAAAATATAAGAACGTTATTTTGAATCAGATTTTTAAATTGGTAATACACCTAGAATTCCTAAAATTAACTTATTTATGCTATTTTTCACATTTTGAGTATATAATTTGAATATAAAGAAGTGGTTACTATTTTAGAGTGTCGCACTGAACTACACGTTTCTCTTCCCTTCCAGAATAGTCTATTTCGTTATATGTATTTTCAGAGTATAAGCTACTAGAAGACAGCCACAATAATCTCTTTCAAGCAATAAAACATTCATTCTCTTTTTTTTCTGTTAAGTAATGTTATTTCTCCTTCCTTTTTTTCTTAAATAATATTTAAAACATAAACCTGCACTTCAAAAATTAAGATAAAATTATTCTGTAATGTGTAACAACCCATTACCCTTATTAATAGCCTGGCAGTTGCTAAGATGTAGTCTGTATCATGCATCAGATAATTATGATTTTTAGGGACCACAAATGAAATGCATGCTGACTACTAATTCTTAGTGTACCCATATTAATCACCAAAATCTAGTTCCAGAGGGCGAAGTGTGAAATATCAATTCTAAAAATGTAATATGGGAATGAGAAAAGAATCTTTTCACTGACAAGAAAAGCAGTAAGAAAGGGCTATTAGCTGGGTAGAGATGAATTTCTGATTGGGGCTCCTGGAGCTCTTTGACGTATGTTAGATATAAGATGGCTTTGAGGATACGTGTAACCAAATTGTCCCTTTTGCCTGTTTAATGAAAAGGGCATAGTGATGTATTTGTGCTGTTTTCAAACTGAGGGCCTTAAATACCTGCTCCAGTGACCAGAAATCACATGTAGCTCCTTAAATGCTAAATGTAATGGTACTTAGGAACAAAACAAAACGTGGTTCAATTTTGCTGTTTTCTGAAAAGACTAATGGTCTTGTAACTGGTAAACTGTTGCCCCTAAATAAATAGTTATAATGAGAGAGCTGACCTAACACAGAGCAGTGGCTTCTCACGGAGGTAAGCTTAACGACAGATATTTGCATTGATTACTTGGGTCAGGATTAAATCAAATCCTGTTGACCAAATTGACTAATAGTGAAAAATGTGGAGGGATGAGGCCTCCAAGTAACACTCTGGGTAATAATTTGTTTCTCACATGTGGTGGTGATCCTGAGGGTGTCCAGTGACATGACCCACCCTCCCGGTCTGGCTTCTGAATGTATTTTAAAATAAGACAAAGGAGTTATGCAGATGGGGGTCAAAACATATCCTTTTCTTGTTGGTGAATTGATATTGGAAAATGTGTTTTTAAATTTGGAGAAAAATGAGATTTCTAACACAGTACCTCTAGCTTAGGCTGATTTCCCTCCCAGAAACAGGAGTTGACAATCCCAGGCCGTCCCTTGTAAACTTGCAGAATTGCAGAGTAGGAAAGACAGAAAACTTTATGAGGAAAGCCCTGCTCCCAGAAATGCTGCGACTGGTACGCACATTCCTACAATCTTCCACAACCCTCAAAGCAGAAAATTAAATATACTCCTCTAGGACAGAGGGAGTGAAAAGGAAGAGAAGAGCCAGTTGTGTTACATGAAGGAGCTCCCTCCTCAGAGAGGAAAAATAGAGGAGAAATAGTTTGCTTAATAATGGGCTCTATCTAATAGTATTTTGTTACTCCAGATAGGAGGATGTGTAAGATTACTGAAATTGTGTCCAGAAATATCAGATCCAAATTGAAAAGTACACAATGTGATGGTGAACCACAATTTCTGAGAAATTTGGTGGGGTGGGTAGGGGAGATAAAGGGGTGGAGTTATTTGTCCCTAAACTATTAAAGCCCATTGTTTTATGGTTATGGTTAAAAGAAAAGCCATATATCCCTACTCAGAATGTATGGAATGAGACATTCCACATACTCCGTGCATATAGAATATGATTTACCTTCATTTCTGGATTGTTGTGTTTAACTTGGGTTAAGAAGACCACTTATAAATTGTATTCAGACAAGAGTGCTCTAGATATGGCATCACCTTAAAAATAAAGGTATATTATGATGACCTATTTCAACAGGTGAACCTTCAGATTTACACACACACTAGGGAGGGAACATAAATGAGTGAAGAACTCTACGTTAAGAAAAACAGCAGCATATATGTGATGCAAAACGGCAACTGACACTAAGCTTCATAATAGGGAAGGCAGTGGGGTGTGAATGGTAAACTCATGCTGAGTCTAAATGGATCAGCCAGTAGTAAGGCCCCTATGCTTTTCTTAATTTTTCAATCTAAAAATTTAGATTTTATATAAAATTTGCATTGTCAAACTCACTTAAAAAGGATCAGAGCTCCAGAAATGTGAGAAGCCCAGAGTACCATAATGTTAAGGCAGGAAAAATCTGGTCAGCACGCCCCACTGTTACAATGAAGGGCTTCCTACTTTCTTTAATTCCTTGCATCACTTGCTCCAGATTCAAAATCCAGATGAACTCTGGCAACGTTCTGTAAACTCAACCCTTTCCATTTATCTTAGAGAATGGAGTAGAAGTTTCTGATCCCTTTAGCTTCATTAGTAAGAGTAAGCAGTTGAAATTTTACTTACAAGTTCAAACACAAGGTTTGGCAAACTGTGGCCCATGGCCACATCCAGATCATTGCTTTTTTTTTCTCTTTTTTTTTTGTTAAATAAGTTTTGTTAGAGTATAGCTATGTGTATTCGTGTATGAAATGTCTATGGCTGCTTTCCAGCTCCAAAGGCAAAGTTGATAATCGTGCCCTGAACCATTTGGCCTACAAAACTGAAAATATGTATCACCTGGCCTTTTATAGAAAAACCTTCGCAGACTCTTGCGAAAGAAAAGGGGGAATTAATAATCAGCAGCAAAAAAATGACATATACCCATTATACACTCCAAATACGACATGGCTTTAAAATCTACTCCTAATACATTCATGCAACACATAGCAAATATATATGTAATATGTCTTTCCTTTGCAAAACAGTGCTAAGTGCTGAGATTAAAACCAGGTGCTTACATTCAAAGATCTCATGAACTACTGTGAAGAATGGACTGAAACAACTGATTATAATTAATTCTATTTCAGGTAAGTGGAGGAGAGTCAAAAGGGCACATCAAAGATGGGAGGAGGATGCAAAACAATCTAGTCTCTCTGCAAACACGAGCATATTTGTGTTTTTACCAAAAATATCAGACACCTTTGCCAATAATTAAAGCATGAATAATAAAAAAAATAAACTATACCTTTTCATTAAGTTTTTTTCCTCAGCTTTTATCTTGGAACATATTCCTGTTTCTTCACGTTCCTCGACTCTCGGTGCCGGCTTCCGTGCATTAAGTGAAGCAGCCACCTTGCTGGTCTGGAAGGAGAGGCCTCGTGTAGATGGACTTTATCCTGCAGCCCTGCCCCGGCTCTCGGTTGTCTCTCAGGCTTTGTGACCGTCCAGCAGCCTATTTTATTTTTCGCGGCTCCCAGTGGGTGAGGCTCTGCCCAGCCCTGTCAGCGTCCTGAAGAGAAGGGAGGTCTCAGCCCGCACTGACTCGGCTGACTGGAAGCCCAGCCTCAGACGGCAGCTCTTAAAGAAGCGCACATACGCAGTCCTGTGGGGCCACGCGCAGAAGCCGCCGGAGCCAGGCTGTCTGCAGATGCCCCGTGTGCGGCAGCGCCAAATACCAGTGTTCCAGAGGAGCGTGGAAGCTCCCGTGTGCCGGACACGGGCGAACTACGCGGGCAGAGGGGCCGCCAAGATGGCGGCGTCTGTCAGCAGCCTCTGCTCGCATCTGACCTGAGCTGCCCTCAGGCCGGAGCTCCTCACAAGCAAGCAGGCCTCTTTCTTAGAAAGACAGGCGTATTTTAGTCAGCTGTCTGTGCCGAGCCCTGGGGGCGCTGAAAACTGTCTGCAGTGATTCCTGTCCCGTGGGACTCGGGAACACAAGCTCCTCTAAAAGATAATAGCGGTTGGGAGCACAGCTGTGCGAGAGCTGCAAACAGCCTCCAAGCTCTCTAGAAAGGCTCACAGTCGCCCTTAGTACGTGTTTAATTAGAAGCCGCCCCTCAGGCTGCAGCTGTGAGGATAAACGAATAGGACAATTTCACTGAAAGATGGGGTGCATCTCAGCCCGCTGTCTGTGCTGAGCTCTACCGGGGCGGCCTGCCCAGAACCGTGTCTCTGGTTGTTACAGCCCTGCGAGACCCAGGAACACAAGCTGCCTCAGCCTCCAGAGTCCAGGGTTCCAGGGGCGTCTCGCGGGCGGCAGTCGCAGAAACCAGGGTTACCAGTCAAGTCACGCAGAAGAGCCGCTTGCCGCGAGACTTGGGCGCTCAGTCAGAGGAGCGCGGGAAGCTGGCGCCCACCGGCGGGAGGAAGGCAGAGTGAGAGGATATATGTCACCTGCCCAGGAAAGGAAAAAGGAAGAAAAAAAAGATGATGTCCACCAGCCATAGCACAAAGATGGCGCCTGCTGACTGGAATGAAGTAGAAGTGGGTGTGTAGATGGCGCCAAAGGAAAAAAGTTTTGGAAAAAAAAAAAAGCGAGATGGTGCCCGCTGCCAGAGGGAGACGTGAAGATGGTGGCCACCGGCAGCAGGACCCTGGCTGTGGGCTACTGACAGGCCTGCCCCTCAGGCCGGGCTTGAAGATGAGCAAAGGAGCCTCCTTCACAGCAAGTTTGGCGCCTCTGGATGTGCAGCCGCCTCTGCCTGCGCCCGAGGGCAGGTGAGTCCCCGCACCAGCACTTTGAGAGCCTTTCTCCGATGGTCGCAGCCTAGTGGGTCTCGTGGACATGAGCCCGACTGGTTTTCACTTTGTGGGGGGGCTCATTTCTCAGGTGCAGGTCTTAAAAGTTGGCGCACCTGCTGGGGGGGGGTTCAAGCCCTTTGCTCCTCAGGGAGAAGCTGGGGGTTTTGAGTCCCCTCCCATCGGTGGGTCACTGTGCAGGGGAAGGAGTTTACGATGTGGGTTGTGTCCCAGCCTCCCCTACTCACCCGGATGTGGGCCTTCTCTAGAGGCACAGGAGTTGCTTAGGTTTTAGGTTTTCTTCCCAGAGGAAATTGTTCCATACGTAGTTGCAGATTCACTGTGTCCATGGGAGGAGGTGAGCCCCAGATCCTTCTGTATCGCCATCTTGAACCCCAACCAGTTTGTCTTTAACGATACCTATTTTGAACTTAAGCATTTTCCACCATGAGAATCTCTCTTGGATTACCAAAAATGGCCAGGAGTAGTCCCATCACGTGTAAATTTAACCCAAACCACTAAACCTGGCCATTTAGTGGTTTGGGTTAAATTTACATGTGATGGGACTACTAACTTGAAAGAAAATTGCTAAAAATTAGAATAAAACTGTGTAATAGCTATAGGAATTGCATGTGAAAGCAGCCAAGAAAAAAAATCTGACAGATAACATCAAAAACAGTAGAGTTAATTTGCCTTGGGCAACAGGAAGTCCGGAAATCAGAGTCCAGCGTTGGCACAGTTGTTCAATGATGTCATCAGAGATCAGAGACCCTGGGTACTTTATCTGTCTTCACCCACTTGTCTCTCTGGGTCACAGGTTTTATCTTCATGGTCTCTTTATGACTGTTACACATCCATAACTCATTTGTGTTTCAGCTGGAAATAGTCTGGTAGGACCAGAGGGAAAAAAGGACCCTGCCAGCTATGGTCTCCCTCTCCCTCACTCTCAGCTCTCTCGCTTCTTCTCTTTTTCTTCATCTTTCTCTCTTTCAGTAAACTTCAAGTATAACATAATTCTAGTCTTAAGCACTCGGATAGTTGAATGTTCATAGATTGAATGCACCTGTGTGACCAACAGCCAGATTAATCTAAAACATTACCAACCCCTGCAAAGATCCCCATTTCCATTCCAGACAGTGGCAGTCACTCTCTTGACTTCTAACTACATAGCATAGTTTTTCATAATTTTGAACTTTATATAAATGGAATTATACAGTTAGTACTCTTTTATGGCTGATATCTTTTACTAAATATTATAGTTCTAATATTCGTTCTCTGTTGGGTATAGCTGTAGCCTGTTTTTTCTCATTATAAGACAATATTCTATTTTATGATTATTCATAATTTATCCATTTCACTGTTGATGGACATTTGGGTTGTTTTCTGTATTGGACTACTATGAATTGTGTTATAAATAGTCTTGTGTGTTTGTGTTTTGATAATCAGACATATGCATTTCTGTTGGGGATATACCTAGGAGTGGAAGACCTAATTCATACTTAATGGTAAACATTGGTAGATGCTGCTGGACAGTTTTCCTAAGAAGTTTTACCAATGTATATTCCCACTGAGTGTCTGTTCCACAGCTCCACATCCTTGCCAACATTTGATATGACCCACTTTTTTTTTTTTCATTTTAGACATTATGGCAGTTGTGAGATCTATCTCTTAGAAACTTCATCCAGGAAATACTGCTTACAAATCATGGGCCAGAATTATGTCATAAAAGCAATCCTAGCTGCAAGTAACTAACATTTTTGCCTCTGTTGTGGGTGAAAACTGATTAGAATATGAATAACTTCTGCGATGCCAATCCTCAGAGACTTTCAAGAGGGAAGTTTCTGAGAAATGGACCATAGGGTCACCACTGGAGTGTTAAGCAAAGAAGACATTAAGTGCTATGATTCACTTTCCTTCTCCTTACTCACTCCTAGTGAGAGAGTGACGTCTCCTATGAAACAGGGATGTTGAAAACTAATAGTTTAAACATTAAGTATTTGTAACGACAAAGGATCATGTACAAAGATGCTAGAATCTTACTTAAATGAAAAGAAAAAAAAGCTAGGAATCAGAAAAGAGACTGAATGACCATAGGGCCGTGACAGGAAAATTCTTCTATTATTGCTTTGGGATAACAGTGGTTTTGAACTTCATTTATTAATTTATTTCTTAATATTTTAAAAAATATTTATTTGGCTTCATCAGGTCTTCGTTGCAGTGTGCGGAATCTTTTAGTTGCGGTGTGTGGGATCTTTAGTTGCAGCACGCAAACTCTTAGTTGTGGCATGTGGGATCTAGTTCGCTGACCAGGGATTGAACCTGGGCCCCCTGCATTGGGAACATGGAGTCTTAGCCACTGGACCACCAGGGAAGTCCCTGAACTTCATTTAGTATAGCATGAAGGGTACTCCATCTAGTAAGATTAGTTTAGATTCCACTCATGGAAAAAATATATTAAGTGAACACAGACGACATACACTGTATTGTTTCAATCCTGGAGCACTTCAGAAGTAGGACACTTACAAAAATCCTACCACCATGAAAGCAGTTGGAAAGTGAGTTGATGATCTGAATCATGTTATAGGAAACACACTTTCCTTCTGAAGTTCATCTTCACTTTAATATGGCAGGGAAACCACTTGGAATAGTATACAAGTCACAGACTCAAACGTCTGCAGTGACGACAGATGTGACCCAACTGAGTCAAATAGGCCTAATGGGGACAGCCATGTATTCAGAAGGGCATATCTCTTCTAAAGTTGGGAGCACTAATTAAACCAGAGACCTTTTTAGAAATTGGGGTCCATAGTTGCTAGATTTTCTCATTTTTTTCCAGATTTTCATCTTTAAGTATCTAAATCTTAGCATATAATTCAATTTGTTAGAAAAAGAAAACACCACCAGCCAAATAAACCTGTCTGCAAGTGGAATAGGAGCTCTAGTTTGTGACCTCCAATGAAAGAAGAGAATCCAGAGTGAGAAGCTTGGGTAATGCTCTCTACTCCATACCAGTTATGTGATTCTGATAAAGGCCTTAACACTCTCTACATCACTGGTTTCCTCCATGTCAAATGAATGATTAAACTAGTTCATATCTAAGGGCCCTCCTAGTACTTGAATATGATGATTTTGAGATACCTGATATTCTAGTTTGAGGCTTTCCAGAAACATAATGGTCTCTTTCAAGTTTTTTGGCCCACATTTTAAGGAATATTTTAGGAGTTTCTGTCAAGCTTCACTTTAGCTTGGTGAGAAGGTCATTGTCCCAGTACTTCCAGGATAAAATTAAGACAATGTCATTTTCTAATTGTTCTGTACATGATAACCCCTTTTGGATATCAAGCAGAATATGCAGGTTCTTGGGCAAAAAGTGTGGAGCCTTAATTCTTTCAAGTTGGCTTCTTGAGACAGACAGTCTAAAAGAAGGGAGTAATGGGATGTTAGCAAGCATATCAAAAGGCCACTCAGGAGTTAGGCAAAAATGCTCAGATTGTGTTCTCTTACATCTGTTCAGAAATCTAAAAACTTCACTCTGTAGGAAGTGATACTAGTAGGATTGCTATATACACACACACATATCTATTTATATATATATATATATATATACACACACACACACACACATACATATATATGCTTAAATATATAAATATAATGCTTAAAAGTATGATGGTAAGTATGGATAATTGCTGCATGTAGGTATATATATGTATATATATACATATATATAAAGCATTTAAACATGTGACTACAGTTTGTATACAGTTATGTATGTGTGTGTATATATATATATATATAGGCAAACACAGATGGGTAAATATTTTTAGGATTTAGAGTTATTTTCAGTTTTATCTTCTGTGTATATTTGTCTGTGGTTTCTATATTTTCTGGTTTGTTTAATGAGTATACATTTAAAATTAAGAAATACTACACAGTATAAGATATACTTAAGTTTTCAGTATAGCTTATGCCACATAACATGTAATGTCACATTTTTATTAAAGATCAAGATGAAAAGAAGTCCCTATGTTAATATTACTAATTCCACATGCATTTATTGACTATTAGCAAACCTACTATATACTCAGCTATAATATTTTCATAAATATACTAATATTGCTTTAAATTACAAGCAAGAGTTAAGGTAGAGAAAGTAAATTCAGATTCCACACACGGGTTGCTAACTGTATAAAGAGTGGCATTTGTTAAGTGAGATAAGCTCAATGAGAAATAATAAAAGTATGTTAGATTTCTCTACAATGTCTAGATATCCAAAGGGGACAGGGTTGAAGAGAAAAGTGACTGTGGATAGCACATTAGATGTGAGTTGCAGTCTGTGCTGCCAGTTAAAAACTGCTATGTGATTTGGGGTTGAAAAGGCATCCTGTCATGAACCAAGAGGAGAGGCAATTGCTTGCCTGTCTCCACTGTTGGGCAGACTGTACCTGGAATACCATATGTATCTCATAAAAGCATAATACCAAAACCCTGAAATTATAGCAGTTTTAGAAAAGAACATAAAAGTATGAGAAGAAATGAGGCCTTAACTGAAAATTTAAAACTAGTTGAATTAAGTATGCCTAAATAAATTAGTAATATGGTCATAAGAGAAAAGAATTATGAGAAAATGGTGAAAGAGAAAAAAATAAATACAGAAAAATCTGATGAAAATGTTTACAGAACATTTTATGACAATTATAAAATTAGTCCTTGGAAATTTTAGAAAAAGTACTGATCATGAGTATTACTGGCCAATATGCCTTTTTGCATGTGTAATTTGTTTATTTATTGATCTTTGATATACTTTTTTGACTGAATGTGTTGAAAAGATTATATCCATGTAGCATGTTAATGGAGAGAATTAAAGAAACCCTTTTGTTCTCCCAGTATTTATAAACAACAAATACAATTGACAGTTCTGTACTATCAAAATTTCAGTTGGATGAAATGATAGCAATAGGATTATTGTTATTTTAAATTAGTAATAATCAGTATATTTACAGTAAAATGAATGACCAAGAGCCTGCAGGTATTGTTCAAAATATATTGGCCACAATGCCTGCCATTCTGAAGGTTACATGCTAAATAAGTGAAAACATAACGAAAATTGATGAAGTTCAAATAACATAACTCTTAATAAAACATGGAAAACTTATATATCACCCTGGCCGCAGTGAGAATGTGCCTCTCAGACCTCCAGTTGCAAAGATTTTAATCTAGGGACTCAAGCATCTCACAATTTCATGCCTGTAGTGAAGCTTCATGTCACATGGGCTACTCCCAGTCAGTCAGTGATCACAGGGATCACAGGGATACCAAGGCATATGTAAGGACTCCCCAAAAGCCCTGCCAAGGTTTTTTTTTTTTTGAACTTGCACACCGTTGAGGATTCTTTTATTTAACCTTCCTCCTTTCTTCCCTTTATTCAAGGTCAGTCTTGTTCACAGTTTGTTGACTCCTCCAGCCTTTTCCACCTTCCTCTCCATTTTCTCTCTTTAGTGTTGCCCTTAATCTTCGCATGTTTAATCTGCCTCATGGAGAAATCACATTTCTTAAGTCTACACCTTGCTGTTGTTTTCTTTAAATAGCTCCCAGGTGTGGACTTTTTTTGCCAGTTAGTGTTTTTTGCATTCAAAAATGTTTTTGCAAAATTAAGAGAGGTTAGATTAAGATAATGGACTAAGCCCAGAGTTACTTAACTGCAGCCAAAAATTTTAGAATTCAGGGAAAATATGTCCTCTGCAATTCTGAAAAAACATTAAGACCAGAAATCATGAGGAACTTAAGGAGAGAAATCAGATAAGAGTAAATTGGAAAATGCTGAAGAAAATGTAGTCCGAAATTGTGAGAAGGAAAAGTATTTGACAGTGTGAACAAAAAGTATGACAGTATAAACTTAAATAAACAGATTTAAGAGAAGTTTGGAATGAATTGTTTTAAAGACAAAAATTTGTTTACATGAGTATGTTAAAAATTAAGTATGTATCTTAGAAGAAGACCTATACAATGAAGAACAAATTAAACAAGAGAAATATTTCACTTTGATAAAAAAATGCAAGAAGATCTAGTGCGATCTCTATAGAATAAAAGATACCATGACAGAGTTTAATGAAAAATAATGATCTGGGTGGAAATATCTGCAAAAGACTTTTAGTGAGAAAATATAAAGAGCTCTTACTAATCAATAGAGAAATGACAATGAAGAGCAAAATGGATGAAATTTATGAGTAAGCAGTTTGAAGAAGAAACATATATTTATTGGGTAATAAACGTATTAAAAATGTTTAATCTTACTAATTACCATGGACATGGAAATTAAAATAACAGTTTGGCAGTAAGTAAAAATTAGAAAATTTTAGAGATTTTGATTATGCAATTTAACTTCCGGATATCTATTCTAGAGAAATATCTGTCCATACTCCATAAATCAGGGCTGATATTGAGCCAGTACACTCTGTTATAATACGTTTTCTTTTTATGGCTAGCTAGGTCTGAGTGGTGAAGCATGTATTCTTACTGGGTAGTATCCAATTATTTTGAATATTAAATATTTTGAATATCATTCTTGGCACCAAAGTTATTTACAAAGATATTCATTACAGCATTGCTTATAATAATAATAATTTTAAAAACAAAAAACAATCTAAGTATCCCTCAGTAAGGGAATGAACTAATAGATTATGCATATTTATATGAGAATGTGCTATCTAGTGCAGTTAAAATAAATTAACTAAATCAAGATATGACAGCATGAATAAATCTCAAAGCCAATACTGGATTTTTGAAAGTTACAAAATGATATATATAACTTGATTTTATTTATTTAAAGTCCTGAATCATAAAATAGCAGCTTGTTAAATAAATTGTAATATATAATAATAATGTAAAAAGCAGTCTGGAATGTATTCATACTACATTCACAATAGTGGTCAATTTTGGTGAATTAGTTTAAGCAGGATTCTCCAGAGAAAGAGAACCAGTAGCATAATTTTATGAGAACGTGGGGTGCCTATTGTGTATTTCCCAGTCTGAGGTCCTGAGTAGATGAGATGAGATTTCTCAGCTAAAGCAGGCAGGCAGGAAGAAAAGGGGGTGAATTTCTCCTCCCTCTTCCTTTTCTTGTATTTAGACCCTCAACAGGGTGGAATGATGCCCAACTACATCGGGGAGGGCAATGTCCTTTACAAAGTCCGCCAACTCCAGTGCTAATCTTATCTGGAAACACCCTCACAGACACACCCAAAATAATGTTTAATCTGGGCATCCAGTGATCAGTTAAATTGACACATAAAATTAACCACAATTAGATTACCTTGGGCTTTAACTAATTATGCAATATTTAGTGTTTTATTGCTTAAGCTAAAATGGAGCAATTATGGCAAAGTTTGTCTTAAATTTTATGTAATTTTCATATATTTGAGATATTTCATCATTTAGAAAAAGAAAACTGAATGGTGAAATGCTTCATTTTTGTTTTTAGAATTCTAATTCTCTGCAAATTTTCAAATATTTAAGCATCTTAAAATTTAAAATATTATAAATATTATTCTCCAGGGACTTCGGTTTTGGAATTTATGTTGATGAAAGTAGTTTAAAGCAGATGCTCCTACATCACAGCCTTCCTGTTATTCCTTTGGATGTGAAAAGAAATTCCTATTAATTCTTTGAAGTGCTTTCAGAAAACACCTGTTGTATCTCTCAGTGGTATATATTTAGAATAGGAGACCTTTGAAATTCATTGTTTACATAAAGATAGTGACACAGATTTTATCAGTAGTTTTTAAAGACTTGTTAAAGAGATTTTTTTCCTTAGTAAAATTTCTTAGCACTGTCATAATATGTATTTTTAAACTGAAGATAACGGGGAGGAACCAATTCAGAAACAGTGGCGTGGTGGCAAATAAAGCTCTGCCCTGAGAAATATAGACAAGTAAGAATTATTGCATGCTTAAATTTATTTTTAAAGTGAAAAAAACTTCCCCATATGTTTAAAACCTTAGGCAGAAGTCTTACTAACATACTCAAAACAAAATTAAGCATATATGTACCTAAATTTTAGCAAATATCTAAATTTGCTTATTAAACTTAAGAGAATATTTGATTTAGAGCAAGATGAAAAAAATCTAAATGCCTAGACACAGATTGGTGCCTTCCCTAGGAAATCAAATGAGTAATACACACTTAACTCAATTTTTAGTTTATGTTCTATTTCTCTTTGTGTTGAATATATTTATAACTTTTGACCATTTCAAATGTTGCTTTGGTACACAAAACTCGATTGTATCTTCTCGACAGTTAATGACTTCATCGTAACTAATTTGGACTTATTACAATCTTCACTGCTGTAGATGTCGTTTTAGAAATAAGGTGTATCTCTAAGTTTACAAGTGTCTCACTTTTTAGTTTCAAAAATGGAACCCATTTTTGGACTTCTGACATTCAAAATATTTTTTTCATTTCTGTTCTTTTTCCCTATATTTCAAACAAAACATACATATATATATACACACATATATGTGTGTGTGTATGTATACACGCACCCCAAGTCAGAGTGTTTACTTTGATGTATTTTCTATGTAAGGTTCTTAAGAATCATTAAGACTTGGTTTGATCATAGTATGGTGAAATGCATTTATGTGATATTAATTTATTCAGTAAGAACTTGTTGATCACCTGCTATGTACGGGACTCGGTACTAGACGTTAGGTATACAGTGATGCAGAGAAGACTACACAGTTCTAATACACATAAGAGCTATGTTACTTCTTAGAGAGTCATGCTTGGCTTGTATAGAATAATATATAATTGATTCTGGGAGTGATTTTGGTTTATTAGAAATAGAAGATAGTATTTTTCACTTTCTAATCAGCAGTATTACATTTCTTAAATTTGATAAGGCTAGACTGAAATGATTACTAATTATACTTCCATAAAAACTTCCTGTTTCACACTTCCAAAAGAGGTGTGTGTATCACAAAGTCCTCATGTCTTTTGGTTCTCTGATTTGGCTATTCAACTTCTGGTCCCAGCTGGAACTAAGAACTTCATGTTTTTTCAAAAATGAATAATGAATTTTTACGTTTGCTTCAGATAGACTTGGAGTAACGATTTGAGTTCGTTCCTGTATTATTCAGTCCAAATTTGTCTTCCATTACGGAGGCCCCTATATTTCAGTTCAAAAACCAGCTTATGTTTACAGATTCATCAGTGGTATTTTTATTGTTTGCTTGCTTTTTCTGCTTTGCTTTCTGAGAAATTACTTGCTTTGGAAGTACTAGCAGTTCAGTTCAGAAACAGCAATCGCCAAATGTCATATTCTACTTGTTCTCTGTTTTTGTAAATCTTTAGGTGGGGGAGCTTGCCAAATTGTCAGATTGCTTCATTGTTTTCTTGTAATGTGCTTGCCAAGTTTAAATATTAATAGCTAAGGAAGTGGGATTTTGTGCAATGCCTACCTAGTATTAGCTGACAAGTAATTGCTACTTCTTTCATTCAATTTCTGTTCTTTTTTGCTTATTAAACTATTTGACACTTTTTGGGAAATCTCTTTGTCTTTGAACTAAAGATATTTATCTTGATAATGTGAGGAAACTAATATGTAAAATAGGCTTCAAGCCCCAGTAAATCCAAGAACAGCCCCCTTTATCAATGCAGCAGGGTGGCTCTATTTCAGTTAGTTATTTACCTATTTTTCCTTCAGTTTCTAGCAGCGTATTTGCTTTGCCGTATTTTCTCACAGAGTGCAGCAAGATCAAGAAGGTGGAACACTCTAAGATGCTATTCCCCTTGGGTGCTTCCACTTCCACTAAGGAGGGTTGCTGATTTGCACGGTTACTGCTGTTGTTCTTCTCCACTCCTCTGCTTTAATTTCCCTCCCCTGCTGCTCTGCATATTGAACAATAATGAATGTTTTCTGAGCTAACACTGTCCTCTCACCTACTCTCATTCCCAACAAAAAGGGAAAGTTTTTGAAGCCGGTTTCATTTTATATTAAATTCTACAAAAAATGTGCTCAATTGTATGTGGATTTCCAATGATTATTTATTTATCTTTCCTTGAAAATGTGGATTCAAAAAAGAATAATCACTTTAAATTAGCTTTGGCTGAAACATTGCAGAAAGGATTCAGTAATGTTGTCTTGATTGTCTTTTTGTTTATGTAAACTAAAGTGATATATAAATGTTGCTACCTAGGTAACTCCCAGTTTGCTCATGAGGATTGACTGGAAAGGGGCTGGATGGAACTTTCTGGGGTGGAGGGAGTGTTCTACATCTCAATTAGGAAAGTGATTACATGATGTGTGTATCATATATATATTTGTAAAAGTCATTAAAGTCTATAATAAGCTCTGCAAATCTACCATATACCAAGTACTGTCTTCAAACGATTAGAAAAAGGAGGAAGCTGAGAACACAGACATTAGTCCTAAACAATTAAATATGTAATTAAAATTCAATAAGTAGTTTGAAGGCATGAGAGGATATTGTCAGAGAAAATATATAAGCCTTGTTTTAATATAATTAAACATGAATCACAGCCAAAATATGAAGCTATGATCCACAGCAATTTTATCTGTGAATATGATATGTATATAGGTACATTGATGGGGTTGGTGGATATATAGGATTGAGGGAGACTATGAAATAAGATATGTTCTGCCAAAATTCACTCAATTGCATATGGATTTCCAATGACATTTGTATTTTTTCCTAAAAAGCAAAAAACAAAAAACCCAACAGAGTATGTACACATTGAAGCATGAGAGTGAAGGACCTGTGGAGGGAAAATAAAAATTGAAGTGATGTATTTTCCAGTATGTTTCAACAGTTCTTTATTTAAAAAAGAAAGATAATACTGATAGGCATTTGCAAGATATGATGGAAAATTAATAACTTTAGGAGATACTAATTTCAGTGCAAAAGAGGAAAATTTATTAAAGTATAGTATTTGGCTTTGCAGGAACTATTTACTAGTCATAATATATATTTGTAATGAATTTACATAAGGAATGATAATTGTTATGAATAAATAACATCAGAAATTGATAAATAATTTAGCAGTATTATATTTATTATATATTATATTAATAATATTCATAAAGTGGAGATACATTTCAGAAGAAGCAATGGAAAAAAATTATGATTTATATTTAAACTATTTACATATATTTATTTGGTAAAAATAAAATTTAATTTCAACAAAGGGTACTGGAATACGTGAACATACACATGCAAAAAAAAAAAAAAAAATCTAGTTACAGACCTCACACTTTTCACAAAATTTAACCCAGAATGGCTCATAGAACAAAATGTGAAATGCAAAATATAAAAATCCTAGAAGGTAACATAGGAGAAAACCTTGGGTATGATGATGACATTTTAGATACAACACCAAAGGTACAATCCATGAAAAAAGGTTGATAAGCTGGACTTCATTAAAATTCAAAACTTCTCTACCATGAAAGACAGTGTCAAAGGAATGAGAAGACAAGCCACAGACGGTGAGAAAATATTTGCAAAAGACATATCTTATGAAGAACTGTTATCCGAAATGTACAAGAACTCCTAAACTCAACAATAAAAATACAAACAACCCAATTAAAAATTAACAGACACCTCATGAAAGAAGGTACACAAATGGCAAATAAGCATATGAAAATATGTGTCACATCATAGGTCATCAGGGAATTGCAAATTAAAACAATTATGAGAGATACCACTACACACCTATTAGAATGACTAAAACGTAATACGCTAACAACAGCAATTCCGGACTCATACATTGCTGGTGGGAATGCAAAATGGTATAGCCACTTTGGAATACAGTTTAGCAGTTTCTTACAAAACTAAATATACTCTTACCTTATGATCCAGCAATGATACTCCTGGTTATTTATCCATTTTTCAATGAGTTGAAACCTTTTGTCCACATAAAAATCTGCCTAAGGATGTTTATGGCAGCTTTAATCATAATTGCCAAAACTTGAAAGCAGCTAAAATGTCCTTCAGTAAGTGAATGGATAAACTGTGGTACCTCCAGACAATGAAGTATTATTCAGTGCTGAAAAGAAATGAACTATCAAGCCATGAAATGACATGGAGGAATCTTAAATGCATATTACTAAGTGAAAAGGGGCAGTTTGAATACTCACTGTATGATTCCAACTATATGACATTCTGGGAAAGGCCAAACTATGGAGACAGTAAAAGGATCAGTGGGTTGCCCAGGAGTTAAGGGGGACTGAGGGATGAATAGGCAGAGCACACGGGATTTTAAAGGCAGTGAAACTACTCTGTATAATACTATAATGGTGGATATATGTCATTACATATTTGTCAAAACCTATAAAATATACAACACAAAAAGCAAATCCTAATGTAAACTATGGACTCTAGGTATTAATGTGTCAATGTAGGTTCATTGATTACAGCAGATGTGCCACACTGGTGTGGGCTTTTGAAAATGGGGAAGACTGTGTATGTATATTGGGCACAGAGGGTGTATGGGAAATCTCTGTACCTTCTGCTCAGTATTCCTGTGAACCTAAACCTAGTCTAAAAAATAAAGTCTATTTTAAAAAATCAATGAAATAAAATTTAATTGAAAAATAAAGAAAATGCCTGTCTTAACAGGAGCATTCTTGAAGCTGGAGCTCCCAAGTTTTACATCTCTCAATATCTGAGAGAAATTCCTAAAATTCATCCATAGGTGTCTTTTCCTTTCCTTACACAATCTATACCCACTCTACTTCTCTCATATGCCTTTATCCCCAACTCTGATTTATTGGAACAAAGCACAGTTGGCTGTGTTCTCATGGACAGATTTCAAGGTATTTTCACAACATAAAAAATGCTTATTTATAAAAGGTAGAAAATATTTTAAAGTTATATCTGCATTATCATATGAGCTAAAGAAAAAGCTTGTATCAGAAAAGAAAAAAAGACAACAGTGCTTATAGTAGTTGTTTTAACGTGGTAGGCTATCAATCATACGTATTTTTTTCTTTTGTGCTATACTCTGAATACACTATAACTGAAAAAATAGCCTTCTTTATTAGAAGCAATAAAGACAAAAACGTCCTTCAGTGTTTTCCACTTGCTTCTCCTTGGTCCCTCAAATAGCCACTAGGCATAGACATACAGTCCTAGTTTTATTCCCCATTCACATTATTGAAAGTCTCCTCCACTGCAGTGAATCTCTTTGCAACCATCTGTTTTTGAGTCATGTGCTTATTGCTATCTTCAGACCCCAGTGGCAATCCAGACCACAAGTGCTGTTGTCACTGGCCTTCATCCTTGCCACCTGGTTCTACTTCACATGTCCAGCCAGTTTTCTTGGCCCTTCTGACTGGGAGGGCAAGTTCTCTCATCAGCCTGTGAGCCTTTTCTGCTACGAAGTATAATCATTGCAGGGCGGGAGGTGGTATTCACTTTTACCAAAGGTCTCTAGAGTGTTTGCTGCTTTATTGTTTAATTATATACATGTATGTTATTGGTAGCAAGTGTTTTATAAAAAAGAACAGAAAACAAACCAAAACTTTCTAAAAGGGTGCCTTTTAACTGATGTCATGGGCATTTGAGACTGTGGTAAAGTTAATTTAATGTAAGTTTGGAACTTTCTTTCCTCTTGGGGACCTCATTTCTTTGGCAACTTTTCCCCACTAGACCCTAAGGAAATGGTATCATTGTCCTTATAAGCTCTGATGTTTAGGCTGCAAATTGATTTATCTGCATATACTTTTCTTTTTTACATCTTTATTGGAGTATAATTGCTTTACAATGGTGTGTTAGTTTCTGCTTTATAACAAAGTGAATCAGTTATACATATACATACGTTCCCATACCTCTTCCCTCTTGCATCTCCCTCCCTCCCACCCTCCCTATCCCACCCCTCTAGGTGGTCACAAAGCACCGAGCTGATCTCCCTGTGCTATGCAGCTGCTTCCCACTAGCTATCTACCTTACATTTGGTAGTGTATATATGTCCATGCCACTCTCTCACTTTGTCACAGCTTACCCTTCCCCCTCCCCATATCCTCAAGTCCATTCTCTAGTACGTCTGTGTCTTTATTCCTGTCTTACCCCTAGGTTCTTCATGACATTTTTTTTCTTAAATTCCATATATATGTGTTAGCATACGGTATTTGTCTCTCTCTTTCTGACTTACTTCACACTGTATGACAGACTCTAGGTCCATCCACCTCATTACAGATAGCTCAATTTCATTTCTTTTTATGGCTGAGTAATATTCCATTGTATATATGTGCCACATCTTCTTTATCCATTCATCCGATGATGGACACTTAGGTTGTTTCCATCTCCGGGCTATTGTAAATAGAGCTGCAACGACCATTTTGGTACATGACTCTTTTTGAATTATGGTTTTCTCAGGGTATATGCCCAGTAGTGTGATTGCTGGGTCATATGGTAATTCTATTTGTAGTTTTTTAAGGAACCTCCATACTGTTCTCCATAGTGGCTGTACAAATTCACATTCCCACCAGCAGTGCAAGAGTGTTCCCTTTTCTCCACACCCTCTCCAGCATTTATTGTTTCTAGATTTTTTGATGATGGCCATTCTGACCAGTGTGAGATGATATCTCATTGTAGTTTTGATTTGCATTTCCCTAATGATTAATGATGTTGAGCATTCTTTCATGTGTTTGTTGGCAGTTCGTATATCTTTGGAGAAATGTCTATTTAGGTCTTCTGCCCATTTTTGGATTGGGTTGTTTGTTTTCTTGTTATTGAGCTGCATGAGCTGCTTGTAAATTTTGGAGATTAATCCTTTGTCAGTTGCTTCATTTGCAAATATTTTCTCCCATTCTGAGGGTTGTCTTTTGGTCTTGTTTAGGGTTTCCTTTGCTATGCAAAAGCTTTGAAGTTTCATTAGGTCCCATTTGTTTATTTTTGTTTTTATTTCCATTTCTCTAGGAGGTGGGTCCAAAAGGATCTTGCTGCGATTTATGTCATAGAGTGTTCTGCCTATGTTTTCCTCTAAGAGTTTGATAGTTTCTGGCCTTACATTTAAGTCTTTAATCCATTTTGAGTTTATTTTTGTGTATGGTTTTAGGGAGTGATCTAAGCTCATATTTTTACATGTACCTGTCCAGTTTTCCCAGCACCACTTATTGAATAGGCTGTCCTTTCTCCACTGTACATTCCTGCCTCCTTTATCAAAGATAAGGTGACCATATGTGCCTGGGTTTATCTCTGGGCTTTCTATCCTGTTCCATTTATCTGTATTTCTGTTTTTGTGCCAGTACCATACTGTCTTGATTACTGTAGCTTTGTAGTATAGTCTGATGTCAGGGATCCTGATTCCTCCAGCTCCATTTTTCGTTCTCAAGATTGCTTTGGCTATTCAGGGTCTTTTGTGTTTCCATACAAATTGTGAAATTTTTTGTTCTAGTTCTGTGAAAAATGCCACTGGTAGTTTGATAGGGATTGCATTGAATCTGTAGATTGCTTTGGGTAGTAGAGTCATTTTCACAACGTTGTTTCTTCCTAACCAAGAATATAGTATATCTCTCCCTCTGTTTGTATAATATTTAATTTCTTTCATCAGTGTTGTAGAGTTTACTGCATACAGGTCTTTTGTCTCCTTAGGTAGGTTTATTCCTAGATATTTTATTCTTTTTGTTGCAGTTGTAAATGGGAGTGTATTCTTGATTTCACTTTCAGATTTTTCATCATTAGTATATAGGAATGCCAGAGATTTCTGTGCTTTAATTTTGTATCCTGCTACTTTACCAAATTCATTGATTAGCTCTAGTAGTTTTCTGGTAGCATCTTTAGTATTATCTATGTATAGTATGTCATCTGCAAACAGTGGCAGCTTTGCTTCTTCTTTTCCGATTTGGATTCCTTTTTATTTCCTTTTCTTCTCTGATTGCTGTGGCTAAAACTTCCAAAACTGTTGACTAAGAGTGGTGAGAGTGGGCAACCTTCTCTTGTTCCTGATCTTAGTGAAAATGCTTTCAGTTTTTCACCATTGAGGACAATGTTGGCTGTGGGTTTGTCATATATGGCCTTTATAATGTTGAGGAAAGTTCCCTCTATGCCTACTTTCTGGAGAGTTTTTATCATAAATGGGTGTTGAATTTTGTCAAAAGCTTTCTCTGCATCGATTGAGATGACCATATGGTTTTTCTCCTTCAATTTGTTAATATGGTGTATCACATTGATTGATTTGCGTATATTGAAGAATCCTTGCATTCCTGGGATAAACCCCACTTGATCATAGTGTATGATCCTTTAATGTGCTGTTGGATTCTGTTTGCTAGTATTTTGTTGAGGATTTTTGCATCTATGTTCATCAGTGATATTGGCCTGTAGTTTTCTTTCTTTGTGACATCTGTGTCTGGTTTTGGTATCAGGGTGATGGTAGCCTCGTAGAATGAGTTTGGGAGTGTTCCTCCCTCTGCTATATTTTGGAAGAGTTTGAGAAGGATAGGTGTTAGCTCTTCGCTAAATGTTTGATAGAATTCCCCTGTGAAGTCATCTGGTCCTGGGTTTTTGTTTGTTGGAAGATTTTTAATCACAGTTTCAATTTCAGTGCTTGTGATTGGTCTGTTCATATTTTCTATTTCTTCCTGGTTCAGTCTCGGCAGGTTGTGCATTTCTAAGAATTTGTCCATTTCTTCTAGGTTTTCCATTTTATTGGCATAGAGTTGATTGTAGTAATCTCTCATGATCTTTTGTATTTCTGTAGTGTCAGTTGTTACTTCTCCTTTTCATTTCTAATTCTATTGATTTGGGTCTTCTCCCTTTTTCTCTTGATGAGTCTGGCTAATGGTTTATCAATTTTGTTTATCTTCTCAAAGAACCAGCTTTTAGTTTTATTGATCTTTGCTATTGTTTCCTTCATTTCTTTTTTATTTGTTTCTGATCTGATCTTTTTGATTTCTTTCCTTCTGCTAACTTTGGGGTTTTTTTTTGTTCTTCTTTCTCTAATTGCTTTAGGTGCAAGGTTAGGTTGTTTATTCGAGATGTTTCCTGTTTCTTAAGTTAGGATTGTATTGCTACAAACTTCCCTCTTAGAAGTGCTTTTGCTACATCCCATAGGTTTTGGGTCGTCGTGTCTCCATTGTCATTTGTTTCTAGGTATATTTTGATTTCCTCTTTGATTTCTTCAGTGATCACTTGGTTATTAAGTAGTGTATTGTTTAGCCTCCATGTTTTTGTATTTTTTACAGATGTTTTCCTGTAATTGATATCTAGTCTCATAACGTTGTGGTCAGAAAAGATACTTGATACAATTTCAGTTTTCTGAAATTTACCAAGGCTTGATTTGTGACCCAAGATATGATCTATCCTGGAGAATGTGCCATGAGCACTTGAGAAAAATGTGTATTCTGTTGTTTTTGGATGGAATGTCCTATAAATATCAATTAAGTCCATCTGGTTTAATGTATCATTTAAAGCTTGTTTTTCCTTATTTATTTTCATTTCGGATGATCTGTCCATGGGTGAAAGTGGGGTGTTAAAGTCCCCTACTATGAATGTGTTACTGTCGATTTCCCCTTTTATGTCTGTTAGTATTTGCCTTATGTATTGAGGTGCTCCTATGTTGGGTGCATAAATATTTACAATTGTTATACCTTCTTCTTGGATCGATCCCTTGATCATTATGTAGTGTCCTTCTTTGTCTCTTGTAATAGTCTTTATTTTAAAGTCTGTTGTGTCTGGTATGAGAATTGCTACTCCAGCTTTCTTTTTCTTTTCTTTTTTTTTTTTTTTTTGCAGTACGCGGGCCTCTCACTGCTGTGGGCTCTCCTGTTGTGGAGCACAGGCTCCAGACGCGCAGGCTCAGTGGCCATGGCTCACGGGCCCAGCCGCTCCACGGCATGTGGGATCTTCCCAGACTGGGGCACAAAATCGTGTTCCCTGCCTCGGCAGGCGAACTCCCAATCACTGTGCCACCAGGGAAGCCCCCTGAATATACTTTTAATTCAACTTGGATATAAGATTGTGATAGTCTAGAAATATTTTTATCATCTAAGAAATAAACTGGTAAGAATTATACTTTTCCTTTATGGAAATGATATACTGGTTTGATGTAAAATGAAGTGTCAGAATAAAAGCAGATTTTTACTCTCTGCTTAGAAACAACAGTAAGTTGTTATGTTTTTAATCACCTTTCATTCAGGTGACTTGGGTGTCAGTTGTATTTTGGATGAAACTGTTTTATGTACACAATGACATGTTTAAAATATTTTAATGATTGGAAATTACATAATTCATTATTTTGTGCAAGTTGCAAATTCTGTAGCTTCAATTATCTTGCTAATTTTGTGAGACATATGGTCATAAAATAACAATGTGACCCAGTGATTGTTATTCCAAAGTTATTTTCTTCTCCCTCACTTTTATTTGTTGCTTTTATGCGAATATGAACAGATAATGATTAAGATTATTCAGACTTCCAAAAACAACTAGGAAAAAGGCAACACTTCTACCTCACCCAGGCCAGCTCTCCCAATCAGCACTTGCATTACAAAGTAATCATTTTGACAACCATATTTATTTATGAGCATATTGTTCAGGATTTTTTGCTTTGTTTCTCTTTGTAGCAGTGGCTGTGGGTGAAGGAATGTCTGTTTAATATGCATGCTCCTGGAGAGACTGTCATTTGAACTAACTTTTCAGAGTTTCTATCACTCTGCCCAATTTTTAAGGTAACTGAATACTTTTTAATAATAGGTAACATTAAAAATACAGGAATGATCCTACTGTATAGCACAGGGAACTATATTCAATATCCTGTGATAAACGATAATGGAAAAGAATATAAAAAAAGAACGTATATACGTGTATAACTGAGTCACTTTGCTGTACGGCAGAGATGGGCACAGCATTGTAAATCAACTATACTTCAGTAAAATAAAAAAATACAGGAGTGAAACAATCCATTTCTCCCCTAGGATACACGAGGTAGAGGAAGTAACTCACAGGATAAGAATAAACTTGGCACTTGTTGCTATAACCCTTAGAGTGAATCCTTTTATCTTCCAGGGTGATCATGCTAAATAAAGTAAAACAGCTCCCATTTTAAATAGATCCACAATCCGTTCTTACACCTTCTCCTCCTTGGCTCCACATCCTTCTGGCCCTTCTACTAAACACAGATCCAGACAGTTCTGAGGACTAATGTAACAATTGATGATCTGATGAACTCTGTGAATCATCTCCCCAAGTACATACACCGATGCATACAGCACAAAACTTTGCACATAATTCCATTGTATCAGAAGCCTAGTCGTGGAGTCCCACGACTCTGGCTTAGCTAAAACTGGGTTGATAACTATATTTACCAATATCTACTTTACCTTTTTTTGGAAATAGCTTCTGAGTTGTGTTCTGCAGAATCCTGTTTTTCTGCTCTTTAGGCCTTAAGCTTTGGGAGAGACTGATCCAATCTCTGGCTGTCTGTGGCTAGTTTGCTCAAACTGCTATAACAAAACACCATAGACATGGTGGGTTAAACAACAAAAATTTATTTCCCACAGTTCTAGAGGCTGGAAAGTCCAAGATCAAGGTGCTGGTAAGTTCTTTTCCTGAGACCTTTTCCTGACTTGCAGTTGCCTGCCTTCTTGCTGTGTGCTCACATGACAGAGAAAGAGGTGGGGGGCTCGCTGCTGTCTTTTCTAATAAGGGCACAAATCCTTTTGGATCGGTGTCCTACCCTTATGACCTGATTTAACCTTAATTGCCTCCTAAAGACTCTAACTCTAAATATAGTCACACTGGTCTGTGTTTCAGTATATGAATTTGGTGAGGGGAAGACAGTTTAGTCCAGGGCAGGCTGTCATGTGATCCAGGCATGGGCAGTAGATGTATTCCCTCTCTTGACCACATGATTAGTTTAGACATAGTCATGTGACACAAACCGTGTATGTGAGCCCCAATTTGGAGCATCTGGGGAAACTTCTGGGAAAAAGAAGCTTTTAAAAAGTGTTATGGGTCTTCCGTGGTGGCACAGTGGTTAAGAAAACGACTGCCAATGCGGGGGACACAGGTTCAAGCCCTGGTCCAGGAAGATCCCACAGGCCGCGGAGCAACTAAGCCCATGCGCCACAGCTACTGAGCCTGCACTCTAGAGCCCGCAAGCCACAACTACTGAGCCCGTGCTCCCCAACTACTGAAGCCCACGCACTTAGAGCCTGTACTCTGCAACGAGAGGAGACACCGCAATGAGAAGCCCGCGCACCACAACAAAGGGTAGCTGCCACTCTCCGCAACTAGAGAAGAGCTCACGCGCAGCAATGAAGACCCAACGCAGCCAAAAATAATAAATAAAATAATAAATTTTTAAAAATGTTATGATCTGTTATTAGTACAAGTGAAATAAGTTTGAACATGCTGGCAACTGCCTTGTTTGGGTCTAGGATTAAGCCAAGAGAGAGAAAATAAGAAAGGAAAAAGAGGGGGAAAGAGAGAAACTGAGGTAGGATGCCATTATTTAAGCCCCTGAATTGAGCAATACCTAGAATAAAATATCACTTATAACTTCTCAACTGTATAAGCCAAGACTCCCTTCTTGTGTTTAATCCAAGTTAATTTAGATTTCTGTCTCTTGTAACCAAGATTCCTGACCAATCCACTCAGCTACTGGTGGAGAAGTGTGATTGTGTACCAGAGAAATGGATACAATTGTAAATGGAAAGGAAATACCTAAACGGAAGATGGCTTTTGACTATGTAATCTTGAAGGAGAACATTAATCTCAATATATATTAATTGATTTATATAGGCCTGTTTAAAAGCATTAATCTTCAGATTTCAGAATCTATTTGGGTAAGTAAAACTGAAAAATGAAGCACGTTTCATGGCTCTTATACTAGTTTTCATTAAAAAATATGAATAGAATGATTAAATTTCTCTCCAACTACTTAAAATATATAAAAATGTCCAAAACTCAGTATGAGTTACAGCTGATATAATGCATGCCTTTGAAAAGTCGAATGGTCATACAGTTTCAAACAGTAGTTTTATGTCTAAAATATCATGGGAACAGGTATTCAAGAAGAGGGATGCCCAACCATTTTAATCAACTTTTAGGTTATGGCACATCAAAACTGGGGTATAGTGTAGAGTTAAATAGAAAAATCAAGTTGGCAAGCAAAGGAAGTAACTTATGTTTCAGATTGGCAAGCAAAGGAAGTAACTTATGTTTCAGATACAAAGTAGAAATCAAGATCTGAGATGACAGAAGTTTCAGTTAGAAGTCACTCACAGCAAAGAGGAAAATGATTATTGGGAAACGGTAAACATAGTAGACAAGAATGCAAACTTATTTTCAAATAAACTTGGGTTAGATCCCTGCTTTGCCATTTATCAAATCCAAAATTCACGACTTCTACAAGTTATTTTATATTTCTAAGCCTCGATTTCTTCACCTTTAAATGAGGATAATAGTACCTACATCATAAAGATGTTTGTGAGAATTAATTGAACTACTGCCCACTGCCTTATTATTATTTGAGTTTAGACCATGAGATGATGCACACAAGGTGGTTAAGAAAGCCCTTGATCAAGAGTTAGCACTCAGTGAGTAGAAACTGCTCTTTTTATGATAATTATAATTATAATCATTGTAATAAACCCAAGCAATTAGATCCTGGTTTGCATAACCCATTCATAATTAGCCCAATTGTTGCTCTAAAGGTCATTATGCTCTCAGCATATACATATTAGTTTTCATTCATACATCTGCAGCCCAGACACATAGTGTATGAACAAAATAGCAAGGTTTTCAACAGTTGTAATGAAGCTTGTAAACAAGCTTTTGTAGTAAAAACCTGACTATTTATGCTGCCTTTCACATTGTATGTGATGGGAATTTCACCTGAAGTTGCTCTAAATGATAATGATTTCCGTCTGTCTACTGTTCAGGTTTCTCATTATATTTTAAGATTCTCCTTCTTTAAGACTTGGTGTGGCAAAGCAAAATAGAATTTAGCCAAAGATGGAGTAGAAAAAGAGAAAAGTCATGTTCCGGACCATCTGCTTTTAGATATGATTCTTAGAATGATGATTTCATTTGAGGTTCTTTTCAGGTACCACTTTAAAATATGACATTTCACAATTCATTTCTAGTAGCCCTAAGAATATTTAGAAGTAACGGTTCTGATTCAAAATAGAGAAAACCAAGATAATATTTAAAAGCTAAACAGTATCATTATGATTACTTACTGTATTTTCAACCTTAAAGTTGAACAAGTGAAAAATTTCAGCAGGAGAAATGGAAATTCCATCTAAATAAAAATGAGATACTTTGTGGTTTTAAAGGGATCTGAAAGGAGCAATAGCTATTTTTTAAATAAATGAAGGTCTTTATTAGCTAAAATTGATTTAAATGGTATATATGTACCATTTAGGTTAGAATGATGTTTTGACTTTGATACAAACTGATAGAAAAATGATACTAAAACTTGTTTGGAAATTTGTTATTATTGGTATCTGTACTTTGATAAAATTCCAGAGGTTTCTTACTCTTGATTCTTGATTTTCAACATATGTTGTCACATATTTAATTAATTTGGTGACATAAATATTAATTTTTTAGTTAAATTATCATGTTGTAAATGTTAGGTTACATGTAAAGTATTTTTGAAGACTGTAATGTTCTTATGGAGCATTATTAGAGTTATTCAAAGGATGATGCATTTGAATGGAAGCTCCCAAAGTTATTTCATATAATTTCTAAGCAAATTATCTAATGCTAAAACAGATAGTCCTTATGTCACAGGTTGTAATGTTTTCAAAAGAAAATATTGGCTCAAGCATTAGAGACATAATACCTGATTTGTTCTGCACAATTTTTACAGCAAGAAAATGTCCAAAATAGATCTACTTGGCACTTTGAATAGTAGTCCAAACAAAATCACAGTTTAGAAAAGAATCTTTCTGAAGAAAGTTCCCAGAAGCATAGAGAAATGATGATGATTTATTTGATTTACAGGAAAGAACTTTCTTGTCAGTGCCCTCTGTTCATCTTTATCACTTTATTATCCCCAAAGCACTTATCAATGGTTTTTATTTTTCTCTTTCCCTCCTTGCTAGAATGTAAGCCCCCAAGGGTAGAGATTTTGTTTGTTTTGTTTCTCGGGGTATCCCCAGTGCCTGGAACAGTGACCAGCATATGGTATGTGCTCAGTTAATAATTTTAGATAAATATGTTACGAATTAAGAATTGCGTGGAAGCTTGTCTTTCACAGCAGTGATGGGAAATTGTGGGTCTTCCAGTGAGTCTCTGGTAAGCCATTTAGTGCTTGGTCTGCACATAGATTTTTCTCTCTGAGTAGTAAAAATACAGTTAAATGTGGATTTGTAACTTTTTTGTATTGAAAAAGAACACTTAAATCCTGAAATGCTTTTAGATCACCTGTTCTAAAGAATTTAATACTTAATTGTCACTATAATATTTTAAATGTTATAGAGATAGGCCAAATTTAGCTTTGGGCAAGATACAAGACTTGTGAACAATCAGATTTGCATGGAGAAAAATGTTAGTTTATTTGCTAGAATCAAACTCTTGTGATTAGAAAGTACAGGTATTGGAGGGGGGCGGAGATAGTATTTATTTGTCAAGAATCTTCTAACATTCTTCTCCAGAGAAGATCCTGAAAATAGTACACATGCCATGAAATGTTAGATGCCAATGAAAATTTAAAAACAATTTGCATGTCTTAAAAGCCCGTTACATTGCCATAGTGCCATATTTCTAGTTTCAAGATTTAAGTATGTTTTTCCCCCAATTGATAGTGTGAACAACAAGTATTTACACAAATTTGACAAATTTTTTAGAAAGCGAGGGCAAAAAATCTTAATCTGCTTTAGAAAACATCTTCTTGAGAAAGCATGTGAACATTAAGTTTATAAGTTGCTTCAGTAAAATTGCATCTTCCCCGATGATATTTAAGTTCAGAAAATGAATTAAAGATAGCTCTACCTTAATTAGTTACTATTTAACTTTATTTAAACAGAGGGATAAGAGTGCATGTATGGTACTTTTTCTAAAAGAGTGCATGTAAGGGAAGAAAAACAATATCCCTTCGTTAGCAATACCCCTTACTGGCAGAGCTGGTCAGAAATAACCTCATTCCCGCACAGTGCTAGGTTTCAAACAAGCAAGTAGTTAGTATCGCAGCAGCTCATTGTAGTAAGTATGGGAGCAATCTAGACCAAATAATGATGAGAAGGGGCCCCTCCAATAAAAAGCCAAATGTTGAAAAGTTTAAATAAAGTTAAATAACAAAATGATAGTAGTAGTAAATGATTAAATAGTGACCGATTTTTTTAAAAGCCATATTTATTCTAGAAGTTCATTCTATGACAGAATTAATCAATTTTGTTCTTGGCTTGATCTGAATATTGATTTAAAAGTTTGGTCCTAAGTAATTTGGCCAAAAAAAAATGCATTTGGTGTATTTCTAGTATATGGAAGTTTTCAGCTGGTATAATTACTACCTATTTTGTTTTAGTACTATTGATAATCAACAAAGTGTTTTTTCTTAACCCTTTTGACAAGAAACAAATTTTCAATTAAGCTCTGTAGAAATCACCAGTACAATTAATAAATCTGTGATTTCTTTTTTAAAAAATTAGGGTAGATGAGATACCAATTTAAATCAAAATTATAAGGACAGTTTAAAAACTTCTTTGATAATTGAGTACGTTCCTGTTTTCCTTCCCCTGTATTTCTTGCCAGCTATTCAGACTTCCCGTGCTACAGGGTTGGGTAAACTGTGTTTACCCTCCATTTTGTAGTTTGAACCTGTATTACTGTTCATCCTCAGGGTGACCTGCCTCAGCTCTGCTTCGTCTGAGCTACTACTGAAGTCCTTTGGAGAAGATGTCAAATATAAGTGTTATTCTCTCTCTCTCTGTATAGGTTGACTGTTCACATTGATCAGAAGCTAACTTCTGTCTGATGATTTTTCTTCAGTTAATATCAAGGGTGCATAAGTAAAGCTGTTATCAGCCTCTTCTTATAACCATATCCTTCTTTTATTTACAGGAAGTAGCATATGTCTATTAGATGAAAGCAATAAAGTATACCCTCCTTTTTTTGACTAGATATGTTATCCATTTTTTCTTGGTGTTTTGTGTCATCTCCCGCCCAACTATGAAACATGAGGAGATACATTGTTACAAATAAGCCCACTCCACATGTAAAATCTCAAGTTGTAAAGTGATTGAATAAGAAATAACCTTGTGCTCTATTACCCTTATCGGATATAGATTAGCTTGACAATTTTGAACCTGTCCTCCTGCTGTACCCTTGTTTGTCCTTGAATGCCAGCATCTATTCCTGTACCCAATGAACAGGCAGTATAATGCAGAGTGGACTAAAAATAAAAGCTCTAGAGGCTGATGAAATGAGGCCATTCTACTGTGAATATTTAGAAAAAGAAAAAAGTAATGTTGTTGTATTGAAACTTTCCAACTTTCTTCAGCTTTTCGGGTGTTTACTGGAATCTGAGGACAGCGTCTGACTGCCAGAGTTATTTTGGTTTCTATTGCTTCTGTTATTTCATGGCCGTGCCTGTAATTGCATATTTCCCCAAATTTCTTAAATTCTAGAGGAAAATGAAATACATGCACTCTTATCCCTCTGTTAACTTCCGCCCTCACTATGGGATCTCATGGATGGGTTATATAGGAAGTAGTAATGGAAGTGACACTATACCACCACAGTGGTTTGTGAGTTGCTCAGGGATCAGGCTACCAATTCCATAAAATAAGCAGTCCTATAAAGACAGAAAGTAGAATATGTGTTTTTTTGCAGAGCTGGAGGGTAGAAGTGGGAAGAATAGGTACAGGGTTTCTTTTTAAGATAATGGATACAGTATTTCTTTAGGGGGTAATGAAAATATTTAAAATGAGATTGTGGTGATGGTTGTACAACTCTTTGAATATGGCAAAAAACAATTGTATATTTTAAAAGGAAAAGTTATGTGATATGTGATTTATATCTCTATAAAGCCATTACATTTATAAAGCAGGTTTTAAATATAATTTTTAAAAAATTGTCAACATCCCTAAGAAACAGAGTTCAAGTAATTATCACTTGATCAATTTACAGATATTTCTATTCCCTCCAAAAGGTGTTGGCATTTTTACCCTTAATACTAAATCATGCTATTAGAAAGTGGTATTGCTACATTGCTAATAGAAAAACTCCTTTTATTTTAGAAATTGTGATAAAGTCCTTTTATATATAAAGAGTGACATGTTATCGTATTTGATAAACCAGCAGTGTGTATCATGAACCCTTTTCATTATTTTGAAAAATACATTTGGATCTTACATTCATGCTCTAATTCACAAAGTTAGGGAAAAAAAATAGTTAAGTGTTTCTGGCCTGGATTAATGAGGTTCAAAAATATGTAAATGACACATTGAATTCCAGAGTCTGTTATTCCAATTCCCTCTAAAGAAATTGCATATTAAAATATTCAATCCAGCATGATCATGTTTTTTAGCAGTGTGTTTAGGTATTGGGATTTATGTGGTAAAGAAAAATATAGAGTGTGTTTAATGGATAGAAGATGTCATAGTATATTCAAATATTTACTGAATATCCATAAAATTTGCATCACAATGGGGTTACATAGGATAAGAAAAGCAACAACTCTTTTTTAGGGGCTGTTTGAATGGCCTGGGAGATACAAGGACACACACACAAACATACACACAAAAGAACACACAGAAAAAGTACCACACAAGCTGTTAGGCAAATATATACCCACTAACATAAACGTACAAATACATAGTAAGAGTATCAACATCAACAACACGTACATTCATTCATGCACACACACAATGAAAAACAAACAAAAAGGGAGAGATTGAGATTATTCCTCTCTGAAGGGATCAGGGAAAGTTTGAGGAAGTGCCTCTGTTAGTCTAGATGATGTGTTTGGAGACTAGGAAGAATACAGTTTAGGTTTGGGGGGAAAAATTGTTGAGAAATCACAAAACTCTTAGGTAAAACTAAAACCAACAACTGTGTGTATGTTGGGAGTGGAAAGAGATCTCTTGACTATTAGTGAAAGCACTGTGGTTTTGGTAGGTTTGAGAATGGATGTGATATTCTCAGGCAAGAGTTTTCGTGATGAGACTGGTTAATTCAGTAACAGTGATTATCCAGAGTTTAAAATTGGCAAGATAGTGGTAATGTTAAATTTGGGTGCTAAATTCTCCTAAGACAGCCCTGATCACGGAAGTCCAGACTGAATACAGAGGCTAAAAAAAAAGTAACAAGAGAAAATGGAAAGACTGAAAGGATGGTTAAGTGTTTGTAGAGAGATTGGGGGATTTATCTTCTTATGCCATCTGTTAGTGTTATTATTTTTGACATCTATCATGTATTGGGACACTGCGCTAGGCACTGTAAACACATCATCTTTTCTAGCTGTTGAGCTGTATATTATGAGTATTAACCAATTTTGGTGGATGAGAAAGTTGAAGTCTGAACAGACTAGGTATATACTCTTAGCTAACAAGTGGTAGAGCAGAGATTCAAACTGAGGATGATCTGATCTCAAAATCTGCCCTATTTAGAAATTTCCATGGTTTCTCTCTTGTTACAAATACCTTGATAAACATAAAGGTCACTTTAACTGATTTTACAGTGAATCATATTAATCTTGATTTTAATTTAATTCCAATCCCTTGTTGCATCTTGAAACTCTTAGCATAAGACCTTTTATATACCAGTGATTCCATAATATGCCTATTGTTTTTTTAAACTTTCACATCTTCATCCTTAAGAATATTTACCTTCCCTTGGTGAGATTTTGAGGCTGTTATGCAAATAAGCCCAATGAAAGATCCTGTTTCTGGAACTCAGAAAATATGATCTCTTGATAATCTGCATTATATGTATGAACAATGAGATTTAGCTAATTAAAGGTCTTCCCTGGGCTTCCCTGGTGGCGCAGTGGTTGAGAGTCCGCCTGCCAATGCAGGGGACACGGGTTCGTGCCCCGGTCCGGGAAGATCCCACATGCCACGGAGCGGCTGGGCCCGTGAGCCATGGCCGCTGAGCCTGCGCGTCTGGAACCTGTGCTCCGCAACGGGAGAGGCCGCAACAGTGAGAGGCCCGCGTACCACAAAAAAAAAAAAAAAAAAAAAAAAAGGTCTTCCCTGCAACTTTATTGCGAAGGTGTTGATATGGATAAAAAGCAGGTGAAACATCAACAAGCCCACTAAGAATAATAGTCGCTCACTTCACTACAATGATTTGTATTTCGACAGTGTTTTCACACAATCTGGCCTCTCTGAACAGGTTGTATGATCACCATTTTACAGGTGAGAAAACTGAAACTCAGACAAGTTATATAATTTTTTAGTGTCACACAGCTGAGATTTAAGTGCTAGCACTCTGACAACAAGGTAGGCACATATTTTGATATACTCAGCTGTTCACCTGACTTTGTAAAACCAGCTTTGAAAGTCAGTACAGTGGAACAGTGAAAACTAATGACTAAAGTTTTGAGACCTAGAAAGATCCTTTTCTTATGTGATGTTGATATTAAATTAACTTTGATATCTGTCAGATGTGATTAATAATAATCTTGTGGAGTCAATAAATTGTAAAATCTAAGCAAGCATGGAAAAGTAGAGCACTTATGCCAGATCCAATTTTGTCAAATATTTGTAACCAAATGACATTCAAAGGGGTTTCCACTATGTGTGGAGTTGATGAATTATCAATATCAGTGACTGTCACTAAGTCTTTATTTTCCTTAATCCAAAAAAGTACTATGTTTATACTTGATCCTATAAGACAAAAATACTGAAACGTAATATACTATGTGTGTAGATGTGACACACAATTATGAGTTTATAAGATGTCCTTAAATCATAAATCTAATGTATCTACCGCAACATAATTTATTTAATAAATATTGATTATAAGCTATGTTTCAGATACTGTGTTAGATAGATATGAGTAAAGACCAAGTTTTTTAAAAAATGATGATAGATAACAAATTAATCACTGTGGCAGAACCTGACTGTATATCCACCCAATTCATTTTCTCTTCATCCTGGGCACATAGATAGACCACATGTCCCTACCTCTGTATAGTTACAGGTAGCTATGTGACAGAATTCTGGCCAAAGGTTACCAGCCACGCTGTGGACCCACCGTGCTGTGTACCTGCCGTGTACCATTCTTCTGGCTCTTTCCTCTTCTGGGGATGACCTTGAAAGCCCATTATTAAAGATGGTAGAGTCACAGGAAGAATCCTGAGGTTCTGAGATAATATGCCCTTAACTAATATAATCTTCATTATAACAGAAATTATATACAGAAATTGACAGGAATGTCTACAGTCCTTCAGGTCAGAAAATAGTATGAAAATAGCTTCCAGAAAGGTTAAATGTGTGACCTGGTATTTCTTTATCTACTTAAAATAGATTAAGCTCATACTATATATTAAGCTCATACTATGCACTAGGCATTGTGCTAAATGCTGGGGATAAGCTAGAAAATAATACAGATAAAATCCCCTAATTTGTGGAACTGGCATTGTGTTGTAGGGGAGACACGGTTAAGAAAAAAGAAACATAACATAATCATTGATTATTTAAATGCTTTGAAGGAAATTAAAGGGGTAATATAGAAAATGACAGAGTGGTCAAGGAAGTCTTCTTGGGAAAGTGATAGTGAAGCTAAGGACAGAAAGTAGCTGACGACAGAACCAGAACAGTAGACTTTCTTGACTATTAAACCAAAGTTCCCATCTCATTGTAGGAAACAGCTCCAACCCATTGAACTAATCGGACCCTAACTGAACTCCAAAATGTCATTTATTTAAACTTCACTTTGATTGTCCATAACATGGCACTATTGCCCTTTTCAATAATATCATGAAAATGGAAAATTTCTATCCATATATAAACACCCACAGGAGTTGAAGGTGCTTGACACCTAAAATGACTTTTCTAATTAGCATAGTTTACTATTTTTAAGCTCCTTAAATTTCACATGCTCAGTTATTCAACTGAGCTGAGACTGACAGCAAGATAAATCTTTTTAGTTATTCATGATTAACTTGAATATCATCATAGTTAATATTCCTTAAAGAAGATTTCACTCTAGGGAAGCTGAATTGAACAGAACTCTGGAAGGCACTTTTTAGTGAAGATGATAAAAGGATACTCTTAAACTTAACCATAGGTGTGTTTGACCAATAAAAGCATTTCTACACTTATTAGAAAAACTATAGGAGCAAGTTCATGTTCTTTCCTATAGTCCCATGTAGGAAGGCATTTATCACTCCTGTCTATGGCTGGTTACAGAAGTTTATCTTAGAGAACTTAATAAAGAAGAAAGTACTAGATAGGAGATATAAATATGAAGTTATATTAAGAAATCTCAGAATCACACTGGATGAGGTTTTTAAGATATCAGAATAGATTTCTGATTTACATATTTTATCCAAGATGCTACAGAAGGGCGCTTTTAACTTATGGATAAATGATTCTAGAATCTTTAAGTTGTTGGGGTATTTGAACAATTTATAAATGAGGAGGTAACACTCAGGTTGTGAGTGTGACTTAGGTACTTGGGAGCAAGGGAAGAAGAGGGGAATCGGGTCCAGGTTCTCTGAGTATGTGCTCCTGGCCTCTTTCCACCACACCACCCATATCTTCCCAAGGTTTTATTTATTTACTTATTTACTTTTTCCCTGTGTGCTGCTCTTACTAAGTACTCTTAATGTTGATTTATTTCTGGTTTATATTTTTAGAAAGTATAATGTCTCCAAATATTTTGAAAATATAACCTTTTTAAAAATTCCTTCCAAAACAAGGAAACAAAGGAAATAAAAAGGAGTTTCTAGATGCAGTTAACGGATATAATATTAAGGTCTACTTGAAGCATAATTTTAGTAACTTAGATCCATAACATTCATGTTTTCCTATTTAATACTTCATATATATGTAGTTTATTAGAAAAATCTTACCACAGAAAATCAATGTCACTTTTTGTGGTAGTAATTAATTGTTTTAGATCTATAAAAGACTATAGACAGCTTTGGATTTTATTCAGAGGATTTTCTCACACTGCCAGACACTTAGAGCAGTTACATTATCTTATAGTGTCACCTACATATATGTTAATGCTCAGAAAAATCCTACAAGTAAGTATTATCATTATTACCCATATTTTAGAGATTAGGAAACCAAGGCTCAGAGTGGGAAAACAAATTATCCAGTATCACACAACTGCTCAGTGCTGGAGCTTCTATTTGGCTTTAGCATTCTGGTTCTAGAGCTTATATTCTGAATTTCTAGGTGGTATGATTTCCCAATATGGTTTCTCTGTTGCCTCCAGGGTTATTTATTAACTAAATGCCAATTCTTTCAAGTTTGTCTCTCTCTCTTTTTTCTTTTTTGCTTTCAATCTTATATATGACCACACAAAAACAAATGGCAACAAATACAATAACAAAAAAAAACTAAGAACTCAAACAGAAAACCTAAACAAGGATTTTTTTTTTTCTCACATCATGACAAACATTAGGTGTTTCATTTGACACCTCTTTTCCTTCTGTCTATTGCAAATGCCAGACCATTCATCTAATGGAAATAATACAATGAATACTATCTATTGAGTTTCTCCCATGTGTCAGGTGCTTTATAAGCCTTATTTTGCTTTTGGAATCCTCACAATTTTTAGCCCCATTTTACAGATGATGTAATCCAAGAGTTAAAGTAAACATAGAATTGAAATAACTTACACAAGATCAATTATCTGGGCTAAGTTCTGTGGGTTTTTTGTTTTTTGAGGTTTTTTTGTTTTTGGGGTCTTTTTTTGCCTCCAAAGTCTGGGTTCTTTCCTCTCTGAACTTGCTAAGGAAATATCCCTCATCAGCACTTTAACATGATTCCCAGGTGCTTCACTTGCACATTAAATTGGAGAAACACTGTATTAGGCTACACATAATGCTCCTTTCCTTTTCTAACCAAGGATTAGAAATAATGAAGGCAATAGTATAATAAATATATAAAATAAACAAAACCCCCAAATCACTCCTAGTTGTTACTACCAGATAGATTTGGAGATATATTTCATCTAAAAAAGGCCAAACAGAATGAAATACAAATAATAAGAAAATAAAAAATAGCTCTTAGAATTTAAAAAATATGGTTAAAAAAATCTTAACATGGATTGGAATATAAAATGAATCACCTAAAAATTAGAACAAAAAAACAAATAAATAAAAACAAAAAATAAAGAATGGAACCAGAAACTAGAATACCACATTTGATTACTTGGATTTCCAGTGGGAGAACAGAATTATACAGAATTAGCAAGGGCTGATGAAATAAGAAAGAATAATAGACACTTTGAAGAACAGATTTTATGTTAAAATGCCCCACACAGTGCCTAGTCAGACTGAATAAAGACCTTTACTTGACAAGGCAATGGGAGCTTTCAGAAGCTAAAAAGGATAAGAGAGACAACTATTAAAAGCTTCAAGAGAAAAAGAAGAGACCACAATCAAAACAATGAGTAATAGCATGAGATTCACACCAACGTCACTATATGCTAAAAGTCAGCAGACACACTCCTTCAAAACATTGAGGGAATATTTTCAAACTGAATTCTATAACTAGACAAACTTGTCATTCAAATGTGAGGACAAAAAAAAGACATTTCAGATATGCAAAGGATCAGGAAACTTCGGAATCAAGAAAGCACAGAAAAGCAGCAAGGGGATTTTGCCTGAAGAAAACCACATTACTGTGTAGAAATAGTCAAGAATATAGCAGAAGCACAAAGATATCCAAGACAAAGACCCCCATGACAATCAGAGGAATTGATAGTATGATAGAGAACTTAAAAAACCTTAAGGAGATAAACAGTAATTGATGGAGTGTAAAAACGTTGAATACATTTGAACTGCACTCTATTAAGTGATTTAAAAATTAAGACATTATAGGAAGAGGATACCCTGAGCATCCTAATTGGCTTTATTATGTGTATTATTTTCCTGCTCATAGTGATGTGTAAGCAGTTTTAAGAGTTTACATCTTCTAAAATCAATGGTTATGGCTAAACTCAGAACATGTGGCTACAGTTTCAGAAAAGAATATGAAATTTAAATTCAGGTAACATAAAACTAAAAATACAGATGAAAGCTGAGAGACCAAAGATGGTGAGCAGAGATGGGTGGGGATTGTTAGGCTAGGGTAAGATTGCTTATGTCCTCATGTTGGAAAAGTTATTTTGTGTAAGTTAATGGAATGAAAAATTGAAGTTTAAGTATTTTGTTTAAAGTTCTAGGCAGGAACTAAAAAGTGATGTGTAAATATATTGAGAGGGAAGATGGAGATGGGGTTGGAATTTTTGAGCTAACTTTCAACTATCACAGCAGAAAGACTATAAATGATACCTTGTAAATATTATATAGTCATGTAAGACTTTTATAGGCAACCATAGGAAGAATCTAAAACCCAAAAGAGTCAAGTTATGAATTTTATTCAAGTGGAGAAGGTTGTACAGTGGGAGAAATATGACAGGAGACTATTTTCATTATAATTACTTCTACGGTGTTGGAAAATTATAGCCCTATGCATTCATAGCTTTGTTAGAAATAAATCTCTTCGTTTCATATATCTTTCAAACCAAAGAAAGTTAAATCCTTACTGAATATATCTGAAAGAAGATTCACTACAAATTAATTTTAGTGAGTGATATTTTATATAATTTTCCTTTATTTGTAGGTAAATATAGTCATGTTCTTATAAAAATGTTTCTGCTACCAGAAACATAGGCATTCAAAAATTTCCATTTGTGACAGAATTTAATATGTTTTGAAATACTTAACAATATTTTGATGTTGCCTTTGTCTTTGAGTTTGCTTTGAGGTACATAATTTAACATGCACGTTTCTGATACTGTATACGAAGATGATAAATAAGGCCATTCCTGTTCCCCAAGGTGTACAGTCATTATATTGTGATGGCAACATTGACAGTAACATACATAAAGTATTCAAAGTACTGTGGTTTCAAAGATATCTGGATTTTGTTATAAGGCACAAAGTAGAATGAAAGAGTAAGAAAAGGAAGTAGAAGAAAGATCTTTAATGAATTATGAATGAATACTGGCAATTATGAATGAGGGCTTGTCTCATATCTTCCAATAAGATGAGGCTAACGTAGGAGAGAAATGAAAATGTGGTAAAATACGCAAGGTGCCCATAATTTGATGTCAGCTCCTCATCTTTCCCCTGCTTGAATACTCTAAAGAAAAGCCAAATTACTCAATTTTCTGTTAGTACTATTGACTGACAATAAGCACCTCAAGAAAAACTGTAGCAGAAAATACCCTTTCTCAAAGCAATGTTTAGACTGCAGCAAAGTATCCTTAAAATGAATATTGAATTTAATGTGTAGAAATGTCCTTAGAATGTCTCTGTATAACTCCTAGTGATACTAAAGTGGCAATTGTTTTACCAAACTGTAGTTTTATATGAAATGTCTAATATTTGGTGGCTTTTTACCTACAATGATGGAAGTTTCATATGTTTTAAACTAATGTATGGATCTCTTAAAAGTAATTATTATTTGAAATAATATTTTTATTTATTTTTATTTTTTTCAATAGATCTTTATTGGAGTATGATTGCTTCACAATATTGTGTTAGTTTCTGTCGTACAACAAAGTGAATCAGTCGTATGGATACATATATCCCCATATCCCCTCCGTGTTCAGCCACCCTCCCACCCTCCCTATCGCATGTCTCTAGGTCATGGCAAAGTACCGAGCTGATTTCCCTGTGCTATGCTGCTGCTTCCCACTAGCTACCTATTTTACGTTTGGTAGTGTATATATATTGATGCTACTCTCACTTTGTGCCCCACCCCCCACCCCACCCTGTGTCCTCAAGTCCATCCTCTATGTCTGTCTTTATTTCTTCCCTGCCACTAGGTTCATCAGTACCATTTTTTTTTTTTTAGATTCCATATATATGTGTTAGCATACGGTATTTGTTTTTCTCTTTCTGACTTACTTCACCCTGTATGACAGACTCTAGGTCCATTCACCTCACTACAAATAACTCAATTTCATTTCTTTTTCTGGCTGAGTAATATTCCAATGTGTATATGTGCCACATCTTCTTTATCCATTCATCTGTCGATGGACATTTAGGTTGTTTCCATGTCCTGGCTATTGTAAATAGTGCTGCAATGAACATTGTGGTACATGACTCTTTTTTTTGTTTTGTTTTTTGTGGTACGCAGGCCTGTCAGTATTGGAGCCTCTCCCGTTGCGGAGCACAGGCTCTGGACGCGCAGGCTCAGCGGCCATGGCTCACGAGCCCAGCCTCTCCGGAGCATGTGGGATCCTCCCAGACCGGGGCACGAACCCGTGTCCCCTGCATCGGCAGGCAGACTCTCAACCACTGCGCCACCAGGGAAGCCCCAGATGAGGGATAATTTTATTGGAAAGATCATTAATAATCATTCAACATTATGGCATATCATTCTGAGTTTCACATGACCCTTTGTACTTTCTTTGTGATGTTTTTCTTGATTTCCTGTTTGTAGTTCAACCAAGGGTCAAATGCTATCCTTTTTCATGTAATGATTTAAGTAAATATTCCAATATATAGATGACCAGTGTCTTGGCTGAAGTAAAGTTATTAGAACTAGAATCAGAATTGTGGGTTTGGCTTACATTAATAAGAATATTTTTTTCTTACACTATAGTTTCTCATGGTTATATTTCAATATTTTGAGAGAAATTAGTTTAAGAAACAAATGTGAAGTTCTCTATGTTTCCTAAAATTACATTGACAATATGGAAAACGTTTCTACTTACTGTTTTAAAAAAAGAAAGAAAGAGTCTCTTAAAAGTGAAGGGACTCACAACTCACTGGGTTTACATTGCATGCCAGGTATAACAGTAACCTGCATGGTAAAAGCAAACCTCATAACCTGCATGGAAAAAACAAACCTTATCAAGTATAGAAAAGATGAAACACAGTAAGCGTGAAAGACGAGAGATACTCTGGAGAATGAGACTGATTTTATGAAAGCTAGAGACCAGAATTCACATGTAATCTAGCAGGTTTTCTCTAATGCTTTTCCAGAATTCTTTGATATTTGATCTGTAGGATACACAGAGAGCCTGTCCACAGGAACCAAGAGGCCTGGAAAAGGAACCCCCATTCAGTGGCCAGAGGTAGATGGAATCAGAAATGTATTTTGTGATTATTACAAAACTGAGTGGGAAATGGACAATCATATTCGCCCAAGCCAGTGCCGGAAACCAAAGGTGAAGAAATGCCTGCTGAGGGTATTTGTTGACAATTTATTTTGACGTTCAGTGAAATCTTAAGAAGTCTAAGGTGTTTTTCTAAAGATTACTCTAGTTGCATTTAAATCAACCTGTGGTATTTTAAAAAAAAATCCTATTTGCTGATAGTAGAACTTGAAAAACCAGACTTTTTTTTTTTTTTTGTCCCCTCACCAGTAACAGTTTTTTTTTTTTTTTTTAATTAAAATAACTTGTCAGCTGAGTTTATGTTAGAAAGCATCATGGCAGAAACTAACATGGTTATTCAAATAACATGTCTTCCCAGTAAATGTTCCTTACATTCAGTATGTTCTTTATTAAAGTCAATGTGACTGGGGCATATGGTATTCACTTTTAAACTTAGACTTAACAGAGGAGCATTAGGAAACTTTTGGAGATGATGGATATGGGAATTATCTTAATTGTGGCGATAGTATTGCAGGTATATGCATGCATACATTCGAATTCATCAAGTTGTGTACATTAAATATACAATTTATATCAATTATACCTCAATAAAGCTGTTAAAAATACTTTCAGATAGAATGAATTTAAACCTGGGTGACTTGTCTTATTATGGAAAAGTACAATTTAGTTTTTTAGAGAAGTTTGTAAGCTTTTCAGAGGGTCACTATAAGGCAAATCAGTAAGATAGCCTTATATAATGAATCATTAAAAACATCAAAGGTTTCAAGTAGTATAAAGAACTAAGAACATGTTTAAGTAGGGAGTGTCTATGACATGCAGTCTGCTATATCATTGTTTAATTTGATATTTGATAATAGCAACATTAGTATACCTGAAATCTAATTTATTCCTGGTCACCTGATTATTTTGGAAAGCTGAAATTGATAATTAAATTGAGTTTAAAAGTCATTTTTTAAAAAACCTCAGAGCACTATTGTGTTATCACAATTGTAAAGTTTTTATTTCAGGGATTCTTTATCTTAATTGTTAAGTATAAACATGGAAATACGTTACAGCATGGTAATGTTTCTTATCTTGGTTGAGGCAAGGATGTGCAGCTAGATTTGGGATTGACTCTTGAACTTTGTGTTCTCAAGCTCTGTGATATTTAAAGTGAAGAAGGAGGAGGAGGAGGAGGAACAGAGATTTAGGCATTTTGCATGCATTGTTTATGACAGTCCTGAGAGAAAGATATTTTTAATTCTCGTTTCGTAGGTGAAGAAACTGTAGGTCGTATCAGTTTAATGATTTATTTACAAAAGTTTGCTGTCTGAATAAAGGCATGGCTGGAATTAGATCCCAATTGTCTTTGGCTCAAAAAGTCAGCGCTTTCTATTCACTAAACAAGGCTGCCACGCCAAAGAATATGTTATTTCGCTTCCAAATTTCACCAAAATAATTGCAAGTACGTGATCACAGTGGTTGTTCTTCTGGGTATCCATTGTCAATTTGAACTTATTAGGCCATTAATTTCCATGCTATCTGGAAATAATCCTGAAATATTTTAACGTAAGTCTCTTTTCTTGGGGAGTCTCTTTCATTAACCATGAAGTAACTTATGGTTAACTGCTGGAGTTGAATTTAAGGTTGGAGCCAAATCTGTCTGATTCCAAAATCTGCTCTCTTCTCATCTCCAGATTATAATGCCTTGTAGTTAAATGTATGAAATACGAAGCCCAATACCCAGGGTTACTGTTATTAAACTGTGGTGTGGGATTCTCCATGAGGCTTTCTACTCCCAGACGAGAAATGATAGATGGAAGCAGGCAATTCTTTGTTCTGTTTTCTGTTTAGGTTCAGCATCTGTAGCTTTATTTCTCATGATTCAACAACTGCATTTCATTTCAGGGTGTGTTCATTTATTTTATGATTTCTTTCATGTGGTTTATGGAATTTTGGTGAGCATTTAAGCAAAAATAGAACAAAACATAGATTGGCTTTAATTATTAATGAGGTATGCAGTTTTTGTACCCTGTTCTTATTGTTTCTCTTAGGATTATAATTGTATCTTATTTTATAGGAACTGTAAACAAATGCAAAGTTTTCAGCTAAACACAAATTCATAACATTTCAAGGGTTCATAGTCATTAGGAGGAATCATGTGGATTTTATTTTGTAAAAGATACTCAGTAGCTAATTATATTATGCCGTGGGCAGTAAACTTACTTTTAAAGTAAAATAAAAAATGCCTGTTTTAGACAGTAAGAGTAAGTGAATCACAAGATTTTCTGTCCTGCTAGGTAGAGAATTGGAAGGAGTATTGATCTTGCTCTTAAAATTAAAAAAAAAAAAAAAAAAAAGACTAACTTTAAATTCATGAGTTTTTTTTTTTGGTTTTTTTTTTTTTTTGCGATATGCGGGCCTCTCACTGTCGTGGCCTCTCCCTTTGCGCAGCACAGGCTCCAGACGCGCAGGCCCAGTGGCCATGGCTCACGGGCCCAGCCGCTCCACGGCATGTGGGATCTTTCCGGACCGGGCCACGAACCTGTGTCCCCTGCATCGGCAGGCTGACTCTCAACCACTGCGCCACCAGGGAAGCCCCCATGACATTTTTTGAAGCCAATGGCAGAACACCCAACTAAGCGAAAATCTAAGGAGAGAGAAGTGAGTACAGGAAGGACACTGAGCACTTGCTCACTTGAGCAGACACAACCAAACTGGTTAGAAGAGTTCGGCAAGACTAGATGACAAATTAATGAAGGCAAAGTATGGCAAATTCTTGTGAAAGGACAGTGGGAAGCATTTGTGGGCTACAGAAATTGGCTGAATTTGTTCCTTCTTTGCTTGCAAGATCTTTCTTCATAATCCCCTCCAGGCTCACACACCAAAGATTGGAAAGAGCCCTCAGACTTCATTGTGAGGTAGGCCTGGGAGATGAAACATAATATATTGTTCTCTTAAGTGGATGTGGAAAAATTCCACAATCTTGTGCTGAAAGATTGAATTTTTTGTCTTTAAGATAAGACAAAACTCAAGGGAATTTTGTCTCATCGTTCCTACTCAAAATCATTTTTAATAAAGTTTTAGCCCTTACAAAATAAACAGATAAAAAGCATACATACATTTTGGGAAAGAAGAAATACAATCATCTCTATTTGTGGATGGCATGATTATCTATGTCAGATATCCCAAAGATGTAAAAAAAATCCCAAAATGAACAAGTGAGTTTTATAAGTTTGTGGGTAGCAAAAATATGTACTTCTATATGCTAGCAATGAGCTACAAAAAATAGAAAATTTAAAAATCAGTATATTTCTTAAAAGCACCAGAAAATGAAATAATAGATATACATCTAATAGAATAGGTAAAGAATCTTTATTAAATCCACAAAACACTATTTAAAGAAATCTTTTAAAAAAGACTTAGATAAATGCAGAGTTATACCATGTTCATGAATTGGAGCACTCAGTATCATTAAGATGTAAGTTCTGCCTAATTTGATCTCTACATTCAATACAATCTCAATCAAAATCCCAGCAGGCTATTTTTTTTATTGCTGTTGATAGATATTTCCAAGCCAATTCTATGGAAAAACAGAGAGACTAGAATAGCCAAAATGATTTCAAAAATTATGTAAAACCAAGTCTAGCTTATTTTCTCAGAAATATGTAGAATTGTTTTAACTGTAATGGGAGTTTGTGGGAATTCAGTCATGATGTATGTCGTATAAGCCAATTTCATAACTTACAGAGCTGCAGTAATCATGATTTCGTGGTAGTGCTAAAAGAAAAGACACAGAGATTAATGGAAAAAAATAGAGATACCAGAAATAAATTCAGGCAAATATAGTCATTTGATTTTTGACAAAGGTACAATGCTATGAAAAAATAAAGATATTTTAGAAAAATTATTAAAGTAAAGTATCCTTTATGCTAGATTTATCTCAGACAGTTTTAGTTTTAGAATCACTGATCTGGATCTAAGATATTGTGTTAAGAAAGCTTTGGTCTTTGTTAATTTGAAATAGAAGGAAAAAGAATTTATACAAGTTGAGTCTACTTAGGAAAAAGAAAGATTAATGTGTGTAATAAGAGCTTCCATGGAAAACATCCAGAATCTTAAAATTGGAATTCTTATTGAGTTCCAGGATATCTAGAATACTATATGTACAGAAGTGAGGAAGGCTTTGGACTGGTGTGTTTTACTGCACAGATATGTAGAGAGAAACGCTTGAAAAATCTAAGATGGCTGTAGCTTACAGTTAGATGCATATTCCCCCTAACTTCAGGGCCTCTTCCAGAGTAAGGGAGAAGGGAACAGAGATGGAGAGATAGAGACAGAGAGGGAGGGGAGGAGAGAGGAAAAGAGAGAGAGAAAAGAATTCCTGGCAGAGAAATTGATCACAAAATAAGACAGTCCCTGCTTTTCCTTCTTCCTAGGCCAAATGTCACATTATTTTTAAAAAGCAGCTGGATGCTAAGAAAGAGAAAAGAAATCTATTATATTTGATTTTCAAAAAGGCTTCAAAAGTGGCACAGACTACAGTAAGGAGGTATTTGAATGATCAACTGAATTGATCAAAATTAGTATCACACAGATAGATTATATTATTTATGATTTCTTAGCATCTCCTATTAATCCAATTGTATTCTGGAACAGAGGCCCTGAGAAATAAACTCTTGTGGGATCCACTTTTGTCACCATTTCCAATAAAAATGATTAAAATGCACTTAGGAGTTTTCTCTTGCACTACCTATCCAGAGATACTTAACTGAACACAACAGGTGTTGGAACAGAGATTCTCCAACACTGTCGTTAGTTTTGTCATGTTCGAATCTAGAAAAGGACATGTTATTTTAGCAGTTTTCTGTGGAGCCCAGGATTCCACAGAACAGACTTAGGGGACCCCGCAGGAACAGCTCAAAAGGGAGGGATAGAAGGGGGTCTGTTCATCTGCTTCAACCAGAGAGGCCTAGTCTTACCTGCTTTATGTCTTAAAACTCTGTGTAATGTATTATGTATTATGTTGTGCTGTGTTATGTTACATTATTTTTTTTATTTTTAAATTGAAGTATAGTTGATTTACAATGTTGTGTTAATTTCTGCCATACAGCAAAGTGATTCAGTTATACGTATGTATACATTCTTTTTTCATATTCTTTTCCATTATGGTTTATCCCAGGATACTGAATATAGTTCCCTGTGCTGTACAGTAGGACCTTGTTGTTTATCCATCCTATATATACTAGCTTGCATCTGTTGATCCCAAACTCCCACTCCATCCCTCCCCCACCACATTATATTTTTAAAATAGGGGGAAGGGAAGGGAAGGCTCTGTGGGTAAAAAGTCTAGAAAATTATAGGCCTTTGTAACTATGAAGTTTTGTACTTGCAGCTTAATAACATATATCAAGACTGAAATCCTATAATTCCCATTAGAGTTAACATAATTTTGTATATAATCTCAACTTGGTTTTACTCACATAATGCCGAATTGGAAATTTCAAAACGTGGTTTTAAAGTGAAGGGGATCAGCAGCAGCAGAATTAGATATAGGATTTAACATTGAGTTAGTGACTGGCTTGTTGTGACATTAACTCATACATGATAGATATTATGTATGAATAAATAATCATAGCTAGACATATTAATGGCTACAGTGTTGTCATGGAATTATTTAAACAATGTTTAATAACAAATTATTTCAAACTTCAAGGTAAAATTACCTAATAGGCAGAGACATAAACTAAGTCCTACTCAGCATACACACGTAATAATTTAAAAGTGCAATTAGAGGGCTTCCCTGGTGGCGCAGTGTTTGAGAGTCCGCCTGCCGATGCAGGGGACACGAGTTCGTGCCTCGGTCCGGGAGGATCCCGCATGCCGCGGAGCGGCTAGGCCCGTGAGCCATGGCCGCTGGGCCTGCGCGTCCGGAGCCTGTGCCCCGCAACGGGAGAGGCCACAACAGTGAGAGGAGAGGCCCGTGTACCGCAAAAAAAAAAAAAAAAAAAAAAAAAAAAAAAAGCAATTAGAGCAACATTTCCCTCAGGATATTGCAGAAGTACACTTTTAAGGATGCTTGGAAAACAGAAAGTTAAACTGGTTATATATACAGAAGGATAAAACTTTAATCAATGCATATCTAGTGAAGGGAAGACAAAGAAGATAATCTTATAGCAATGTAATTTTAAAAAATGTGTTTTCTCTCTAATTATGATGCTGCCAAGACTGACTCTAAAATTATATAAATGTGGAATAATCTATGGAATTTAAATACTGTTCAAATTAAAGAAATAATATTTATTATGTTAGAGGCATTTAATACAGAATCTCAGGATTTACCATAAAAAACATCACGTCCTCCTCCCCTCAATTTTGGCTTAATATATCCTGTAGGGAAAGACAGAGTAAAAGTTAAGTCCTATTTTTTGGCATTGTTCCAGATTTTTATTTAATAATTATTATGTTTTGACTCTTAAGGAGCTGCCCTGATTCTGTCAGGCTTGCAAACCTGGCAAGGTGCAGATTTTGTTTGATCCCTGTGACAGTTATTGGGATTTAGCTTACCTAGGTAAGAGCAGCCTAGTATGGTCATTATACAAAGGACTATGAAAGGGACATTCCTGCAGTAGTTTCTCATGCCTCCTCCTTTGCTCACATATGCAGTTTGTTCTGAAGAGCATTGATTCATGCCCTCATTCAGTAAATGAATAAGAGACACATACCGTTTTCCAGGAACTGAACTAAGGATTCTTCTGTGACATACTTAGAAATTTGCATATCAAATATATGTTGGAGTCCTTTTAATTTTTGATATTGCTTATTCTCTGAACTTTAACCAAGATCCTTACTAAATCTGGTAGTATAGCACTCTTACTGTCATTAGTTAGCATTTATTGAACAATTATTATGTGCACAGCACTGTGGGAAGCACTTTATGGTCATTATTGCTTTCATCTTGTTTGTTGCCTTCTGAAGTCCTTTCTTAGCAGGATGACAGTCATACTGTTGGACATTTGGATTGTTAATGGAAAGACCTTGAAAAGAATAAGTTGCCATCGATCCCTTGTGCAACTTTCCAAGCACTGAAATTAGCTGGCATTGACTTTTGAGTAAAAGCCACTGTCCATGACCACATGGTCCATTGTTTTTGTATTGTAAATTAGACTTTGGTTCTCAACCATGTCAGAGAAATGTTTTGGAAAATGGCATTAATTAGTCACTGAATAAAACCATAAGATGCAATTTGAGTCTGATGGAGAAACAATGAGATTGGCTTAGGGAAAAGAGTGAATCACTTAACTTTAAAGTTCCTAGCCTAATACTAATGCCTTAGTAACCCTCATCTCTACCCTGAAAGTGATAGATGCTGTAATTCGTAGAATAATAAAATATTTGATAAGTGAACAATACCGGATAGAGTTTACACATCTGTAATTCAATTTGTCCTTCTGTAACAGTTGTAAAATACTATGCACTGAATAAAATAATCAGTGATACAGTATGCCAGTGAGCAAAATTAATGTAGAAGTGACTTTTAAAATTATTATAAAAAATAAGGCAATACTCCATTGGTTTAGTAATTGAAATAATGTAGTGAAAAATAGTAATGAACAGACAAAGTTCACTTTTTTATAAGAGAGAGAAAAATTGTCAAAATATAGGTATATTCATTTTTCAACATCACTTTTATCATTTCCCCCAGTATATCATTACATCCTTCTTATAAATCTTCAAAATGTTTTAATATGGCGTATTAAAATATACACTTTTTCTTCTAATATATGAGATTACTCCTGCCTGTAAAACAAAATACATTTTCTAACAAATGTGTTGACTTTGGAGAATAATGTTCTTTTAAAGATATCTCATAAAGCACCAAGTTTTTAAAGTCATAAGAATGATGGATCTTAAACAAGGTAAATTTTCACTACAAACTATTTTTTAGAACAGTTGTTTATAAACTGTAGTTTTGTGTGCCTGTATGTGCATGTGTGTGTGTAAATATATAATGGATTTAATAGAGTAGTTAAGATATTTCTCAATGATCTTTCATTTTCTCTTATTCTTAGTAGCAGAAAATACTAAAATTTAAGAGATAGTTAGAAAATTATTATTCAGAAAATTATGAGTTCTAACTATGATGTACTTGCAAGAAGTACTAGTGCCTTGCTGTGCACTGAGTTGTGTTCCCCTCAAAATTCATGTTGAAGCCTTAACCCCTAGTGTGTTGTATTTGGATATGGGTCTTTCAGAGGTGATCAGGCCATGAGGGTGGAGCCCTTATGATAGGATTAATGCCATTATAAGAAGAGACATCAGAGAGCTAGCTCCCTCCCTCTCCCTCTCCCTCCCCCTCCCCCTCCCCCTCCCCTCCCCCTCCCCTCCCCTCCCTCTCCCTCTTTCTCCATGAGCACATAAAGAAGAGATCATATTTGCATAAGGTGCATTGCTGGCCACCTGCAAGCCAAGAGAAGACCTCAGAACAAAACCTATGTTGCTGGCCCCTTGATCTTGGACTTCCAACTTCCAGAGCTATCAGAATAAATGTTGTTTAAGCCACTCAATCGATGGTATTCTGTTATGGCAGCCCATGCAGACTGAGATGTGCCTTTAAGGCATTTGTGTGGAGACCCTGTATGAGATGAAATAGAAAGAGATAAGTAGGCTGGTAGAAGGATACTGGTTTTCAGAGAGAATTCTTCAGAGCCTCCGTGGAATCTACTCTTACCTTCCTGCTCCTTTCCCACTGGTTGCAAATTGTGAGTGGTTCCTACATAGTTCCTCCACAGCCTTCCACCTTCATCACAGGCATTATCCTGCATGTTTTCCCTGCACCTATGGTGCCCATTTCCTGTGAATCAGTTAATGTCTCAGTTTCACATATAGTCCCCTGCCCCTAAGCTCTAAAGTTCTCTGTTTGTTTGTTTGTTTTACCCCCTCACATTGCTTACTACTCTCTGATTTCAGTTGGATTTGGGATGAATATCTTTTTTAATTGAAGTATAGTTGATTTACAGTGTTGTGTTAATTTCTGCTGTACAGCAAAGTGATTCAGTTATACTTATATACATTCTTTTTTATCTTCTTTTCCAGTATGGTTTATAACAGGATATTGAATATAGTTCCCTGTGCTATACAATAGGACCTTGTTGTTTATCCATTCTATATATATTAGTTTGCATCTGCTAACCCTGAACTCTCACTCCATCCCTCTCCTACCTTCCCTCCCCCTTGGCAATCACAGGTTTGTTCTCTATGTCTGTGAGTCTGTTTCTGTTTTGTAGATAGGTTCATTTGTGTCATATTTTAGATTCCACATATAAGTGATATCATATGGTGTTTGCCTTTCCCTTTCTGACTTACTTCACTTAGTATGATAATCTCTAGGTCCATCCATGTTGCTGCAAATGCATTATTTCATTCCTTTTTATGGCTGAGTAATATTCTATTGTATATATATACCAGGTCTTCTTTATCCATTCATCTGTTGATGGTCATTTTGGTTGCTTCCATGTCTTGGCTATTGTAAACAGTGTTGCTATGAACATAGGGGTGCATGTATCTTTTCAAATTATAGTTTTGTCCAGATATATGCCCAGGAGTGGGATTGCTGGATCATATGGCAACTCTATTTTTAGTTTTTTGAGGAACCTCTAAACCATTTTCCATAGTGGCTGCACCAACTTAAGATTTCCACCAGCAGTGCACGAGGATTCCATTTTCACCACACCCTCTCCAGCATTTATTATTTGTAGACTTTTTAGTGGTCATTCTGACCAGCATGAGGTGGTATCTCATTGTCATTTTGGTTTGCATTTCTCAAATAATTAGCAATGTTGAGCATCTTTTCATGTGCCTTTTCGATCTGTATGTCTTCTTTGGAGAAATGTCTATTTAGGTCTTCTGTCCATTTTTCAATTGTGTTGTTTGTTTTTTCATTGTTGTTGAGTTGTATGAGCTCTTTGTATATTTTGGAAAACCTTGAAGTCCTGTGTCTCTGATCAAACTCTTTGCCCAAACTTCTTGCCTCTCTTTGTTTTCTATGTTTGTCGTTAACATCACCATTCTTCCAGTAACACAAGCTGGGTCATTATCACACCTTTTATCTTTCCATTGCCCAGAACTCATCTTTTTTGTCTTTTATTTATTTATTTATGAGGAGATTGAGATTGGAAATATTTAAGATGTGTGTCTTGGGTTTACATACACAGCTAGAAAGTATGAGAAGCAAAATTTGAACCCACTCGTTTTAATTCCCAGACCATCACCTTTATTACACATTTACTGTTCCCTTCCTGGCCTCTCTACATCTCTTCTCATTCCCATCAATCTTCCAGAAGCACAGAAGTGAGTAGGTCATGGTCTTAGGAAAAAAAAAATCTTGATTTCCATACCCAAACTCCTTTTCAGTCTAATCTCACAGTCTAATCTCATCCTAGTGTTCTGGTTCCATCTCCAGTCTGTTTGACATGAGTCTGCACTCCAGCCACCCCATATTCTTTTCCAGTCCCAGGAAGGGCTCTTTTTCACATGGGGTGTCATCAATCTAGCTCTTTCTTTCTCTGCAGTATTTTTAACTCTTTGCCTTCCTGGCATAATTCTACTCCTTTAAGACATATCAAAAATTATAAACAAAACAAACAGATAAATCAGATAAATAAATAAGTAAATAAATAGATAAAACACTGAATGTTCTGTGTATCAGCCACAGTAGAGCTCTCTGTGTCTTCTATGTGTTAACTCATGTCATGGATATAATATAACCACTGGCTAAGGCTTCCACACAAAGCATGAATTATTCTTTTATTTATGTCCTTATTGCTGTTTATGCATTCTTCTATGATAGCATTTTAAAATTAAAATAGGCTTTATTTCTTAGAGTATTTTAAGTTTTACAGAAAAATGGAACATAAAATAGAGAGTTCCTGTACACTTCCTACTTCTCCCCACCATACCTCCACACAGTTTCCCCTGTTATTAATATCTTGCATTAGTATGGTAAATTTATTAAAATTGAAGCACCAATGTGGATGCATTATTACTAACTCAAGTCCATTGGGTAAATTAGGGTTCACTTTTTGTGTTGGATAATTCTTTGAATTTTGCAAATGAGTAATGCCATGTATCCACCTTTCCAATTCATACACAATAGTTTCACTGCACTAAAAATCCCCTGTGCTCCACCTATTCATCCCTCTTTCCCTCCCTCCAAAACCATGGCAACCATTTTTATTTAATTTTTGTGTATTATAGCACTACTTTGTATCCAGCTCTGAACTTTTTATAACTAAGAAGGTTTGGCTTCTCCTACACAAAATGTTGCATAATTTCTCCTGGAAGAAACCATTTTACTCATTTAAAATTATGTATCACTTTATGTGCTGTTCCTTCTGGTATTGATCATGTTAATATATACCTATATCTATATCTCTCTGTGTACATACATTTGATAAACAATACATAAATATATTCTAATTTTAAAATCTGAACATTACTGGTAAAACTATAATTTTATGACCATCTCCCCAGTTCCCGTATTTTACCTGGAGGAACCACTGTTTTCATTTCATTTATGTCTTTCCAGAACTTTTCCCTAATCATTCCTATACATGTTATATGCCCATAAATATATAATATTTATGTGGCCATGTTTATTCAGCAACTTGCTTTATTCAATCAAACTCTGGGTATTGTGATTGTTTTGTGAGCTACTTGCTGCTGATACGCTTTTACACTTAGTGAATAATTCCTATTATTTTAGCCATTTTTCTCTTTATGGACATTTATGTTCCCTGCAATTTTTTTTTCACATACAAAGCTGCAATGAGCATTTTTTACCCAGTTTTGTGCACATATGCATGGGGTTATCTTTTTTTATATCTTATTCTGTTTATCAGCACATAACTTCCTTAAGAGCATGGTCTTTATCTTTAATCCTCCACAGCACTGAGCCTGGTGCTTTCTACATAGTTGGTATGTATTGATATGTGAATGTGTGATGGACCAATAGATTTTTCTAATAAATATCTTGAGGCAGTCTTTCAGTTTAGCTTGCTATGTGCTTCAAGATCATTTAAGATTTTTGTAAACATGCGACTATTACTAGAAATTAAAAACATTAATTTAGGTCTAGAAATGAGCTAATTCAAAGCTAGTTTTATCTTCTTTTGGTATAATGCCCTTTTAGGTTTGCTTCCCTTTAAATTGGTAACATATCCCAATTTTAAGCATTGCTTCCTAGTAACAAGCGCTTTCATTAAGATATTCTTCTGTGATGCTGGACTCTGTGTTGGTGAAGAACTGACAAGGGTCCTCAGTAAGCACATCTACTAGATAATGATACAGGTTTGGGAATTCATCATTAGAGATGATCTTTCATCTCTTTACTTCTGGGGTAAGTTCTTTTTAGTTTTGTTTTTTGAGAATTATGAGTTAAACATGAAGTTGACTGGACTCCATGACCATAAGAAATAAAAATAAAATTGAAATGAAACTACTGAAGTGTTTAATTCCAGCTAGTTTAACCAGATAGTCGTGAAAAGTTCATTGCTTATCATCCTGTCCCTTCTTGTAGGTCCACTGAGAAATTTTCCCCAGCAAAGTCATTGGCCTTTTGCATAAAATCAAATGAATGTGAGTCAATATGCTGAAGTATAAAGTAAGTCCAGCCTGCCTCTACACTCTCTTAAAGCACAAAAGCAAGAAAAAAATATCGAGTACTGCAATTTTCCTTCTTATTAGGTAGTTTCTATTAGATACTTTCTTGAAGAATGTGCTGTTTTTTTCCTTTCCTCTGTCAGTTTTTCTTATCTCTTGATGCTGCTACTACTTCTCACTAATGCAAAGAGATGATATATGAAAAATTGACTAGCATAGTGCCTTCAGAATACTGTGTTTTTATTATATTTATTTTTTAATTGAAATATAGTTGCTGTACAATATTATATGTTACAGGTGTATAATATAGTGACTCACAAATTTTGAAGGTTATACTCCATTTATAGTTATTATAAAATATTAGCTATATTCCCCATGTTGTACAATATATCCTTGTAGGTTATTTTATACATAGTAGTTTGTACCTCTTACTCCCCTACATGTATATTGCCCCTCCCCTCCTTCCCTCTCCCCACAGGTAACCAGTTGGCTGTTCTCTGTATCTGTGAGTCTGCCTCTTTTTTGTTATATCCACTAGTTTGTTGTATTTTTTAGGTTCCACATGTAAGTGATATCATACAGGATTTGTCTTTCTCTGTCTGACTTATTTCACTTAGCATAATGCCCTCCAAGTCCATTCACGTTGCTGCATATGGAAAAAATCTGTTCTTTTTTTATGGCTGAGTAGTATCCCATTGTACATATATATACTGCATCTTCTTTATCCATTTATCTGTTGATGGATGCTTAGGTTGCTTCCATATCTTGGCAACTGTAAATGATGCTGCTATGAACATTAGGGTGTATGTATCTATTTGAATAAATATTTGGGGGGATTTTTGGATATATATCCAGGAGTGGAATTGTTGGGTCATATGGTAGTTGTATTTTCAGTTTTTTGAGAAGCCTCTGTACTGTTTTCCACAGTAACTGCACCAATTTACATTCCCAGTAATAGTGTACAAGGGTTCCCTTTTCTCCACATCCTTGCTAACATTTATTATTTGTGTTCTTTTTGATGATTGCCATTCTGACAAGTGTGAGGTGATATCTCATTGTGGTTTTCGTTTGCAAGACACTGGTAAAAGAAATTGAAGGCAACACAAACAGATGGAAAGATATACTGTGTTCTTGGATTTGGAAAGTTAATATTGTTAAAATGATCATACTACCGAAGGCAATCTGCAGATTCAGATTCAGATTCATCCCTATCAAAATACCAGTGGCATTTTTCACAGAACTATAACAAATAATTTAAAAATTTGTGTGGAAGCTCAAAAGACCCCAAATAGCCAAAACAATCTTGAGAAAAAGAACAGAGCAGGAGGAATCATGCACCCTGACTTCAGACTATACTCCAGAGCTACAGTAATCAAAACAGTATGGTACTGGCACAAAAACAGACACATAGATCAATGGAACAGGATAAAGAGCCCAGAAATAAGCCCACACACTTCGGGTCATTTACTCTATGACAAAGGAGACAAGAATATACAATGGAGAGAAGACAGTCTCTTCAATAAGTGGTGCTGGGAAAACTGGAGAACTACATGTAAAAGAATGAAATTAGAACATTCTCTAACACCATATACAAAAATAAACTCAAAATGGATTAGAAACCTAAATATAAGACCAGATACTGTAAAACATAGAAGAAAACATATGCAGAACACCCTTTGACATAAATTGCAGCAGTTTTTTGTTTTGTTTTTTTTTTTTAAAGAAGATGTTGGGGGTAGGAGTTTATTAACTGATTTATTTATTTTTGCTGTGTTGCGTCTTCGTTTCTGTGCAAGGGCTCTCTCTAGTTGTGGCAAGCGGGGGCCACTCTTCATCGCGGTGCGCGGGCCTCTCACCATCGCGGCCTCTCCTGTTGCGGAACACAGGCTCCAGACACGCAGGCTCAGTAGTTGTGGCTCACGGGCCCAGTTGCTCCACGGCATGTGGGATCCTCCCAGGCCAGGGCTCGAACCCGTGTCCCCTGCATTAGCAGGCAGACTCTCAACCACTGCGCCACCTGGGAAGCCCCAGCAGTATTTTTTTTTTTTTTTGGATCATCTCCTAAAGGAAAGGAAATAAAAACAAAAATAAATAAATGGGACCTAATTAAACTTAAAGGCTTTTGCACAACAAAGGAAATCATTGACAAAAAGAAAAGACAACCTACTGAATGAGAGAAAATATTTTCAAATGATATGACTGATAAGGGATTAATATCCAACATATTGAAATAAGTCATACAGCTTAACATAAAAAAATAACAATTAAAAAATGGGCAGAAGAACTGAATAGACATTTTTCCAAAGAGGAAATGCAGATGGTCAATAGGTACATGAAAAGTGCGTGTTTTTTAAAATATGTGCTACCTTAAGTTAGCCTCTTCCTTTCCTTTATCTAGAAAATGGGGCATCCATCAATTCAACAAACATTAAGTGGCTCCAGTGTGCCACAGCTCGTTTTTAACATTGGGGTAACAAAGACCATAACCTCATGATAAACTCTAGTGATTGAGTTTATATTCAAGAAGTGGCAGTAGTGATGATGAGAGGAAAGATGATGATGAAATGAAGAAGGGAAGAAGAGCAGAGAAAAAGTAACCTGATGTGAGTTGTGAGGGTTAAACAGGATAATGAATTTGAAAATGCTCTGTGTAAAGTAATGTTTACTCCAAGCACTATAGACTATGGTGTAATAATGTAATTAACTAATCTTTAAAATACTACGTATAGCTGTTTAGAGAAACGTTGCATAGTGGAAGGAAGAATGGACTGGGTTAGGTGGTATTTGATGTGGTCCTTGCTTTGTCCCTTGCTTGGTCAGTAACCCTGAGCAAATCACTCCACTTTTGTACCATACTTCTTTACTTATGAACATGCTGGTTGGACTAGATCATTTGCTTAAGGCAATATTAACAGATATTACAGAAGTAAAAGATTGCATGATCCACTGAGTTTAAATATATATATATATTTTCCTATAGTCACCTTTGAAGAGTCATGGTGCCTGTGGGCAATTTAAGGCTCTTAGACTGGTCATGCATAATCAAAGCATATTTCACTCTGTTTAAACCAACATTTCTCTATGTCATTCGACCTGGATGCTTATAAATCATGGGATATGTCTTGTTCAGGGAATAGAGTTTGTAAAGGCTGGACTAGAAAAGTCCCTTCCAGCTATAACATTTGTAAGAATTTTCATTTGCTTTTCTCCTTATTGTTGATACTTCTTATCCTGGTCAAAGTGCATAGCAAGAGATATATTCATAAATGTCACCAATACAGAACTATAGTACCAAATCAGTTCCCATGCATTTAAAAGTTCTTGTTCCCTAGTAGGCATTGCTGTTTGTATCCTAAATGGCAATAAAGAAGGGAACCCATCATTTGTAGCTTTTAGGTTGGTTTGGAATACCTTGTACAGGGCTCTCAACCTCAGCACTACTGAAATTATGTACGATATAATTCTTTGTCATGGAGGACTTTCAGGTGCATTGTGGGATTTTTAGTTGCATCCCTGGCCTTCCACCCATATGATGGGCATCACTCCTCAGTTGGGACAATTTCAAAAGTGTCTCCATACATTGCCAAATGTCCTGTGGGAAGCAAAATCGCCCCAGTTAAGAACCACTGTGTTGGATCCAGTACAGATGGAACATCCTACTTTAGAACTGGGCCTAGCACTGTAACGAAAATCCCCAGATGGCATCCTGCTATGGAAAATTTTTGCTTTGTGGTAGCATTAATGACTGTTTTGCCACCTGTGTATTCTTGCTTGGAGTCATGCTTCTGTTTGCAGGTTGAGCTGTAGCACTGACATTGCTGCCAATCGGATTTAGCAGGAAATGAAAAGCAGCTGCAATATTTCAAAGCACTGGACAGATTGGGCAGAAGGTATGTGGACAAATCCTATTAACAAATAACAGGATTTGTGCACACACAGTGCCTCCCACACTGTGCCTTGGAAACCCACACCAAGCTGTTTCCATCGCTGTTGTGCATAAATCACAGAAATTATAATAAATTGAGGAAAATGTTCTCAGACACATGAAGGCTCAACCTACATTCTGATGATGACTAAAGACATCTTGAATCATTTTGTTAAAAAAGATATCTGATAAAACAAACCTTTAATCCAGCTAAGTTTTTAAGCAGCCAGCTCTCAATTTCTAATCTTAACCTTAAAAATAATAATAAATTCATTAATGAGAGTCTTTGTAGGAAAGAAAAATTATAAATAATAAAATTCCCTGAGTGGGAGAGATGCCACTGAGAAGTTTGGACAGAATGACCTTTAAGTTCCCTTCCAAACCTGAGCAACTATTAATTTCCCATCTGGATTCCTAGGAGACAAAATTGTTTCAAACAATTAGTATCGTCTTCTCTTCCATTTTTGAGATGCTCTAGGCTTCCAGTTATTTAAAGTGATACATTTACAGTGTGAAGCTGGTACCTTTCCTTTAATGCTTTGTTATCACTGTAGACATTGCCTGGTGGAGGGCCCAGTTTCAGAACTGCATCTGCTAGTTAATACATAAACTATGTGGTGGATGACTTGTGATGGGGCTAGCATGGTTAAATTTTCTGAGCATCTTAGTTCTGAGTATTTGGGAAAATCAACTCTGTGTATTTGGTCTTTACAATCTAGTATAATGAGTCAACACATTAGAAATGAAGAAGTGTGGCTATAAACTGAGTGATAACTGATATTTGATTAAGAGGACTGGGTAAACAAACGTCAATTCACTCAGAGAGCCTCAAAAGCTCCTCACTGCATCATATGTAGCATGTACATGTGTAGCTCTACATGCATCCTTCCTCCTTCTCTCCTTCCTTCCTCCACTCTTCTTCCTTTTCTCTTACTCCATTAGCCCTTTATTCATTCTGTCATTCATTTAAAAGGCAATATAATGTCCTGTAGTGTAACAGATAAAAGCAGGGACTGCTTGGATTAATATCTCAGATCTTCTTCCTACTAGTTGTGTGAAACTTGGGTGACTTCCTTAACTTAACTAACTTCTGTGGAATGGGAGTAGTATTAGTATATTGTTCACTGGTTGCTATGGAAATTAAATAAAGCATTTGGCATAGTCTGTGGCACGCAGTAGCTTCTACAGAAGTTATAGCTGTTTTCATCCATTCATTCGTCAAAGAACGTATGTGACCACTCTTTGACATCCAAGAGGTATAATACTGGTGATCAAAATGGTCCTTGTTCTCATGGAGCTTTCAGTTTCATTGAGGAGACAGATATTAAACACACATATGAAATGAAATAAGATCTCTGAATTTGATTAACACCATTCTAAGAGTATGCAATAAAGGAAAATGCCTTAGCTAGTAGCAGGGATTCAGTGTGGGGGAAGTAGCTGAGCAGGTAGGAGGAAGATAGAAAAACTTTTAAGTAATTACAGTAGAGATTGAAAAAGTGAATGTAGTAGATGATGTGGTACTCCCACTCAAATCTCATGTACTTCGCAGTGCACTCATCTCCAGCTGCTCTGAATGTCGGCTGCAAACAACTCATAGATGCATTCTTCTGAGAATTGCCCTTGGTTGAATGTAGCCATCTTGCCCAGAAATGTCTAGGAGGTTATCTCCCGCCGCAGGGCATTGAAGGCTGATGGATGGGGCTACAAGGGGCCATATAAAAAAGCCTGAACATCTTGTTTCTGCCTCAGGTAGTCCACCTATGTAGTGCCATTTGTGTTCCAGACTCCATATGGGTTGAGATTGAGGCTGGAACTCAGTAGAACCCAGGCCCTTGCCTCACTTCTTACCCTGTCCTATCCTGCTTTCGCCACTCCTTTGTAAATCACTTGCTTAGAATTCTTGTCTCAAGCAATATCACTAATGAACTTGACCTAAGAGCAAATACCCTGGAAAAATATTGGCAAATTGAATTGCCTGGCAGGGCTCATGACCTATTGGAAACTGGTGGTCATAAGTATATCTGACTCAAAGCTAGTAGGGGTCTATATCCAGTAAAGCTTGGATTTTAAAATGCAGGCGTAGAGAAAACATTGGTCAGGATTAATTTAGGATGACATTTTGCCAGAGGCGTATGACCAAAAGATATAAGTGCATTGGAGTTTGGGTATTGACATAAGTGTAGGAAAGTTGCCTATGGTATCTTAATGAGTAAGAGAAGACATCAAAAAAGGAAAAAGCTGAGGCATAAGGAAAAATCAGATGGTAAAAGATGAGAAGTTCCAGCAGGGTCAAGAATTAAGGTCGAAAGAGTAAATAAACAATTCAAGGGGAAGGAGTGAGGGCAGTAGCAAAAATGTAACAAATATGAATTTATGATTAAGGAAGTGGTTCCATTTCTGGTAATAACAAAGTCCCAGGTATAACCTCTATAGTATGTGGCTGCAAGGATGTCAGAGACTTAGAGGTCAAGGAAGTAAGAGACCAGGTAATGAAAGGATGGGTTGACTGTGTGGATGTTGAAGGTTCCAAAGATTGCTCTGGTTCCAGAGATTCAGGTCAATAGATGGAGAATGAACAGGAGGCTTTAGAAATGATCACATTTTCAAAGGGAGAAGAGTAGCCTGTTCAAATAGTTTGGTACTCAAGGCAACAGGAATTATTTTACAAGAGGCTAAAAGAAATGGCCTAGAAATGGCAGCGAGAAACATGGAATACAATAGACCCTCCAAACCCTCAGGCACGTAGTGAGTAGCTGGCAGACAAAACTCTGACTGTCACCTGAGAGGTGACCTCCCTAAAGAGTGGTGTTTTCTGCTGAGAATCAGATTTCAGTTAAGAGAAGGACAAATAAGAGCTGTGAGCACTGGGTAAGGATAAAGCAGAGTTTTCTGGTCTTTCTGTGAGCTAGGTGGTGAAATATGGGCAATGTAGCATCCAGGTTACATGTGTGTGCAGGACCAGCTATGTAATTTGTGGGCCAGGTGCAACAAAGAAATGCAGGGCCCCTTGTCCAAAAATTATTAATAATATCAAGAAAATGAGAAAAGAGTATTAAGTTTGCGGTCTTTTTTTTTTTTTTTTTTTTTTTTTTTTGCGGTACGCGGGCCTTTCACTGTTGTGGCCTCTCCCGTTGCGGAGCACAGGCTCCGGACGTGCAGGCTCAGCGGCCATGGCTCACGGGCCCAGCCGCTCCGCGGCATGTGGGATCTTCCCGGACCGGGGCACGAACCCATGTCCCCTGCATCGGCAGGCGGACTCTCAACCACTGCGCCACCAGGGAAGCCCTTGGGGTCCTTTTGTATGTGGAGCTCTGCCCAACAGTCAAAATCACAATTGGCCTCTGGATTCAGACTGCCTGCCCTCGAATCCAGGCTCTGCCTAGTGCTAGCTTCAGCAAGTCACTTATTTTCTCCTTTTTAAAACGATAGTCTTCATACCAAAGTAAAAGTATTTGGGTGGAAATTAGATGGATTCATACGTGTGAAATGTTTGGTATGTACTAAGCACTCAATAAATTTTCTGAATTTTATTTTTATTGGTGATAGAATACACATCAGCTAACATAAGCCACTCGCCAATAATATTAGTCATAAATTTTGAAGTTTTCAGGGGAGTTAAATTGCAAAAGAAAATCAGTTCTCATTGACCATTGACTGTAAACCATGAGGACCAGTTTAAATTTATGTTATCTCTGAATTTTCATACAGTAGGTTGATCTTTTAAGTGGTCATTACTTGAAAGGGGCTGCCGTTTTCAATCTGTCTTCAAGAGAAAAACTTAAAGTGTAGTTTGGTCAGTTCTAAGGCTTCTATTTGTGAGAATAATGGGATTCTGCTGATTTCACAAAAGCAAAAGTTTGGGTATTATGGGATAGTTTTGCCATTGTCACGAAGCTGGTGGCAGAAGGTGACTTAACATCCTGCAAATTGGCAGCCAGTACTACCCCTGAAGACTGACCCACTAATGTAAAAGAATGAGCTGCCCACTGATTTGTGTCCCTTCCCAGATCCCGCTGAAAACCTACAGATTTTATTTTTCCCTAGTTGTAAAACTCCTTAGCTACTCAAGGGATAATACTGCTGGGAATTTTGACTGTGAATGGAGAGTTCTGTATGGTCCTTAATTGGGAGAGGAACCTGCCAAAAATAATATATTCACAAATACTCTGAACCATTATGGGCCTGGCAACACTATAGAAACTGTCACACGGCTGGTGGCAGGTGGGTTGATCTTTCAACATCACTAAGAGCTGACAGGGTTGTCTTTCAGAAATCTACTTCCTTGAAGATTTCTAGTTAAGGTATTAGGAGAGGTGTGGAGGGTATAAGGGGAGACAGGATGGGAATTAGATGGCTGGGTAACTGCTGTGAAATATTTGAACTGTGACAGCTGATTTCCATTTAATTGGGGTAGCAACTAATCTGCTTTGAAATCAGAAGTTTTAGTAAGTTTGAATATTTCTTTGCTAGATTTGAACTGTGGATCATTTGGGGAAAACTAATGAGAGAAGAAGCAGGGTAATCTAAGAGAGGATAGAAGGGAAAATAGAGGGAATGTGCCATTTATGTTTTTATGAAAAGGCTGCTACTATTTATGCACAGGATAGTGGCTGATTTGTATGTCACTTTTGTTTCTTTTCTCATGGAAATCAATGTCTCATCTCCCTTTGCTTCCTGTCCTCATGATAAGTTTTGGCCATGTAGACTGCTCACTGCATCCTGCAAAACTGCAAGTCCTTTCAAGTGAAATAGGGACAAACATTTGAATGAATAAATACTTGCTGCCATTGTACCTCCTCCTCCCTAGTTTTAAGGGTGTTTAAACTTGTTTTGTGCCACAAACTTCTTTGGCAACCTAAAGAAACCTGTGGATTACTTCTCAGAATGATGTTTCTAAATGCATAAAATAAATGCATAGGATATAAGAAGAAACCCAATTATGTTGAAATGCAGTACTTTCCTTGAATCTCTCGGAAGAGAACACCTGCCCTAGTTCTGGGACCTTTTTATGCAGATCATGCTAATCAGTGGAGGGAAAAATGAGAATAGGGAATTTGAATTGTGTCAAGAGTAACTTCTACTAGGGATAAGAATAAAGAGAACTATAACAAAGGAAATGAAAAAGGAAAGACCTCTTGGGATGAAGTGTATTTTGATGCTGTGTAGAGAAGGAGAAACATGAAGGGATGCTTCAGGGGAAGCAGAAGGGGGTAAAACATAAAGAATGAAAAGGATGGCAGAAGTAGGTTTTATTTTTTACTTTATTTTTTTAACATCTTTATTGGAGTATAATTGCTTTACAATGTTGTGTTAGTTTCTGCTGTGTAACAAAGTGAATCGGCTGTATGTATACATATATATACACATACATATGGCTGTTGGGTGGAGCTGGGTCTTAGTGTTGTGACGGGGATCTCTGGGAGAGCTCTCGCTGATTGATATTATGTGGGGCCGGGAGGTCTCTGGTGGACCAATGTCCTGGACTCGGCTCTCCCACCTCAGAGGCTCAGGCCTGACACCTGGCCGGAGCACCAAGACCTTGTCAGCCACACAGCACTCTTGTTTCCAACAGACCCTGCAGGCAGAGATCCAGGAGACTGACTGATGTGGTAGGAATTCTTAACTTCTGCTGGCTTCTATCAGGTGTCCCAGCATCTCTTACTGCAACAGCTTTGGGGCAAGTAGTATCCAGCCAGTAAAGTTGCATCCCATTCTCATCCCAGCTGTTGGGTAGGAAGAAATTGCCCTCTACCCTTCCAGGTTCTTCTGGCTGGTCAAAATGACTGCAGAAGTAGGTTTTAAATTGAGTGCCTTTGATGTTCTTTGAGAGACAATTAAGAAAATTGGAATTACTTTCTTATTGTGACTGGAGTCTATTTGCTCAAAGATTGGGTCACAGGAGGCTCAGAACTTTATTCAGGTAGTATATGGAATTTACTCTAGTTTTCACAGTCTTAAGTCCTCTGTACAATCTTCTCAAATGTTAAGAACCATATATATCTTCTATGATGAGTCTTAAATTCTAGCTCTTAAGTGATACTTTTCCAACACATTTTCCCTTTCTCACATCCTTGGAACTGTCTCTCCTTCAGTAATTGATCTCTTGCTTTGCGTTGTGGTCACATATGTTGATTTCCTTCTTGTCAATGGCCCTACTGCCTGAAACATTGTGGTGAGTGAATGAATGAATTCATACATTTATTGAATGCATAGCGGATACATGTCAAAAAGTCTCCCTACATTTTTGGTAGGAATGCTTGTAAAAGCAGAAGACATTGTCATCATAGGAACTATAATCATGGACTGAGGGCTTTTTAGATACCAAACTGCACACTAATCTCTTCATAAATATCTCTTACATCACAACAACTGTAAAAGAGAAATTTCATTAATCCTATATTAATGATGAGGAGAATTAATGATTCAAAAGTGTGGCTATTTTTCAGTTGATCAGTGGAGGTTTGGACCTGAATATACATACTTCTTATTTCAAAACCTAATTATTTTGCACTATAACAAACTGTCTCCCTTATGATAAAATGTACAATAATCTCTCAGTATTTTTTCATTAGTATTCTTATTGATAATTGTGCTTAATATTAACAAGAAACATTATATTTTAATAACTAGAAATATAGTGTTTAACCTGGAAATCACATAATCCTTTTGTGGTCTTTATATTAAAAAAAACTTAATATCCATCTTGATCTGCTATTTTTCAGTAAACCTTCAGAGATGCAATCTGTTACTTTGGACAACATTGATAGTTTATCCAATTGGACCTCACTTAATCATGGTTTTAAATTTACCTTTTTTTTTTTTACCATTGTTATTAAAACACCATTAACTTATATGGCAGAATTATAACATTTAAAGTCTCTTTTATTAATTGGTTACTGTTCCTGACGTCTGTGGTAGCCACAGGATTTTTAAAATTAAGACCAGGATCGAACCCCCCTAATAACATCAAAATAATGCTGAGTATGCTCATTATACACTCCCAACAGACCTGTAAGATAGGTACGAGGCTCCTTATTTATAGAGAGAAGTTAAATAGAGTTTCAGATAATCCAGTTAAGGAAGCACAGTTAGAAAGAGCTGGAATATGGATTTGAAACTATTTTTAAATAGGGATTTCAGATTTTCTCAAGTGACTTTGTCATTTAGACAATCAAAAATAATATCTGTCTTCAAGAATTAGGGTGATAAAGGCCTATCTGTCATTGAAACACATGAGATTTGTAGTTACAAATAGTCCCTGACTTACAATGTTTCGACTTATGATTTTTCAGCTTTAAAGATAATGGGAAAGTGATATGTAATCAATAGAAACCCTACTTCAAATTTTTAGTTTGGATCTTTCCCAGGCTTGCAGTACACAGTATTGTACCCTTTCGTGATGCTGGGGGGTGAACCATAGCTCCCAGTCAGCCACGTGATCATGAGGGTAAACAACAGATACACTTACAACCATTCTATACCCAGACAACCATCCTATTTTTCACTTTCAGTACAGTCTTCAATAATTACAGTAGATATTCTATACTTTATTATAAAATAGTCTTTGTGTTAGATGATATTGTCCTACTGTAGGCTAGTGTATGTGTTCTGTAAGGTAGGTTAGGCTAAGCTGTGATGTTCAGTGAGTTAGGTGTATTAAATGCATTTTGACTTACAGTACAAGCATACCTTTGTTTTACTGTACTTTGCTTTATTGTGCTTCCCAAATAACTGTGTGTTTTACAAATTGATGGATTGTGGCAACCCTTCATCCAGCAAGACTATTGGCGCCATTTTCCCAGCGGCATTTGCTCACTTTGTGTCTTTGTGTCACATTTTGATAATGCTCACAACATTTGAAAACTTTCATTATTACTGTGTTTGGTATGGTGATCTGTGATCAGTGATCTTTGATATTACTGTTGTAATTATTTGGGGGCATGATGAGCTGTACCCATATAAGATGGTGAAGTTAATCCATAAATATTATATGTGTTCTGACTCCTTTATGGACCACCTGTTCCCCCTATTTCTCTCCTCTCCTTGGGCCTCCCTATTCCTGGAGATACAACAATATTGAAATTGGACCAGTTAATAACCCTACAGTGGCCTCTAAATGTTCAAGTGAAAGGAAGGGTCAATTGATCAGGCAAACTTCATTGTCTTACGTTAAGAAATTCCCACAGCCACCCCAGCCTTCAGCAACCACCACCCTGATCAGTCAGCAGCCATGAACATGGAGACAAGACCCTCCACTAGCAGAGATATATGACTCGCTGAAGACTCAGATGATGGTTAACCTTTTTTAGCAATAAAGTATTTTTTACTTAAGGCATGTACGTTGTTTTTTTTTGACAAATGCTGTTGCACACTTAATAAGCTACGCTATAGTCTATGTTATACTATAGTGTAAACATAATTTTATATGCTCTTGGAAGTCAAAAAAATTGTGTGACTCACTTTATTAAGATATTTGCTTTATTGGGGTGGTCTGGAACTGAACCTGGACTATTTCTGTGATATGCCTGTATTTTCCATTTACATGGACTTATCAGGATGTAACCTTGTTGTCAGTGAGGGAGATCTGTATTTGAATGGATGGTTGGGGATGAATGAGGGTTAAAAAAATAACATATAATGTGGGTATTATATTCATACAATTACTTTCATAAAGTATTTGTTAATGCCATAACAAATCTGTTTAAGTAGTTTTAATGACATAAATACACTACCATGTGTAAAATAGAGAGATAGTGGGAACCTGCTGTATAGCACAGGGAGCTCAGCCTGGTGCTCTCTGATGACCTAGATGGGTGGTATGGGGGGGGGAACGGAGGTCCAAGAGGGAGGGGATATATCTGTGTATATATGTACGTATATATATATATATACCATATAGCTGATTCACTTTCTATACAGCAGAAACTAACACAACATTGTAAAGCAATTATACTCCAATAAAAAAAAGAATACAAAAATAAAATAGTTTATGTAAATAGATTGTCTCCCTATTTTACTAAAACAAAGTAATATTAACGATGAAAATTTTCCATATAAACGAGCTAAATCGATAATGTACCAATAGAAAAAATATTTTTTTGACCTCAGTAGCTTTGCTTTTCTAAAATAGTCTTTTTGTTGATATTCCAGTTGAATTATAAGATGAACATTGACTTCACTTGTTTACAATAGTGCAGTAAATATTAATAATAACTTGAGGAATAATTTATGTGTATTTATGAATATTCTTATTTAATATTTATATAATGTAGCTTAAATGACAAAAGTTGTAAATTCTTTTCAAGGTTGTTAAACACCTCCTATGTGCTAATCATAATTTTAAGAAATAAAACTTTTTAAAAAGCCCTGCTCTAGCCTTGCTAAAGTTAAAATATTTGTAATTCCTAATAGGCATTATTAATTTTTAAAAATGAGACTAAATTTGTGTCCATAAATTTTTACACAGATTTTGATTTATCAATATAGCTGATTTTTAATTAATAATGACTTGAAAGCATAGGAAGCAAATAAAATTAAAAAGTCACAGTTAATTACACAATTTAGTTTTTTTAATTTAAGATCTAACTCTTTCCCCCCCAGATTTTTATTTTTCCCTTAGAACATAATTAGAATTTTACTTTGTATTCTGGTCCTGAAAACTTAGTGGTCTGGATAGGAAAACACTTTTTTAAAAACTCTGGAGATCTCTTTCTGTATTAAAACCAAACTGAAGTTGGTAGTATCAGATAACATATGGCCAACTTGAGATGATCTAAATTTTCATTTATAGACAAAATTGAGAATTATAATAAACTTAGGGGGAAATAATGAGGTATATCCTGGTGAAATTAAAATAATACTTCAGTTTCTGAGAGACTATAAGACTTAAACCAATATTTGAAGGAAAAAAAGTAATAAAAATTTATAATAGTCACACCAAGGTAAATGGGTGTGGAAAACAGTAAATTTGTTGTACATTTAAAAGTGGGAGGGGGGATTTCAGAAATTTTTATTTAGATCATGCAACCATATCCTTATTCACAAGGAAGAGACCACTCTAACCCCTCCAATCAAAATTTACAGAGACATTGCAAACGGAGCTCACTAAAAGAGAAATTCATTCATAAGACTTATAAAAGGAAGAAAGGATCTTTCTTCTCTCATAGTAGTGAGCTTGGTGCTCAAGAGGCTAGGAAGAATAAGAACAGAGTCAAGTCTAGAAGATTGCTTTAAGAACATGGAATATTGGTTTCCTCTGAAAAACACATATCTACCCTGAAATCCCCCAATATTTTGCAATGTTAACTCAAAATTAATACAGTGACAGATTCCATTTTTCCCCAGATTTATTGATATATAATTGACAAAATTATAAGATATTTAAAATGTGCAGCACGATGATATGGTGCATGTATCCGTTGTGAAAGGGGTCCCTTTTACGCTTTGTTAACATACCCATCACCTCACATACTTTCCATTTTTCAGGGACAGGAGGGTAGAAGCATTTAAGTTCTGCTCTCTTAGCAAACTTCAGTTATACAATACAGTGTAATCATCTATAGTCACTGTGTTATATATTAAAACCTCAAAACTTATTCATCTTCTAACAAAGTTTGCACCCTTTTTCTTTTTTGCGGTATGCGGGTCTGTCACTGTTGTGGCCCCTCCCGTTGCGAAACACAGGCTCCAGACGCGCAGGCTCAGCGGCCATGGCTCACAGGCCCAGCCGCTCTGCAGCATGTGGGATCTTCCTAGACCGGGGCACGAACCCGTGTCCCCTGCATCAGCAGGCGGACTCTCAACCACTGCGCCACCAGGGAAGCTCAGTTTGCACCCTTTTAATAACCTCTTCCTATTTCCCCTACACCCTAGCCTCTGGAAACTAGTTTTCTACTCTGCTTCTTTTATTCAACTTTTTTTTAAAAAATAAATATTCCATATATAAGTGATATCACATGGTATTTCTCCGTCTGGCTTTTCCCACTTGGCATGATGCCCTCCGAGTTCATCCATGTTGTCACAAATGACAGAATTTCCTTCTTTTTAAAGGCTGAATAGTATTCCATTATATGTATATATCACATTTTCTTTACTCATTGGTCAGTGGACTTTGAGGTTGCTTCCATACCTTGAGTATTGTGAATAAAGCTGCAATTAACATGGAGGTATAGATGTTTCTTCAAAATAATGATTTTGTTTCCTTTGGGTATGTACAATCTGCCCTCTGTACCTGCAGGTTCTGCATTCTCAGATTCAACCAACTACAGACTGAAAAGCGTTTCATTCCACAGTTGGTTAAATCTGCAGATGTACAGAGGGTCAACTGTAAAAGACTTGATGGTATCTGTGAGAGGGTCCTGGAATAAGTCCCTCGTAGATACCAAAGGATATTTGTACCTTTGCATAAGTAGGATTTCTGTATGATATGGTAATTCTATTTTTAATTTTTTGAGGAACTTCCATACTATTTTCCATAGTAGTTGCACCATTTTACATTCCCACCAACAATACACAAGGGTTCCCTTCTTTCCACATCCTTGCCAGCATTTATTTCTTGTCTTTTTTTTTATATAATAACCATCCTAACAGGTGTGAAGTGACATCTTATAGTAGAATCGTGAAACAACTTTACATACACCCTGGGATCTATAAAACAATAGAGCATAGATGAGAGCCAAGTTTCTTACTATTGGAGAAACTAGTTACAAATAAACAAAGAGGAGATGCTAGAATAGACTCCTTTGTGTGGATTAGAGTTGTCAGCATCAGTGTAAATTCATATTTATTTTATCTACAGAAATATAAATAAATACAGAAATAAGTAGAGATGTGTGTATATACATGGGTCTGTAATATATACATACATTTCCTAACTGTTCTCTTAGGGTGCTTAGAAACACCCTAAATTTGAATATGCATATGAACAATGGCCAGAGCATGGAAATAAAAATAGAACTCTGATCCATAATTTCAGCAACCAGCCCAAGAAACCCATCCATTATCTACAGTAACCAGCCTAGGAAGCCTGCCTCCTACCTGTAAGTCAGACTTGTAGGAAGTCAGACTGCTATCTCTAGCAACTGGTGCAGGAAGCTAAACAACAAACCCTGTAAGAGTTGTCCCAGAGTGGCCACGACTTGCTTAATAACAGGCAGATTCTCTAATTTTTGTCCCTGCCTCCAACTTACGACCAACCAGAGAAAACCAAATATTTACCCCTAACCAGTCACATAGGCTGTCCTGCTTCTAGTTAGCTCACCTACATAAGCCTTCCCCATGTCATCGCCTCCAAAAAGGGCATAACCGAAGTGTTCTCTTCCTTTCACTATAAAGCTTTTCTGCTCTTCTACCTATCTACTTTGAGTCTCTGTCAAACACAAGTAATGGGGGCTGACTCCCTTGCTATAGCAAGCTTTAAATAAATAAACTTTGCTTCTTCTCATTTGGCTGGTTTCATTTATTTCCACAGCAGTAACACCACAGTAGCAGTGAACACACCCAGGGATCAGATCTTGATCTCTAGAAATTATCCTCCAAAAAAGGAATCAGGGTCCATTGCAGGGATGGTTGATTTCAGGGCTTGAGCAGGGAAAATATAAGATGAACTTGGTGCATCTTATGGTGCCAAAGAAGGAGGAGGAGGACGAGAAAAAAGATCATGGGAACATGTCAGATGGGCACAGGAGCAACTTGAAAACTCTCCCACGGCCAAAGTTGGAGCAATATAAGCAGCCGATTACATAATTATATATAGTATTAGAATATAGCCCAAAGAATAACATGGATATTCACAAATCTATTCTGATATAAATAAGTGATTGAATAAATAAATGTGGAAAAGAGAACTGTTCCTTATAGAATTATTCTAATTATTGAATATAGACAGAATGAGGGAAATAGAAAGCCACCTTTAGATCACGATATTTAGTCATTGCTGTAGGCAAGGTCCACTGGTGAATGATTAAATTAGTCGGCAAAATTTCAAGGACAGTTAGGACAGTTGTATAGTCTTAAAGTGCTATACTCAATATATTTATTAATCACTGTGATAGTGTTAACATATGTCCACAAATTTATTGATACTCTTCCCTTGGGAAACGTTACCTAATTTCCCTCCTCCTAAGTATGAGCTGGACTCAATGCATCACTTCTAAAAAGGAGATTATAGAAAAAGAAAAATAGTAACTTTCTGTTGAAAACCCTGGCAGAAACCATCTTAACCAAGTGGTCAAGCTTAACATTACTAGTCATAAACATATTGATATTACTGACCCTCTGATATAATGTCATTAGAAGGGCACATCGTGGCACTGTTTCCAAAATTACATAACGTCAGTCTAATCATGAGAAAGTATTGGACAAATCCAAATTAAGGGCTATTCTACAAATTGTCTAACCAGTATTCTTTTGAAGTATCAACTTTATGAAAAAACAAGGAAAGACTAAAGAAATTTCAGATTAGCAGAGACCAAGGAGATATAATGACTAAATGCAAGATGATAACCTGGATTGGATCTTGGAACAGGAAAAAAAATGCATTAGTGGAAAATGTGGGAAAATCCAAATAATGTCTGTAGTTTAGTTCATAAAATTGTACCAGTCTTAATTTCTCAATGTTGATAAATGTACCATGGTAAGATCTTAAAAATGGGAGATGCTGGCTGAAGGGTATATGGAAACTTTCTATGCTCTCTCTGCAACATTTCTGTAAGTAGAAAATTACTTCAAAATCATGAGCTTTAAGAAGTTGAAGTCTAGAAACAATTAAATGTTTATTTTTTAAATAAGCAAAAACAAATGAGTAATATAATGGCAAAAATAAGGTAGGTATAGTGCTAAGAAGGAGAAGAGCTTTAGCTATTCACAAAATGAATATGACCTAGACTCTGTTTTAGGGTCATTCCAAAATGGTAACATTATAAGTAACTATTTTTGGCTAAAGCATTAATGTTTTGTGTTTTAAGTAAAGTTATGAATAGAGATGAATCATGTCCAGGAAAAACCAGTGTATTTTTTCAAAACTATATGTACATTTTGAAAGATATGGTAACAACAGACTTTAGATTAATCTTTAAAAAAGCTGTTATTAAAATTATGGAGAAGAAAATAATTGTTTCATCAGATATGAAGAGTTTTAAAATACTTTAAAGCTGATTGATGACTTTCATTTGTGTATGTAAAGATGTAGTAGACTATTAAGTTATCTAACAGGCTTTGATGTTTTCCCTGTATCATTTAACAGTAAGCATACTTTTGTTGTATTCTCATTGCATGATTGTGGAATGTAGGTTTCCAGTAACTCTAATATCATTCTCCTTCCTTGTAATATGTTCCCATCAAAATAATTTCCCGTACACTCCCTCCTATCCACATCATATCCAAACTCCTCCCTGGAGCCGTTGATAATTACTGTAGTCGTCATTCTTTGTCAAACCTTTACATCCCATTTTTTCTCCCCTTAGTTAGCATGAGTGCCTTAGTCATACATAAGTTTTACACTTAAGCACAGGCACTATCTTGTACTTAGTTTTCCCCCAAAGCACCTAGCACAGTGCTGAGCCTAAATAGGGCCTTAATGAATGACTGATTGCTTAAGTAAACTGAATGCTTGTACAACAAGGATAATCCATTTCTTGACCCTGCAAGACAACACAGAAATTACTGTTTATCAGAGGCTGCCCTTATTGCTGAACATTTATTCTGGACAAAATATTAAAGCCGTAAGTGCAAAAATCATGCCAGTTTAATGGTCATCCCTGTATTACATGTCAGAAATTATTTGAGCCAGCTGCAGTACAGTGACTTTTGACCTACTTTCCATTTTTTAAATTAGGTTAGGAGGGAAGCTCTTTATTTTTCCCATCTTTGAACACTCAAACAAATATCAGCACTACCGAAAATAAATACATAAATAAAATAGAAATAAAATCTCACCAGTTGAAAGGCCATTAAGTTCAGAATTTTTTCTGTTAAAAATTCATTCTCCTGTCTCTGGGAAAACTCTCAAGGCAGTGTATTTTCAGAGAAAATTTGATGAAAAAAGTTATGAGTTGAAGTGAATGGAATTTTTGAAAGACTGGAAAGAGGAGGTGGGAATAAAAATTTAAACTGAATAAAGAAGAAATGGCAAATAGAGGGAATCAATAGTATGTTCCTGATTCTCTTTCTTTTTATAAACTATTAATCTAAATTATTTTCTACTTTCCCCTAAATGGTTATGAACCTCAGAATCCTTTAAACATAGGGAATATGTCGTACGACATTAAAATGGATATCGCAGACATATTTAAGAATTTCAGCAAACATCTATTCTTGATAACTTGAGTTATCAACATGTTTTTGTTTGAGTTGAGCCAGTAAAGATCTCTGTAAAGGTCAGATTCCCACTTCAGATGAGAATCTTGCTCTAGGGTACAAACCCTTATAATGAGATCACTCTAATTTTAATTAATAACTGACATAGAAACCCTGTGAAATAAATAAAAATGATTCATTTGACAACATATGGCAAATGCACACTGTGGGTTTTTCATCATATTTTGTAACTTCCATGCTGTTGCCACAAGGTAACTGTGGAATTTGGCTGCCGAAGAGACAGTAGGATAAAGGCTGCCCTTTTCAAATATCTGTGTTTCTCCCAGAGAGAGAAATACTACAGAAGTATGCAAAATAAAGAAGGAAAACAAAGATGTTCTTATATAATTCATCTGAGATTTTATCTTGTAGAGTTTTTTTTTTGAAATTCATTTACAATTCTAAAGTGTCTGACTCATTGACTTCATTAATTTGGAAAGGAATTAATTTAGCTACTACTACTGCAAGCCATTACCAGTACATTTGCATGAGGACACTATTTTTAAAACAGTGGTTAGAAATAAATCACCATTTCAAAGATTCACCTATATATTTTCAGAATGAAATACTGTGGAACAATTATTTTTCATGTATTTTTGTAGAGTTCCAATAACTTTTAACCAGTTTCCTTTGACCCAGAGGCTGTACTGCTCCCCCTGGAACTGGATGGGATTTTCTTCCTTAGCCCAAAGTTGAAGTATCAGAAATACAACCATTAATAAGACATGTGGGACTTCCCTGGTGGTTCAGTGGTTAAGACTCCGTGCTTCCACTACAGGAGGCGGGGGTTCAAACCCTGGTCTGGGAACTAAAATCCCACATGCCGCGTGGCGAAGACGTGGCAAGCATATACTTTGCTTGAAACTATTAGTAGAGAAATAGTCAAAACTATTTAAATTTCACAACAGATTTTAAATACTATACTTCCAAGTACTTTACCATTAGCCAGTGGGCTGGAGTTCTTACCGTCTGCTTCCTTTATTTGACAGAGTGAATGTGATACCTGGGTTACTTTATAAAAACGTTGGAGGACTTTACTCTTCCTAGGATTTTTCTTTTGTCATTAATTTATTCATTCATTTACTCACTCACTCACATATTCAAACAAGCATTTATGAGTTGCCTGATGTGAGAGCTGCTATATCAGTCACTGGGGAAGCAATGATGAGAAAAAAAAGGCTTGGCTATTCTCATGGAAATAAGAGTTTAGTAAAGGAAGTGGGTACTAACCAAACTATCACAGAAATAAATGTGGAATTACAGCTTTGATCAGTGCCAGGAAGAGAGGGATGTGGTAACATTTGATGTTGTTAGACTAAGAGAAAGCTTCTGTAAGTGAAGAATGGAAGGGGAGAGAACAGAGCAGGAACAGGGGCTAGCATGTATTCAGTCATTGTATATTCAACTAGGTACTGGGGTAATAGCCACAGTGAGACTTGGAGACTGGCCCTAAGGTATAAGGAAGCACATGGGTTTTTTTAGGGACTGAAAAAAGATTGATGGGCTTGGAGCATGGGGTGGAGGAGTTATGAATTGGAACCTAGTGGTTGGTGGAAGAAGGGATATACAGAGCCTTGTAAGCATTGTTTTCATCCTGAAAGCAACAGGAAACCATTGAGAGTCAAGCAGGGGAGGGGGTGATATAGTTGGGGTATGTTTCAAAAATTACCTTGGGTGCCTATTTGGAGAAGATGTGCATGATGGTAAATTTTAAAGCACTTCCCAGATTGATTGCTCCTTGAGGAAGCCCTGCCTTTTCTTTATTTTCAGGGAGGTTTGGCATTAATGAAGCATACACAGATTATCCTGTTCATTCTAAAATACTCCATCCTTTGGAAGATACCCATCATCCTTCCTTTATAATAAATTTCAAGCAGTTCACTTGGATAAACTGAGGAATCCATTTGCATATCTAATGTCTGTGTCTGTGTGTGTATGTGCATATGTAATTCTTTTTTCCTTTGATGAAAAAAGTCTGTCTGTTCTTTAATTTATCTTCACGTCCTCTTTCCATAAAGGACTTGAGTGACTGAAAATCTATTTGCCATCTTGATTAGATTGGTATATGTTTATTATTTTAACATATTTTAAATGGGTTTTCCCATTTACATTCAATTGGGTTTCTGTTTTTATCATGACACATTGGTGGTAGCATTATTTGGCTGTCAAAATGGGCTATGATGATGTGTGTTTGTTAAAACAACAAGGAATTATTAAGAAGCTATGCATGTCCTCTGCTAGGTACTTGTGTAGCTCTCATAGCTTTTTATCAGATGGAGTGTTTCTCTTGTAAAGATCCAGCTAGTCTCATACACACACAAAGCAGCCAGTATTTTTCCATGCACAGTGTTTTTCCTCTTCTGCCTTGAAAAATAGTTCACTATGTCTCAGGCAAGTGTGTAGACACTGAAGTAGATTTTTCTGTGAGAAAATCAAACATGTTACTATGTCATTTCTCTGGATATAACTGAATTCTGTAGTGTAAATGTGGGCTCACCAGCATGTTTTCTATAGCCAGACTATATGTATAATGCTTTCAGCCAATAATTTGTAGAACTGAGAAATGAAGCCACAGATGCCATACAAGAAAACATTATCTTTGTGGAAATAGCTATAAAACAATTTTCAACTAAGGAAGGAAAGATTTCTTTCTACCCAGTGGCTTGGAAGTGGATCTATGTACAGGAGAGGCAAAGTAATGCAGGAGTTAAGTATGTGTTACGTAGAGGCAGGCTGGATGGATTGTAATCCCATCTCCACCATTTATCACCTGCATGACATTGGCCAAAGTCCTTATTCTCTCTGTGTCTCAGTTATCTGGGCTCTGAAATTGGTACAATAATAGTGTCAACCTCATCTATTTCTGGTGAGGATTAAATGAGACAGGGAATGCAAAGATATTAGAAGAGTGCCTGGCACATAGTAAGGGATAAAAATAACCTTAATTGATAGTAATCACATCACATCGATTGAGTAAACTGTATGATTAAGACTCAGGCCTTAAAGAGAGCTTTGCTTAGTTCCCCACTGCCTACAATTCTCTGAGTGACATTAAAGGAAGAAAAAAAGATATAGGGAAAGACTGACTTATGAAATTCAAATAAGTGGCATTTCAAACTACTGTTTAGTTCTTCATCACTGAGAAACAGCTTATTTTTGCATATTTAAAAGACGAAAGAAAATGTATGCATATTAATTTTCAATTAGGCTTTCTAATGGCGGTAGAACTTTTCAAGTGATTTCCAATGGTGGAAAGATGAAGCATTCACACCCAGGTGAACATTTTAGTGTTTCAGGCTAGAATAAATTAAGTATTGCAATTGAAGGTATACCCAAAGCTTCTCACATTTTGAAGAAAAGATTAGGCATATATATTTTTTTCTCAAATACTGGATTAAAAATAGGTATGATGACCATACTTTTTCTCAATGGTTTATCAGCAGTGAGGATTTTTAGATTTTTTTTTTGGTAACATTGAGATTACTGTTATCAAAATAAAAGTAGGCTATTTGTTTTCCATCCAAAGGTTCTATCTAAGGATTTTAGTTGGATTCTCTCAAATACACTTATAATTTGTATTTTCCTAAGAAGCAACTCAGATAATATTCTGCAGTAGAATAATTGTATTAATAATTAATTCATTAGATAATGTTTACATCTAAGTTCAATAAGCTTCAGTGTCCCAAGTGCTTTAAATCCTTTTGCAGTGAAGTTATGGAGAATTTGAACACAACAAGGTTGATCTTGTACTTGGTCATGGTGTATTAATATACTCATCTGGGACGTCTCTTTCCTTTCTAGCTTTGTAAATTCAACCAGTCCATCCTGGTCTGTCTGCAGTACTTCCTATTCTATGAAGCCCTCCAACATTCTCTGCTACTAATCATAGTAATCATAATGTTTTATAATTATAATAATACTACTAATACCATTATTTCCACTATTACCCATTAACATCACTATCATCATTGTCTTCTTCATTATCAGTACTTATGGCATAAAGGTAAGCAAGTTCTATGTCCATCATTTTATTTAATCATCTCAATAGCACTCTGTAAGATACAAGTTACTATTATTCTCTACTTATGGGTGAGAAACTGAGGCTTGGAAAGTTTAAATACTTGACCAAGTTCACAAATGCAAATAAAAGATGGACCCAAACTTGAAATCCAGGTGACCTAACTCCAAAGCTCTCACTTATCCACCCTGATTTACTACCCAAAATAATAATTAAAAAATTAGATATTTAACTTTTACTGTTTCTGTGTTTTGTCTTTATAGCTGAGACTTCTATTTTCCCCCAAATATCTTTTCTCTCTTTCTTGCTTAGAATTGGAATCTTTAAAATTTAGCTAGGCACATGGTCATGAAGAATAAGGACTCTGTGTCCTAAATTTCCTATGCATCTATGTGAATTAAGTCTGTCTAATCAGATATCAGTGTAAGTTCTCCTTAAAAAGAAGTTTATCATCCTTTCATCCTTTCTTCACTCTGTCAGTTGTGTTGGGGAACAGGGTGGGGTGGGGGGCTGGCAATGGCCTAGCCATCTCAGTATATGATATGGAAGCCACATGCTAAGGACGAGGAATGCTAAGCATTGCAGAAGAACTCTAGGTCATTGCCTCTGTGCCTCACTGAACAGCCCTAAACTGACCCTTATTTTACTTAGGAGAAATGTTTCTATTGTGTTTATATCTCAGTTATTTTGAGGTTTTGGTCTCTTAAATGCAACCTCATCTTACCTAATATACTCTTAGTGGTCAGAGAGTCTTTTATACAAGTATGAATACTCCTAACATTTAGAAAGTACTTGATAAATATCAGATTGATTTATGATAATTATACATTTCCAAATATCTTTAAGGTGTAAAATCGTGAAAATCACATGAAGTCTATTATACATAAATTTAAAACTGTAGTATGTTTGAAACTCTTAGAACTGGATCTTTTATTGGGCTAATGTTTATTTTGCAGGCACTCTAATCACTTCTTTCATATGAACACATGGTAGAGTTGATATAAAATGCTATTATACATAGTTAGGCACACTCCCACTGCTGACAGAATAAGGAAAAACTACATTTAAAAAAGTGCTCCCGGGGGCTTCCCTGGTGGCACAGTGGTTAAGAATCCGCCTGCCAATGCAGGGGACACGGGTTCGAGCCCTGGTCCGGGAAGATTCCACATGCCACGGAACAACTGAGCCCATGCGCTGCAACTACTGAGCCTGCACTCTAGAGCCCGTGCTCCGCAACAAGAGAAGCCACCTTAATGAGAGGCCTGCGCACCGCAACGAAGAGTAGCCCCCGCTCTCTGCAACTAAAAAGAAAGCCCTCGCACAGCGACAAAGACCCAACGCAGCCATAAATAATTAATTTTTTTTAAAAGTGCTCTTTCTGGGGGCTTCCCTGGTGGCGCAGTGGTTAAGAATCCTCCTGCCAATGCGGGGGACACGGGTCCGAGCCCTGGCCCAGGAAGATCCCACATCCCATGTGCCACGGAACAACTGAGCCCATGTGCCACAACTACTGAGCCTGCGGTCTAAAGCTCGCGTGCCACGACTACTGAGCCCGTGTGCCTAGAGCCCGTGCTCCGCAACAAGAGAAACCACTGCAGTGAGAAACCTGTGCACCGCAACGTAGAGTAGCCCCTGCTCGCCAGAACCAGAGAAAGCCCGAGCACAGCAACGAAGACCCAACACAGCCAAAAATAAAATAAATAAAATAAATTTTTAAAAAAGGTGTTCTTTCTGAATTAATGTCATCTCTTATTCCAGCAGTCTTAACTGTTATTATTATAGTAAAGAAACTGTCAGCAATTACTATACAAATCTTCATTCTCATAGCTGTGTACACTCTTGTTCACTAATTGAGCTTATTGTGCTGCAGCATTACAAAAGAAAACTTCTAGAAGTTAGTACAAACTAAGTCAAAAGGGAAGGCGGTCTAAGAAGTGCCTTCCAACAAGAGCTATCAATGATAACAGAGCCGAGATGCTAAACAAGAAAATTAACCATAAAATTATTAAAGACTCAACTCTATACACCTCAGTGTTGCTTTTGTCTTGGGAATGTTGTCTAATACATTACTTTCTCAGAATAGATGACAATCTGACATTAAAATAAAGTGGGAAAAGCATTCATATTCAGTAGTTCCTTTTTTTATTTACTATCTCAGTTCTTTAGTAAGTATTTTCCTAGCCCCTAGGCTAGGCACTGGTCTCACCTCTGGTGATGTAGGAATAAACAATATTGACATAAGTAATGCCTGCCTGGAGCTTACTTTCTGATGGAAAAAGACAGACAATCATAAATAATTGAAAGACTAAGATATTTTATTTTTTTAAGATGATTTTATTCATTTTATTTTATTTTATTTTATTTTTGGCTGCATTGGGTCTTCATTGCTGCGCATGGGCTTTCTCTAGTTGCGGCGAGTGGGGGCTACTCTTTGTTGTAGTGCGCGGGCTTCTCATTGCGGTAGCTTCTCTTGTTGCGGAGCATGGACTCTAAGCACACAGGCTCAGTAGTTGTGGCTCGCAGGCTCTAGAGTGCAGGTTCAGTAGTGGTGGCGCACAGGCTTAGTTGCTCTGTGGCATGTGGGATCTTTCCAGACCAGGGCTCGAACCCGTGTCCCCTGCTTTGGCAGGTGGATTCTTAACTACTGTGACACCAGGAATGCCCCAAGATACTTTAAAATAGTGCTTGAGGTTAGCAAGATAATGAGATTGAAAGTGATCAGAGATGAGGGAAGGTCAGGCCAGATCTTCTGAGGATGTGTGATTTGGGCTGAGACCTAGATGACAAGATATGCCAATCTTATGAAAATCTGGGGAAGAACCCTTTAGACAGGGGAAATAAGAAGTGCACAGGCCTTGAGGCTGCAACAAACTTCACTGACTCAGGAGACTGGAGATAACTCCAGAGCTTGGAGAGCAAAGTAGAAATGAGGAGAATGATGGGTGCTGACATCAGAGGGGTGGGCAGGACTGGATCGTATAGGACCTGGAAGGCTGTGGAAAGATGTTTGAATTTAATTTTCAGTTCTTTCAACATGAGAGGCAGTGGAAGTAACAGTTTTATGTTAAAGACCTATTGTTCTTTGGCCGTTTATAGCTTCCACCTTAAACTTAGATTTTTAGGATGTGAACTCCTCAGTTCTCATATCTGTATAATTCAACTGACCATCATTGCCAGAAATTGTCTGGTGTTTCACAAGTGCTTATATTAATGGGAATATGAAAGCTGGAACAAGTTATGGATTCCTGTGACCTATGATAAATCATGAATCTTACTCAATTATGAGCTTCTTTTAATTCATACTGAAAGCGTTCAGAAATAGTAAACTCAGCCTCACCTGTCACTAATATATTAAATTGATTAAATATTGATTTTTAATTTTAGATCTGTCATTTCTTATTTAATAATACTTTTCCTATTTATTGCTCTATATATCCATCTTTTAAAACATATCATAGGGAAAGCTGTAGTAAACTATTAAATACATGGATAAGAATAGGCACATGGTGACAAAGTAACATCAAATTGTATGTTTGTGAAGATGCTCTTATATAGTTTGCAGAGTCTGTGAGATATATTCTGCTCATTGAACTTACCTTATGGAATTAAGTGTAAGAGGCAGATACGCTGCTTTGTTTGCAGTATCTAAGTCAGAAACAGTAAATATGCACTCATATCGCCTGTTACTGCAAGGAACACAGACATGACCAGTCAGCTTCCTCCTGTAAAACTCAGCCTCAACCTCAGAATCCTTTTCATCATTGGGTCCTAAGCAGCCAGTACTCATCAGCGGGGTCTCAAGAGAAACTAGCTGATCAGTTGTCCTTGCCTTAAACCGACAAGGAGCAAAGAAGGTATGCATCTTTTCCAGTTGTGAAAATTCTTGTTTACTTTTCACAATACGGGATAATTTATAAAGAATATGGGCACATGGGACTTAGGGTAAGATTAACAAAATACTTGACATATGGGAGGTGTTTAATAAATATTAGATTCCATATTTTTCCTGGAAACTCAAATGATACTATTTTGGTCTCAGAGGCCCAAAAAGGTTTTTATTCTCAAATACGACCCTGTCCACTCCCATTATCTATAGAATCTGGACCCTTATTTAGAGGAACATCCAGAGGAAAATACACACACAGACACACACACACACATACCCCAACTTATTTGTTATTATTCCCAGTCAGAACTTTATTGCTTTTGTCTAAATACCTTTACAAGACTTACAGATACTAAACATTGTGGTCTTTAAATGAGTTATAAAGAAGAGAAAAGAGTAAAAAGGGAACAGGTGAAAAAAAGGCCATCGATTTAGGTGAAGAATACAGAAAAAAATTAAGATTTTAAGTTTTCAATATTTGGGCAAAATATTAAAGATTTATTTTTATAATATATTAAAATAAGATTCTAGCATATATTATTTGGCATAAAATGTCATCTACTCCTTGTGTGGTTTCTGTTAAAGAGGAAATAAAAATTGGGGTGTGTTCCCATTCATTGTTAAGATGCTTTTTTGTAGCGGGATATATTTCTACATATTTTATGTAACTTTTTTAAAGTATCTTTGATAGTAAATGCCAAATTGAAAGCAATCCGTTTTTCTCCCAGTTTTACTGAGAAATAATTAACGTGTGTCACTGTATAAATTTAAAGCAAACAGCATAATGGTTTGATTTACATAGACTGTGAAATGATTACCACAACTAGGTTCACATAACATCCATCTTCTCATATAGATACTATAAAAAGAAAAGAAAGAGGAAAAAAATCAATCCTTATCTATGTTTTCTGTTCCTAAGAGGTTATTATTTTAATTTATTAGAGGCTTTTGAACTCTTTAGTTTATAACATCTGAAAAATGTATGGGACTCCCAGCTCCATATCAAAAAATGTTAATTAAGAAAAGCTGTGGGGACTTTCTTGGTGGTCCAGTGGGTAAGACTCCTGCTCCCAATGCAGGAGGCCAGGGTTCAATCCCTGGTTGGGGAACTAGATCCCACATGCATGCCGCAACTATGAAGTCCACATGCCGCAACTAAAGATCCCACATGCCGCAACAAAGACCCAGAGCAACCAAAATAAATAAGTAATTTTATTTATTTTTTTAGAAAGAGAAAGGCTGTGATGGACTGAGGTAGAGGATGGAGCTCATGTTAGAATTTTCTACTGGTTGAGAGGCATGTGGGTAATTCAAAAATAATGTTATCTCTTTTTAGTAACATTGTTGCATTTGTTTTAGAATTTAAATAATTTTAAATAATGGTATAGGAATCCCATTTTATCAAAATGTGGAGTGAGCTAAAAATAAATTGATTCAGAAATGCAGCACCTTGAGAGGAGACAACTTTTTATTCATTTTTGAGCCCTCACTTTTATGCTGGACACTGAATAAATGCTTGTTGAATAAATGAATAATCTGAATGAAGATTTTACCTTTTAGAAAATGAGATGACTGTTGTCCAAATAAAATATAAATGCAGAAAAGTACCTCGATAGATTTTTATTTCCCTATAGACTTCCAAACTGCAACAGCTGTTATATATAGTACAGGAATATTGCTCTTACTCACTAACTCTGACCCTGAAAATGTCTGTTACAAATAACTGAGCTCTCTAATAGCTCATAATGACCCCATCCTCCCAGCAGAACTAATCAGCGATTTCGAATCAAACTGGCAATTCTAAAAATGAGACTTACTGGTTTTTTATGTAGCTATCATCTTTGTACTAAAGAAGACACTTGCAATATGTTAGCATTGATGAATATTAGGAATAAACTTTCAAACCATGGGGTTCTATGATTATGACCTACCATGATGTTAATTTCTTCTTAATCCCTAGTGCTAATTGTTTGCAGTGAGAAAGCTAATATTACATTGGAAAACTCATAATTCCACTTAAATTGATATATTTAAGTATTTTTTTTACCCGACTGTGAATTGTTTATGGTAACCTAATGAGTTTACTACCTATATCAAGCTTTAAAATGTTATTAAATAGTAATTACCAAATTTGCCATACTCATTGTGTTGATTGATGGTACATGCAAGTGTCTTGAAACATTAAGAAGAGATGTTGGAGATTCCTCAAAAAATTAAGAGTAGACCTACCATATGACCTAGCTATTCCACTTCTGGGTATTTATCCAAAGAACACAAAAATACGAATTTGAGAAGATATATACACCCCTATGTCCATTACAGCAAGATATGGAAACAACCTGAGTGTCTGCTGGTGGATGAATGGATAAAGAAGATGTGGCATATATATACATATATAAATATACATACATACATATATATATATATATATATATACACACACACAATTGAATACTACTGAGCCATAAGAAAAATGAAATCCTACCAACTGCAGCAACATGGTTGGACCTTGAAGGTATTATGCTACATGAAATAAGTCAGATGAAGAAAGACATATACCATATGACTTCACTCATATGTGGAATCTAACACAAAACAAAACAAATGAACAAACAAAGTAAAGCAAAAGCAAACTCACAGATACAGAGAACAGATTAGTAGTTACCAAAGGAGAAGAGGGTTGGGAGTGCATGGAATGGGTTAAGGGAGTCAACTGTATGGTGATGGATGGCAATTAGGCTTGTGGTAGGGATCACTTAATATATACAGATGTCAAGTTATAATGCCATATGCTTGAAATTTGTAAAGTAAAAAATAAGAAAAAAGATGTTGATAGTTATTTTTTGTAAGAAAGAATTCATGTTGTTCCATAAATTGTTTGTAGAAAATACCTAAACCTGTTAGCTTGCTTACAGAGAGCAAAGAGGTCAGTGCCATAAAATCATTCTCATGGGGACAGTTAGCATCACATAGAGAAAATTTCTTGACCAACTTGCAACTCATATCCTAAACCACGAACTCAGAGACTGAGGCTGCAATTCAGAGAGATGTTAAAGAGTTTAACTGGCTTAATGTTAAGTCACCAGTGTAAATTATAAAAAAAATATAATAAAACATACAACTTAAAGTTGGGTCAGAGAGAGTAATGTTGCCTTCACATTTGATAGGTGTTCTAAAAGTGGTATATATTTTAAATGATTACAGATTCCAAATCCCAGATGGCCTAGGTACTAAAGTTACTGCACTCTTTTATAGTGAATAAATTTATATATGGGAAATCAATCTAGACATGTGCTACTAAACTCTGGGTACCTATCTCCCTCAGGCAAATTTTGATCTCAAATACAAAACAATTAATCTCCTTTGTTTTCCTTTCTGATAACCATGTGACTTTGAGCTAATGATCTATAACTTGATATAAGAAAAAGAGTAATTGTCAGGTTATTTTCTATTCAACCCAAAAAATGACTTTTCAATAAAGTTTTATAGTGCATCTAGATAAGAGCTAAATCAGTATGTATTCTCTGTCATTGAAAACATCAGAGTTTAAGAGCATACATTACCCATTGTAAAAATATGTTTTTAATTATCTTTCCTCTTAAAAATTTAAAATTTAAAACCTATCTATAAATTTAACATAGGACTTATCTATTACTTTTTGTATTCAGGCATGTGTCTAATTTTTTTTTTTTTCTAATTTTTTTTTGAGGTTGCTTTTTATAGAGATGCAGACGTAGAGAACGGATGGGTGGATACAGGGAGAGAAGGGGAGGGTGGGCTGAATTGGGAGATTAGGATTGACATATATACATGTTGTGTTAATTTCTGCTGTACAGCAAAGTGACTCATTTATACATATATATACATTCTTTTTCATATTCTTTCCATTATGGTTTATCACAGGATACTGAATATAGTTCCCTGTGCTACACAGTAGGACCTTGTTTGTAGAAGATAATTGTCTATAGGTGTATGGATTTATTTCTGGGCTCGCTATTCTGTTCCTTTGATCTGTATGTCTGTTTTTATGCCAATACCATGTTGTTTTGATTACTGTAGCTTTGTAGTATTGTCTGAAGTCTGGGAGGGTTATGCCTCCTGCTTTGTTCTTTTTCCTCAGGGTTGCTTTCGCAATTATAGGGCTTTTATTTTTCCATATAAATTTTAGGATTATTTGTTCTAGTTCTGTGAAAAATGTCATGGGTAATTTGATAGGGATCTCATTAAATCTGTAGATTGCTTTGGGTACTATATGCCTAATTTATGTGTGTTTTTTTAACAATGAAAATAATTCCTTATAATTTGTATATTTGTTTAGCTGCTCAAGTTTTACTGTCAATGTACGTTTATTATATTTTCATCAATTATTCTTGAAGAATATTTGAATAACTGTATGGGACCAACTTAAAATCTTAGCAGACTGTCTTAGAGGATTTTGAGGGTTTGTCAAAATCACACTTGAAAGAAACAGTGTTTTAGATTGAACCTTTTTCCAATTACCACCGGTCACATCTCATAGATCTCCCAGAGCAGATAGGAGGGAAATAGTTGTGATCCATGTCATACGTCACAGTCATAGTCATTTTATGAAAATGTCCTCATCACAGAAGTATTGACAATTCACCAGGAAAGATCCCTCAAGATATTTAGTTTTGCTGATGAAAAGAAGTAGATGCCAGTCGGCTCACGAATTAGTTGCCTTCAGTGGAACATTACATGCATTCATTCAAATTTATTGACACAGCATTTGAATGGAGTTTTAGAAATACAAACCGTGCTGTGCTTGGCATTGCTCTCCGAATGCTTTTTAGAATTAAGGATTGTATGTGGCAGAAACGGCCTTGATTATATCCCTTAATGAGGATATGTCAGAAATGTTACTTAGACTTATGAATCACTAGGTTGGAATAACTAGTACCTGAAGTTGACCATCACTGTCAAAAAGTACTTACATATACTGTGGATAACTGATGTTTCAGAAATTGTTATTATTCAACCATGCTTTTTTAGTACCAAGTTTGTGCTTTAGATATTATAATCCATTGCAATTCCAAGTTATTAAGTAGATTAACTTTTTAAGAAATCATGATCCTCCAAAGGCCAAGTTTCTCACTTTCAAAGGTTAACCATACTGACAACACCATCACTTAGGAATATTGTGAAGAAGATGTATAACAGAGATGTGGCAATATATGATATTTTATTATAGAACCTTTAAAACAATACTTGTCAAATATGGAAGTTTTTTTTATAGTAGTAGGGATGAGCAGCTGTTGAATCAAGGAAAATGATGTCAGTGAAAAAACAGTATTTCAAGTTTATAGTGCTGAAGTTGCTTCATAAAGTAACCTACTTTTTTCAATCAAGTATCGATAGTGTCAAATTCAGTTAGTAATATGTACAAGGGTTTCTTTGTGAAGTGAGACTATCTTTGTTCAATTTGACATATTGCAGCCATTCTTAGTCAATAGCTCCCTCTTTAGACCTATGGGAGTTATCAACATTATTTATGCCTTGGAAAATCAAATTTACAGGGACTTTTGTGTAAGTACCTTTTTAAATCTAGTCACTATATTAACTTTGGAACAAAAAATATACTTATGGAACAAATAAAATCTGTGGGAATAAAGGATTGAAAATGAATGATATTAATAAAGTACTGAAATTAAAGTCATGCTTAAATAGATTAATTCCATACTTTTATGTAATGATTCCAGTGACAATAAAACCTAAACATTTCAGGGACTTCCCTGGTGGTGCAGTGGTTAAGAATCTGCCTGCCAATGCAGGGGACGCGGGTTCGAGCCCTGGCCCGGAAAGCTCCCACATGCCATGGAGCAACTAAGCCTGTGTGCCACAACTACTGAGCCTGCGCTCTGGAGCCTGTGAGCCACAACTGCTGAACCCGCGTGCCACAACTACTGAAGTCCACTCACCTAGAGCCCTTGCTCTGCAACAAGAGAAGCCACTGCAATGAGAAGCCCGTGCACTGCAACGAAGAGTCGCGCCCGCGCGCTGCAATGAAGAGTAGCCCCTGCTCACCGCAACTAGAGAAAGCCTACACAAAGCAACGAAGACCCAACACAGCTAAAAATCAATCAATCAATCAATCAATTTATTAAAAAAAAAAACAAAACCTAAACATTTCACATGCTATAGTCTATTTTCAATCCACCTGATGAATTAATATATCAAATTCTAAGCTTTGGGGCTTATTTTTAAATTTGGCAATGTTTTACACTCTTGTTTGTCAGCTTTCTCAGTATGTTTTCATCTTTCTTTCGCTCTGCATGAGCACAACCCTACAAAGTTATGTTCTTATATGTGATTGGGTTACTCTCCCTTAGTTTCAGTGATTATATATTTCTATCACCAACTGGAATATTCTTTATTAAAATCTGAAGCCGTTATTACGCTCAATAAATAAGGTTGCTTCTGTGTTTCTCTTTTCTTTAGGTAACATGTTTATTTCTCCAAATTAGAAATCCAATATTTTAGAGACTTTTTTAAAATTTAAAATTGTCACAGAAGTCCCAAAAGGAGGTGAATTAAAAATCATTATTAATTATACCACTGTACAGCTATAACCACACAATACTGAAAGAACTTGCTTTGATCTGCTTTTCTATAAATGTATATTTTTATAAAATTGGGATGAAGCTGGAAATATGGTTTTACATCTTTTCAAAAAAATAAATATTATAACAAAAGCCATTAATGATACATTATAAGAATTTCCCGCATGTAATTAGATATCTTTTAGATATACCATTGGAAATTTCTGAATAATATTTCATCAAATGAAAACACCAGATCGATTTAGACATTGTCACACATTTAGAATACCGCAATGAATGTCTTTACACCTATGTCTTTGAATGGCTTTCTGATTATTTCAGAAATAGTTTCCTGGAAGTGAAATGGTTGAGTGGAAGGACAAGACACTTTTGATATATTGCCAAGTAGCTTTTCAGAGTGGCTGTACAAAGACTTACTCTTAAAAAAGACATTCTGAGTTGAATGATCTGATTGATCATTTTAAGTTAGAATTTAATTCACCAAGCCCTCCTCTCCATACCCACACACCCCCACGACACCCCCCAACCATAGTAACCATCTTATTGACTAACTGCTTATGAACACACTGCTTTAAAGGGAAGAGAAAATACATGTCTCTACTAGAAGTATATAATAGGTATCCTGGTGACATTTAACTGAGGTGTTTCCAGTTGTTATTTAATTTGCATTTTAAAAGCATTTATTATAAGTTAACGAATCAATTGATACTCCAGGGAACATTTAATAAGATTTATTGCCTTATAAAATTTATATGGCTCTCAGCTAAATAACCAAGATTATTAGCAGTTGCATAATTACATTTCTGGTAATTCTAGAGATTACCCAAAATAGGAAATATCTATAACTTTTTACATTTTATGTAGACATAGATGGCCTTAACACGTGATTCTGAAGCATATGCATAATTTCAAAGTACTTGTATTTATTTTCTTTAATTTGAAAGGTATTAAATCTATTGACATAAAATATAACTCCTTCATAGTAGCAGTAGGGCAGAGCAACTGAAAGGGCAATTAGTTAGAAAATGTTAAAATCCGAAGAGTTTAAAATGCCGTGTTGCCCAAGTAACCTGTAGCTCCCTCGGCCTGGAAGGTAGAAGGCTCTTAACCTTCCACAACATGTCTTCTGAGTGTTTTGTAAACTGTTCTCAGACCAGTTCTCTTCATTCATTCTGTATTGCAGCCTATGTGACTCCAGGAACGTAAGCAGCTCCATTACTTAATTGAAAGCATTTTCCGTTAGCTACACATCCTTCCTCCTCCCCTCCATTTCCTCTGTTCAATTGCTACTGTGAGACCCATTGATATCACTTCCTTCGTGAAACCTTTAGCGTCGTTGTGTCCTCTTAACATTGCTTTCCTGATCTTTCACTGTATTCGATCTTATCTAACACCTTCCTGTCCCTATTCCTTCTGCCTAGTAACCCTTTCTTCATGTATATGGGAGAGGTACAATATGATACGATACAAAAGCTTTGGCCTCACAACTTGCTTTGGCCAATGGGACATTAGCAAATGTGATACAAGCAGAAGCTTGAAAAGCACTTGCTCTTTGCCCCTCTATTGCTGCTGGAAACTCTTCCACTACTGCTCACCTTGCTTACCTGTGAGGATGAATGAGCCATGGATCACAGATGGGCCATCCTAGTTAATGCTTCCCATACCATTCACCCCACAGACTATCTGATATCTAGCTGCAGCCACGTGAGTGACCTCCAGGAGAGACAAGCAGAAGATTTCCCCTGCTGTACTGGACCAATTTGCAGGCAAAAAGAATCATGAGCAGGTAAAACGGTATTGAGTCATTAAGTTTTGAAGTATTTTTTTAATGTAGCAACTTGTTACAATTATCTTCCAAACTTCTCAGATCTATTTCCTCATCTATACAATGAGGAATCGAACCCCCTGTTGATTGGTCCAAATGACATAATGACATTGGTCCATAATATCCTAGCCGTTAGAGTAGAGCATCTAGACTCCTAGTGTCTAGTTTCAACCTTGGTTGCATTCTGTACAAACTGGGTTTCCTTTTTCTTATTTCCTTAAAATAGCAAATTATTTTAAGATCTCTGTACCTCAGTTTTCCCATTTAAAAATGTATATAATAAGAGTATCTTTATATCAGTTAGGAGTATTTTGCTACAAGTAACAGAAAACCTGATTTAAATTGGCTTAAGGAAATAGGAATATGGCTCAGTTAACTGAAAAATGAAAGGGTAGACTGTTGCCAGGTCCTTCTGCTTTCAGGAGTTTAAATGACACCATTAGAATGTTGTCTCTCCATGTATCAACCACTCTCCTTCATGTCGCTATCATTGTCAGTCTCCATGAAGTATTCAGATGGCTGCCGGTGCCTCTACATCTACAACATTTCAGGTCAAGTTCAGTGAAGGAGGAAAGACTTTCAGAAATACATACTTAACTGGAGGTCTTAATACCTCCAGTTAAGTTGTGTGCCTATCACAAGGCCAAGACAAACAAATCTGAGTTGTATGCTCAACCTTGAACCTATAGTTAGGAGTCAATCACTAGAGGCCACAAAGACTAATGGTGGAGGACAGGGTGGTTATCCAGAGGAATATTAGAGTAGTGTTACCTAAGAAGGCCAATTGAGAAACACAATGGATGTCTCTGCCATTTATTCTGTAGAGAACAGTTATATCACCAATGAAGGTAAATGCCTAGTGCCGAGGATGGTACATAACAAGAACTCAGTAAATATCATCTGTAAATATTAATGTGAACATGCACAAAAAAAACCCCACTGGCTGTTCTATATCTTTACTGTGGTGATGGTCACATAAATTTACACATGTGATAAAATTACACACAACTAAATACACATGCACACACACACACACACGAGTGCATGTATAGCTGGTGAAATGAGGTCTGATTAAGGTCAATGTTGATTTCTTGCCTTGATACTGTACTATAGTTATGCAAGATGTTACCATTTTGATAACTGAGTGAAGGGTGTACAGTCTCTCTGTGTTAATTTCTTAAAATTGCATGTGACTCTACAGTTATCTCAAAATAAAAACAACAAAAAAAGCATCAATCGTAGGATCTGACACATGGTTGACATGAAGGGCCATTATTATAATCACTATCTGAATTCTAGAGTTATGAACATCTTTCCTTAAAACCTCCTCCAAGCAGTCTTCCTGGTTTCCCCAGCTGGAACTCATTTGTCTTTCTGTTGTGTTCTTTTTAAAATAATGTTACTGTAGCACTAACCAGGGACAGCTGAGTATCAGAGTTCTCCATGTATGCCTCTGTCTCAATAGATAATGAGTTCTTGGAAGGCAAGGAATATCTTATTTTTGCATGTTTGTCCATTCATGTGTTCATTTGTATTTTGTATCTTCCCAAATCTCTTAGCACAGGTGTTTTCCAATGTTGCACTTTCAGAAAATGTTAAGATTTGATTTTCACATGAAGATATATTTTTCATGATTATAATGACTATCAAAGCAAGACACTAGGCATATTTTTTAATTGCACTTATATCAGAACTATTGTACGGTGGCTCATTTCTTTTTACTGAACTGATTGTCTTTGGGTGTTTTTTTGAAAATCAGTGTTCAAAGAGATTCCGAAGATAGGAGATGTCTACTGAGAAAGGTTTTTTTTTTTTTTTTTTTTTTTTTTTTTTTTACGGGAGCCTGGGGATCTGAGATTAGCTATTGAATGATCATCACAGTGGAGCTTCAATTCCCTTTTTATTTAGGTGTTGTGGGTTTCTGTCATAGAGATTTTAAGTAGAAAGGAGTTCATGATCTCCTCCTAAGGAGTTTGCGATTGAAGTGAATTTTTGGAAGCAATGAAAAAAAGGGCCAAGTGAGTTTTTTAATAGAGCATTACTCTTGCAGAAGTCGACTGTAATTCTCATATATATATATATATATATATATATATATATATATAGGTTCTCTGACCATGGCTGAGCGAGATAATAGCCTGTTTAGAAGCATTCGCCTTTGTTCAGTGAAGGGCATTCTGTCCTCCCACCACCCAGCCTTTTTTCGTTCATCACGCCCACCAAATAAGAGTGATGCCAAGTTCACAAATAGAAAGCAAGACTATTAACATATCAAGCACTTCCAAGATCAAAATACTGCATATGGCATGTGTGTTTTAATGAAAATCTAGACACAGCAGCAGCTGAAGTCTGCATTGTGTGTGGTTCCAAGTTAAAAGTGCGATTTCAAAGAGAAAAGAAACTTTTAACACTCACAGTAAAAATTGCTTCTTACATTTGGTGCCAATTAGTTTCCTATGTTACAATGTATGCATCAATGCCAAACTACTTTTCAGAGGGAGACAAAGTGTGCATTCCTCCGCCTGAACTTCCTTTTGCCTAGGGGTATCTACCTGCTATGCTCTGGTTCCTGTTATAAAGTGTCCTGAAAGTTGGTCATTTCATTTATTTGGAACCCACTCCTCTTGGGGACTGGTGTTTCTGATGGCCTTATCTGTTACCCCTTGATTTTGCATTTCTTCAGTTGATGGCTTTGAAGATAATGTTATTGATCATCATGGTAGCAGGGCTTATCATCCTGGAGAAAATGAGTTTACTGGCTCCATTTCCTTTTGTCTAGCATATGATTTGATGAGGTCATGTATTTCTTCCCCTTTCTTTCGTTTTTCTGCTCACCTTCCTGACACCTTACTTATAGAGGCAGGGGGATACAATCTCAGGCATGAAAGGTTAGGGAATTACAAAAGAAAGGGAAAATTTGGAGGCTGGAGAATTTCATCATTTGTCCTACCAAAAAGCTGTATTCGTTTTCTATTGCTATGTAACAAATTGCTATAAACTTAGTGGTTTAAACCAACATACATTTATTATTGTGAAGTTCCCATGGGTGGGGGGTTAGCTGGATCCTCTATTCAGGGTCTCAGAAGACTTCAAATCAAGGTGTCTGGTGGTGGGGGGAGGGTCACTCTAAGCTGAGGCTCAGTGTCCTCTTCCAAACTCGTTGAAGATATTGACAAAAATCAATTCCTTGTGGCTGTAGGACTGAGGTCCTCAGCTTTCAGAGGCTTCCCTCTCTCTAGGCACATGGGAACTATTTGCTTTCTTCCTTCTGGGAAGCAGGAAAATCTCTCTAGAGCTTTGCCTTCTTTTAAGGGCTCACAAGATTAGGTCAGACCAACCAGTTGTCATCTCCCTTTTGATTAACTCAAAGTCAACTGATTAGTAAGCTAATCATAGGAATGATATCTTCTTGTTATTTCCAGGTCTCACCTACTATTAGGAGGAGGTTTATACAAGGGCATGAGGAATCAGGGTTGGGGGTCATCTTAGAATTCTCCTAACTACAAGATTAATACCTGCCTTGTTTATCTCTCCCTAATTCTTAGAACTGAACCCGACACATTATATGCAAACCATAAAAATTTACTAAAAATTGAATCGCTCTTCTCAGTTTTTGAATTATTGTAAGAGAGAATTTCGAGTTCTTTGTTATTGATTGCTTATCTTACAGATGAATCATTCCGTTTGGACTGACAAGCCCCCCAGATTTTTGATGATGGCTTAGTATAAATATTTGCCACTCTACACAGAGCATTTTAAGCTAGGCAATGTCTAGAATGATTAGCTAGTACATTTTAAAAATTTATTCTGTTAAAGGGACAGAGCCCGTGCTTGCTTTTCATTCATCAAAACTAGCGCCCATCTCCAGGTACAGATTTCTCTGTTCAATCACTAGAGAAATAGGAGTGGCTATACGTTTACTTCTCAAGTTTTTACATGTTTGCATGCTGGTAGCTGACAGATATGCTATGTTTTTGAAGGCCTTAATATTTGCTAGGGCCTCCTTTTTTCTTATGGGTCATGGCTCAGCGCGTAGGTTTCTGCTTTCATAAATTGCAAAAGGAGTAAAGTCCTGAGCTTTCTTTTAAGTTTCTGATAGTGCTGTGAATTGTAAACTTGGTTTTAAAAGAATAGCTAGGAAGACTGGCCATAATAGGAAATAGAGCATTCTTTTGGTAGGAGGTACTTAGGGAACACACACACATATATATATATATATATATATACATTCAAGTTTGAATGTATATATATTCAACTTTGAATATATATATTCAAGTTTATATTTCATACTCATTTATAGCTTATATGTTTAACATGAGACTATTTCATATTCCTATATATTTCCAGAGATAATTCATACGTGTGTGTGTGTGTGTGTGTGTGTGTGTGTGTGTTGTGCGTTGTGCGTGAGTGTGAGTGTATGTGCATGTGTTTTACACAGCTTAGTAAAGTGTGAGTCCCCTTAGGAATGAGGCTCTGATTATAAATGCAGACAATCTGGGCAATTCAAGGCCACTGGCTGAAGGAAGAGTTCTTGTACCTGTAAAGATCTTTCTCAACTTTTTTTTTTTTTTTTTTTTTTTTTTTTTGCGGTACGTGGGCCTCTCACTGTTGTGGCCTCTCCTGTTGCGGAGCACAGGCTCCGGACGCGCAGGCTCAGCGGCCATGGCTCACGGGCCCAGCCGCTCCGCGGTATGTGGGATCTTCCCGGACCGCAGCACGAACCCGTGTCCCCTGCATCGGCAGGCGGACTCTCAACCACTGCGCCACCAGGGAAGCCCCTTTCTCAACTTTTTGAGACTGGATTCCACACCTGACTGGAGGCAACTGTAGTGTTAGGAACAAACCCAGGCCTAGAATTAGGAGAAACTGTTAGCTAGCTACCAGCCTTCTTCAGCCTGAGAGTCCCCATCTGTAAAATAGGAGACAGTAATAGCATTCCTTTTTAAGAAGACATTTACAAGAATAAGTCAGAACACATATACCTCTGAAGTTCTTAGCACTTAACATCTTCAAGCCATAGAATCCCCACCTCTACTACATGGTGAGTACTCAGTTCAGTGGTTGTAATTGCTTATTACTGTTGTTAAGAAGAAAGTACGGGCTTCCCTGGTGGCGCAGTGGTTGAGAGTCCGCCTGCCGATGCAGGGGACACGGGTTCGTGCTCCGGTCCGGGAAGATCCCACATGCCGCGGAGCGGCTGGGGCCGTGAGCCATGGCCGCTGAGCCTGCGCGTTCGGAGCCTGTGCTCCGCAACGGGAGAGGACACAACAGTGAGAGGCCCGTGTACCAAAGAAAAAAAAAAAAAGAAGAAGAAACTGCTTTGTAAATTGAAAGCCCCTTTACAAACGTCAGGACATATTTCTAAATAGAAAAGGAAAAGCCCCTCACAAGAAATACCAACTAATTAGGCTTGTTTGGCATTAGCATGTTCACCTTAAAGTGTCCATGAAAGCACTAAGTGGGTTCGAGTTCCAAAGTGTGTCTCAAATTCATTTCACATTCTTTCTGTCTCCAAGACCAGTACCCCTAGTCCAAGTCACCCACCTAAAACAAGCATCTCTAAGGTACTTGCTAAGAGTTATTTAACATTTCTCGTCTTTACTTTCCTCATGGGAATAGTAATAGCCCCTACCTTGTAGGATTTGTTATGAGGCGTTAATAAGTTATTAGAATTAAATAACTTTGACAAGTACCTAGCACATGGTAAGTCTTTACTTAACCTCAGCATAAAATGGGGATTTTAAAAGCTAAGTCTACAGTTCAGGATCCAGGAACATGTATTCTAACAATAGTTGTTAATACTTTCATTTCTTTTCAAAAATTTCATTTGCAGCTATTTCATTTAAACTGCTGATTTGTGTTAGCATATATATTGTTTATAATTATCTGAACATCTACTATGAAAGTTAAATTGTAAATAAAGTTAAACAGAAAACTTTAAATCTATGACCCACCTGCCAGTCTAAGCCAGAATTCTCTGGGCAGGTGGGCTTTGCATGCCCATGCATTGGCCAAAAAGGCTTCCTTTCCTCACTAAGTTAAAGGTTAAATGACAGAGTGCCTAGGGGCATGGCCTCTGGCCCCAGGGCCCCTGCATTTTATCCTAGCTCCATCTCTATTAACTATGCTCCACTGGACAAGTCACTTAAGACTATCTCCACTTCAGATTTCCCCATTTTAAAAGATGGTTTGATAATAGAATTGTCTACTAAGTAGAATTAATATGAGGATTATATAAGTTGGATATTTGTAAAAGTTAGACTAGTACCTGGTACTTACATGCTATATAAGTGTTTGTTAATCATAATGAAAATGTCTGTTTTAAACAAATATTCCTGCAGACATTGACCTCAGTTAAACCTTTCTGTAAACAGTTCTCTTAATGGCAAAAGGATATAATTTGTGCTTCACACTTTCTGGCTTATAAAATCTAAATTTTAGAGATGTGTGCATTTGTCAAGGCTTGTCACTATGAACCCTTTTCTGTATCATGTGTATGTTGTGTTTTAGGCACAACAGAACTGCCCAGGAAAGAAGATTAAGATGGGAAACTCCAGTTGTCTCTCCTAAAAGGGGCATTTCACCTTCTCCATTGCCCCCAATAAGGAAGCCAGAGACTGTATTTTGAAGTTTGAAGGTGATAGATTTCTTGGCAGGGACTTAGGAATTATTATACTTTTAGAACTTATAAAACCTTGCTGAAAGCTTTTCTCTGAATTAGGATGGGACTGAGCTTTTCCTCATTCTCATGGTGTGATTATTCTACACAATCATAAAACCTCATGTCATGCCAAACATCTGTTTTAAAATTTACAGCACCCACAATCCCCAGAGGCATAACTAAGAAGGGAGGAGAATGAGGTCCTGGAAATTGTGACACTCAGCATTGCCCATCCTTTCCATTCTTTCCTATGTACCTCTCCCTTTTTGTTTCTTCCAAACTCCATGTTCTCTCACTTTTGCTATTCTTTCTGCTGCAGCTAATGCATTCTAAATTCTCCCCTAGCCTTAGATCCCCATGAAAACCAAACAATGAGGAGTGAGGTAGAAAAGACATAGTACAATAATTTCTTTTAATCTTTCAGCCTAATTTATTTTACTTGACTTTCCTTAAGCTAATTTAAGCTCTGGATACATTTGTCAATGCTTATTTTCAAAATACATCCATTTTCACAAATACAAACAGAAGTATAATTACTTTTCTTTCATTTGATTCTCAAAATAACTTCGCTTAATTTGAAGGAAAAAATAAGGGTATTGTTGCAAAATCACTAATGAAAGGGTTCAGGTTATAAAAAGGATATTATTCCAGTTCAAAGGCATTTTATTTATTTATTTATTTTTAAATAAATTTATTTATTTTTAAATAAATTTATTTATTTAATTTATTTTTGGCTGTGTTGGGTCTTGGTCACTGCGTGCATGCTTTCTTTAGTTGAGGCAAGCAGGGGCTACTCTTCGTTGCGGTGCGCGTGTTTCTCATTGTGGTGGCTTCTCTTGTTACGGAGCACAGGATCTAGGCGCATGGGCTTCAGTAGTTGTGGTGCGTGGGCTCAGTAGTTGTGGCACATGGGCTTAGTTGCTCTGCGGCATGTGGGATCTTCCCAGATCAGGGCTGGAACCCATGTCCCCTGCATTGGCAGGCGGATTCTTAACTACTGTGCCGCCAGAGAAGCCCGGCATTTTTTTTTTTTTTTTTTGCGGTACGCGGGCTTCTCACTGTTGTGGCCTCTCCCGTTGCAGAGCACAGGCTCTGGACGCGCAGGCTCAGCAGCCATGGCTCACGGGCCCAGCCGCTCCGTGGCATGTGGGATCTTCCCGGACCGGAGCACGAACCCGTGTCCCCTGCATCGGCAGGCGGACTCTCAACCACTGTGTCACCAGGGAAGCCCCCCAGCATTTTATTTTTGAGAAATTGCATAGCATTTAAATTTTTGAGAATTGTTATATTAAATAAGTACCTATTTGCTGACTTTATAAAATCATACTTTTTTTTTCTACTCGGTTATTTTGTTGTTTTAATCCTCACATTAGAATATCAACTCCAACAAAGAGAGATATTTTTTCTTTTTTTCCCCACTGCTATATCCCTAGGGCCTAGAACAGTAGCTGACACAGGTGTTCAATACATTTTTTTAAATTTTATTTTATTAATTTTTTATATAACACGTTCTTATTAGTTATCTGTTTTATACATATTAGTGTATACACGTCAATCCCAATCTCGCAATTCATCCCACCGCCACCGCCACCCCCACCCCCACCCCCACCCCCAGCCACTTTTCCCGCTTGGTGTCCATAGGTTTGTTCTCTACATCTGTGTCTCTATTTCTGCCCTGCAAACTGGTTCATCTGTACCATTTTTCTAGGTTCCACATATATGTGTTAATATACAATATTTGTTTTTCTCTTTCTGACTTACTGCACTCCACTCTGTATGACACAGTCTCTAGGTCCATCCACGTCTGTACAAATGACCCAATTTTGTTCCTTTTTATGGCTGAGTAATATTCATTGTAAATATGTCCATACTTTTTTAAAAAGGGCAGTTTTAGTTGAGAGTCAATACCTGATCTTGGTCACTACAAAAGCAATTGCTCACATATTTTAGAATGTTTATCATTGCCAGCATTTACCACTGTTCTACAAGCTATCCAGGCCCTCTCTCTGTCTACACAACCAGCTGAAGTAGACAATAAGTAATATTGCTTAGGAGGGCCATTGGTCGTATCAGAAAAAAAAGGATTTCTAAGTTAAGTATTAACTCCAAAAAATATTATATAAATAAAAAGTTTTTTTTTCAGTCAAACAAATGTATACTTATATAGATATGAAGACATTTTGAGTTTATATGTACTTAGTAGAAACAACATGTGATTAATTGGTGATGTTAGGTCATGGGACATTTAGCCAGATAAAACAAGCCACTAACTAATGAAATGAACACCTGTATAGTATGAAACAACATTCCAGTGAGCTTCACTTGGAGTAAATTTAAATGGAGTTTGGGATTAGATGACGAAGAGTAGATGACATAAGCGAGATCCGTTGGGGTAAGGCTTGGGTGGTTGGGGAGGTGGGTAAAGGAGCGTTAATAAAACCATGTGCCTGGAACAGTGTTGTGCGTGATATTTGCCTGTCCTCTCTCCTGCTACTACTGTGGAAACCAGTGGAAAGAAATCAGTAGCTCATGGATGCTCCTTGTCTTGTATCTCCTGCATGTTATTACCATTTCTGCTGCACTAAAAGAAGACTAGAGTGGGAAATGGTTCATTACCTTCCTAACTAATTTGTTTGGGTTGATGGCAGTTTTGACATCTTTTAATTTCAGTTGATAGGTGTCTCTGATACTGCTGAGGAGGCTCAGAATTGCCCTGAGGGAATAGAATGGAAAAAAGGTCTCAAAAATAAGTGTAGTAGTCCTTGGTATTTGCAGGGAATTGGTTCCAGACCCTGGTGAACACTAAAATCTGCACATCAAGACCCCTATATAAAATGGTATAGTATTTGCATATAAGCACACCCTCCCATATGGTTTAAATAATCTCTAGATTACTTATAATACCTAATACAATGTAAATGCTATGTAAATAGTTGTAAATACAATGTAAATGCTATGTAAGTAGTTGCCAGCATGCGTCAAATTGAGGTGTTGCTTTTTTGAGCTTTCTAGAATTTTTTTTTTATAGTTTTGATCCCAGGTTGGTTAAATCAAGGAATGTGGAACCCAAGGATATGGAGGGCTGACTGTATTGAAATTGTCTTCACTTTGAGAAGACCAAAACTTAGACCTCTCAGCTTTGGCTTCACAATGGAGTCACATGGGGGACTTTACATTTGCCTAGGACAGACCTCCAAAGATTCCGATTTAATTGTTCTTGCGTGCTTGCTGTCATACTGGGCCCTGGAAAATTTTTAAGCTCCCTAGGTTAAACCAATGCAGAGCCAAGGTTGAGAATCACTGACTTAGAAATGAAATTAGAAACCAGAGATAAGCCCAGGAAGCTTGATTTCAGAGTCTAGCTTGAGCAGTGTGGTACTGAGCAAAGGTAAACAAGGACTTTTGCAGTTTCTACAATATGCAATTATAGGAGGTGCCGTTTGTGCCATAGACCTGGGAGTCCAAATGGGAATACTGTGGCAGAATTCAGAGCTCTTGTAAAAGAATTAAACAGAAAAGTATGAAAAGAACAGGAGAGGGACACGTGGAGTCAGGCTCAAAAAAAGACTCCCTGGCTTAACAGTTTCCTGCACTGTGTGCAGGTAGCTGTCTTTATTCCCATCTTACCAGAATAGGAACCATTCCCTAAACAGGACCTGCCTGAGAGCTTTCCAGGAAAGCTGATGGCAAACAAATGGGAGCTGTAGGTGGTGACAAGAGACTATATGTCATCCTTATCCCAGACAATTCTCGACGTCAGGAAAGCAGTGTTAGAAAAGTTCTGCAATTGTAACTTTGGGATTTGACTGGAAATGATAAATTTTCTCATAAGGTTGTGTGGCAATTAAAAACCAAACAGAGGTTAATATGTGTAGCAGAGAGCAGTTAGCATATTCATTAATCAGGGTCCTGTTTACACATCTGCTGTGAAGGATATTTACTCATTAATTTAAATGAGACCCTATGTTTGATAACAGCTGTCATTTTGTGACAGTGTTGACTCTACCTGATTCTACAGGCCTCAAAATCTGAGACACATGAAATGCACACATTAAATATTAATCTCCATTTTTTGTAATTAAAAAATTAATATTCTTGTAAAAATTATGCAGAAAGGAGAAAACTAAAGTATGCCTTCTAACGACTCTCCTCTGTTAATTTTTTGGTTTATTTTTCCTTATATTTACTGTATTTGTCTGTGAGTGTGTTAATATATGTGTTTAATTACAGAATTTGTAAAATGAAACTTTATATTCATAGTTTTTAAAGTTTGAATACTGTTTTTTAGTAAGTGAGCAGTTGCAAAATAACAGTTCATTGTTTCATTATTCTTCAATGTATGAATGATCCAGCATGGTTAAACATGTTTTACTTTCTAGTGTTTACATTTTTTCTTTGTTGATGTTTGACATACAGCATTGTATCAGTTTTAGGTGTACAGCATAATGACTTGATATTTGCATGTATTCTGAAATGATCACCATAATAAGTCTATTTACCATCTGTCACCATACAGAGTTACAAAATTTTTTTGTGTGATGAGAACTTTTAACATTTTCTTTCTTAGCAACTTTAAAATTGGCCAAGTATTATTGACTATAGTCCATGATGTACAATACATCCCCATGGCTTATTTATAATTGGAAGTTTACACCATTTGATCCCTTTCCCTCATTTCACCCACCCCTTCACCCCCTCTCCTCTGGCAACCAGCCATTTGTTCTCTGTATCTGTGAGTCTGTTTTGTTTTCTTTGTTGTGTTTTCATATTCCACAGATAAGTGAGGTCATGTGATATTTGTCTTTCTCTGACTTATTTTACCTGGCATAATACCCTCAACGTCCATCCATGTTGTTGCAAATGACAGCGTTTCATTCTGTTTTATGGCTGAGTAGAATTGCACAGTATACACATATACCACATCTTGTTTATCCATTCATCTATCACTGGACTTAGTTTTTTTTTCATTTCTTGGCTATAGTAAATAATGCTGCAATGAACACAGGGGTGCATATATCTTTTCAAATTAGTGTTTTCATTTTCTTTGGATGAATAAGAAGTAGAATTGCTGGATTATATGGTAGTGCTCTTTTTAATTTTTGGAAGAACCTCTGTACTGTTTTCAGTTCCCACCAACAGTGCATGAGAATTTCCTTTTCACCACCTCCTCACCAACACTTATTATTTCTTATCCTTTTGATAATTACCATTCTGACAGGTGTGATGAGGTGATATCTCACTGTGGTTTTGATATGCATTTCCCTGATGATTAATGATGTTGAGCATATTTTCATGTGCCTGTTGGACATCTGTATGTCTTCTTTGAAAAATGTCTATTCAGGTACTCTGCCTATTTTTTTTTTTTTTTTTTGCAGTTCGCGGGCCTCTCACTCTTGTGGCCCCTCCCGTCGCGGAGCACAGGCTCCGAACGCGCAGGCTCAGCGGCCATGGCTCACGGGCCCAGCCGCTCCGCGGCATGTGGGATCTTCCCGGACCGGGGCACGAACTCGTGTCCCCTGCATCGGCAGGCGGACGCTCAACCACTGCACCACCAGGGAAGCCCTCTGCCTATTTTTTAATCGGATTTTTTTTTTTGCTGTTAAGTTGTATGAGTTCTTCATATATTTTAGATATAAACCACTTATCGAATATATGACTTGAAAATATCTTCTTCCATTCACTAGGTTGCCTTTGTATTTTGTTGATGGTTTCCTTTGCTGTGCAGACTTCTTTTTTTTTTTTTTTTGGATGTAGTCCCATTAGTTTATTTTTGCTTTTGTTGCCATTGCCTTTGGAGACAGCTAAAAAAAAGAGAAAAAATCACTAAAACCAATGTTACAGAGCTTACCACCTATGTTTTCTTCTAGAAGTTTTATGGCTTCTGGTTTTACATTCAAGTCTTTAATCCATTTTAAGTTAATTTTTGTGTATGGTGTAAGATTGTGGTCCAGATTCAATTTTTTACATATGGTTGTCCAGTTTTCCCAACACCATTTCTTGAAGAGACAGTCCTTTCCCCAATCTTTATTTTTGCCTCCTTTGTTATAAATTAATTGACCATATATGCATGGGTTTATTTCTGGGATCGCTGTTCTGATCCATTGATTTCTGTATCTACCTTCATGCTAGTGTCATGCTAGTTTGACTACTGTGTCTTTGTAATATAATTTAAAATCAAGAAGCATCATGCCTTCAGCTTTGTTCTTCTTTTTCAAGATTTATTTGCCTATTTGGGTTATTTTGTGGTTCCATACAAATTTTAGGACTGTTTTTTATATTTCTGTGAAAAATGCTATTGGAACTTTGATAGGGACTGCATTGAATTTATAGAATGCTTTGGAGTATGGACTTTTTAATATTAATTTTTCCAATCCATGAGCATATAATATCTTCCCATTTATTTGTGTCCTCCTCATTTCTTTTACCAGATTCTTACAGTGTTCTGTGTACAAGCCATTCATTACCTTGGTTAAGTTTATTTGTAAATATTTAATTCTTTTTGGTGCTTTTGTAAATGGGAATTTTTTTCTTAATTTCTCCAAATGCTTTGTTTGTTTTTTTTTTTGCATCTTTTGAGATGATCATACGATGTTTATCCTTCCTTTTTTTTTTTTTAACATCTTTATTGGAGTATAATTGCTTTACAATGGTGTGTTAGTTTCTGCTTTATAGCGAAGTGAATCAGTTATACATATACATATGTTCCCATATCTCTTCCCTCTTGCGTCTCTCTCCCTCCCACCCTCCCTATCCCACCCCTCTAGGTAGTCACAAAGCACTGAGCTGATCTCCCTGTGCTATGCGGCTGCTTCCCACTAGCTAGCTATTTTACGTTTGGTAGTGTATATATGTCCATGCCACTCTCTCACTTTGTCACAGCTTACCCTTCCCCCTCCCCATATCCTCAAGTCCATTCTCTAGTAGGTCCGTGTCTTTATTCCCGTCTTGCCCCTAGGTTCTTCATGACCTTTTTTTTTTTCTTAGATTCCATATATATGTGTTAGCATACGGTATTTGTCTTTCTCTTTCTGACTTACTTAACTCTGTATGACAGACTCTAGGTCCATCCACCTCACTACAAATAACTCAATTTCGTTTCTTTTTATGGCTGAGTAATATTCCATTGTATATATGGGCTACATCTTCTTTATCCATTCATCTGTCGATGGACACTTAGGTTGCTTCCATGTCCTCGCTATTGTAAATAGAGCTGCAATGAACATTTTGGTACATGACTCTTTGAATTATGATTTTTTCAGGGTATATGCCCAGTAGTGGGATTGCTGGGTCATATGGTAGTTCTATTTGTAGTTTTTTAAGGAACCTCCATACTGTTCTCCATAGTGGCTGTATCAGTTTACATTCCCACAAACAGTGCAAGAGTGTTCCCTTTTCTGCAGACTCTCTCCAACATTCATTGTTTCTAGATTTTTTGATGATGGCCATTCTGACCAGTGTGAGATGATATCTCATTGTAGTTTTGATTTGCTTTCTCTAATGATTAATGATGTTGAGCATTCTTTCATGTGTTTGTTGGCAATCTGTATATCTTCTTTGGTGAAATGTCTATTTAGGTCTTCTGCCCATTTTTGGATTGGGTTGTTTGTTTTTTTGATATTGAACTGCATGACCTGCTTGTAAATTTTGGAGATTAATCCATTGTCAGTTGCTTCATTTTCAAATATTTTCTCCCATTCTGAGGGTTGTCTTTTGGTCTTGTTTTTGGTTTCCTTTGCTGTGCAAAAGCTTTTAAATTTCATTAGGTCCCATTTGTTTATTTTTGTTTTTATTTCCATTTCTCTAGGAGGTGGGTCAAAAAGGATCTTGCTGTGATTTATGTCATAGAGTGTTCTGCCTAAGTTTTCCTCTAAGACTTTTATAGTGTCCGGCCTTACATTTAGGTCTTTAATCCATTTTGAGGTTCTTTTTGTGTATGGTGTTAGGGAGTGTTCTAATTTCATTCATTTACATGTAGCTGTCCAGTTTTCCCAGCACCACTTATTGAAGAGACTGTCTTTTCTCCATTGTATATCCTTGCCTCCTTTATCAAAGATAAGGTGACCATATGTGCGTGGGTTTATCTCTGGGCTTTCTATCCTGTTCCATTGATCTATATTTCTGTTTTTGTGCCAGTACCATACTGTCTTGATTACTGTAGCTTTGTAGTGTAGTCTGAAGTCATGGAGCCTGATTCCTCCAGCTCCGTTTTTCATTCTCAAGATTGCTTTGGCTCTTCGGGGTCTTTTGTGTTTCCATACAAATTGTGAAACTTTTTGTTCTAGTTCTGTGAAAAATGCCATTGGTAGTTTGATAGGGATTGCATTAAATCTGTTGATTGCTCTGGGTAGTAGAGTCATTTTCACAATGTTGATTCTTCCAATCCAGGAACATGGTATATCTCTCCATCTATTTGTATCATCTTTAAGTTCTTTCATCAGTGTCTTATAGTTTTCTGCATACAGGTCTTTTGTCCCCTTGGGTAGGTTTATTCCTAGATATTTTATTCTTTTTGTCGCAATGGTAAATGGAGTGTTTTCTCAATTTCACTTTCAGATTTTTTCATCATTAGTGTATAGGAATGCAAGAGATTTCTGTGCATTAATTTCATATCCTGCTACTTTACCAAATTCATTGATTAGCTCTAGTAGTTTTCTGATAGCATCTTTAGGATTCTCTATGTATAGTATCATGTCATCGGCAAACAGTGACAGCTTTACTTCTTCTTTTCCAATTTGGATTCCTTTTATTTCTTTTTCTTCTCTGATTGCTGTGGCTAAAACTTCCAAAACTATGTTGAATAAGAGTGGTGAGAGTGGACAACCTTGTCTTGGTCCTGATCTTAGTGGAAATGGTTTCAGTTTTTCACCATTGAGGACAATGTTGGCTGTGGGTTTGTCATATATGGCCTTTATAATGTTGAGGAAAGTTCCCTCTATGCCTACTTTCTGGAGAGTTTTTATCATAAATGGGTGTTGAATTTTGTCAAAAGCTTTCTCTGCATCGATTGAGATGATCATATGGTTTTTGTCCTTCAATTTGTTAATATGGTGTATCACATTGATTGATTTGCATATATTGAAGAATCCTTGCATTCCTGGAATAAACCCCACTTGATCATAGTGTATGATCCTTTAATGTGCTGTTGGATTCTGTTTGCTAGTATTTTGTTGAGGATATTTGCATCTATGTTCATTAGTGATACTGACCTGTAGTTTTCTTTCTTTGTGACATCTTTGTCTGGTTTTGGTATCAGGGTGATGGTGGCCTCGTAGAAGGAGTTTGGGAGTGTTCCTCCCTCTGCTATATTTTGGAAGAGTTTGAGAAGGATAGTTGTTAGCTCTTCTCTAAATGTTTGATAGAATTCGCCTGTGAAGCCATCTGGTCCTGGGCTTTTGTTTGTTGGAAGATTTTTAATCACAGTTTCAATTTCAGTGCTTGTGACTGGTCTGTTCATATTTTCTATTTCTTCCTGGTTCAGTCTCAGCAGGTTGTGCATTTCTAAGAATCTGTCCATTTTTCCACGTTGCCCATTTTACTGGCATACAGTTGCTTGTAGTAATCTCTCATGATCCTTTGTATATCTGCAGTATCCTTCCTTTTGTTAATGTGTTGTATCACATTGATTGATTTGCTGAACCATCCTTGATTTCCTGGAGTGATCCCACTTGATCAAGGTATATGATTCTTTTAACATATTTTTGCATTTGGTTTGCTAGTAATTTGTTGAGGACTTTTGCATGTATGTTCATCAGAGATATTGGCCTGTAGTTTTCATTTTTGTGTTGTCCTTGTATAGTTTACATATCAGGGTTATGCTGACCTCGTAAACTGAGTTTGGATGCATTTCCTCCTATTTAATTTTTGGGAAAATTTGAGAAAGAGATGTATTAAATCATACTTGAACGTTTGGTAGAATTCACCGGTGAAGCATTCTGTAACTGCATATTTGTTTGTTGTGAGGGTTTTTTGCTTTGTTTTGTTTTGTTTTGATTACGGATGCAATCTCCTACTGGTAACTAGTCTACTTAGATTTTTTATTTCTGTATGATTTAGTTTTTGAAGATTGTATGTTTCTAGGAATTTATCCATATAATTTCAACAAATCTAGGAATTGGTTGCCATATAATTTCTCACAGCAGTCTCTAGTGATTCTTTGTATTTCTTTGGTATCAGTTGTAACTTCTCTTTCATTTCTAATTTTGTTTTTTTGACTCCTCTCTTTTTTTAATCTTAGTGTGTCTAACTAAAGTTTTGTCATTTGTGTTTATCTTTTCAAACAACCAGGTCTTAATTTCACTGATCTTTCCTGTTTTCTTTTTCTCTCTCTCTTTCTCTCTTTATTTTTTTCCTCTGTTTCATTTATTTCTGCTCTGGCCTTTATTATTTCCTCTCGTCTATTTACTTTGCATTTTATTTATTGTTTTCCTAGTTTCTAAGATGGAAAGTTAAATTATTTATTTGAGATTTTCCTTGCTTCTAGAGATGGGCCTCTATGTCTAGAAGCTTTACTCTTAGAATTGCTTTTACTGCATCCCATAAATATTGGTATGTTGTATTTTCATTTTTATTTGTCTCAAGGTATTTTAAAATTTCTTCTTTGATTTATTCATTGACCCTTTGGTTGTTCCGTACATGTTATTTATTCTCATATTTGTGAATTTTCTAGTTTTCATCTTGTATTTGATTTCTTGTTTTATACCATTGTGGTGAGAAAAGATGCTTGATATGATTTCAGTCTTCTTAAAATTTTTGAGACTTATTTTGTGGCCTAACATGTGGTCTGTCCTAAAGAACATTTGATGTGCCTGTAAGAAGAATGTGTATTCTGCTGGTTTAAGATGCAGTGCTCTCAATATATCTATTAAGTTCTTTCAATCTAATGTATCATTTAAGGGCAGTGTTTCCTTATTTTTTGTCTGGATGCTCTATCCATTGATGTAAGTAGAGTATTAAATCCCCTACTGTTGTGTGTATGTGTGTGTGTTTGTGTGTGTGTGTGTGTGTGTGTTTTATTTTATTGGATCATAGTTGACTCACAATGTTATATTAGTTTCAGGTGTACAGCACAGTGATTCAGTTATACATATACATATATTCATTCTTCTTCTGATTCTTTCCCTGTATAAGTTATTACAGAATATTGGGTAGAGTTCCCTGTGCTATACAGTAGGTCCTATTTTATATATAGTAGTGTGTGTGTGTTAATCCCAAGCTCCTAATTTTTCCCTCCCCCCCACATTTCCCCTTTGGTAACTATAAGTTTGTTTTCAAAATCTGTGATTCTATTTCTGTTTTATAAATAAGTTCATTTGTATCTTTTTTTTAAAAAAAATAGATTCCACATATGAGTGATATCATATGATATTTGTCTTTCTCTGGCTGACTTACTTCACTTAGTATGATCATCTCTAGGTCCATCCATATTGCTGAAAATGGCATTATTTTATTCTTTTTGTGGTTGAGTAATATTCCATTCTATATATGTACCACATCTTCTTTATCCATTCCTCTGTTGATGGACATTTAGCTTGCTTCCATGTCTTGGCTATTGTAAATAGTGCTGCAGTGAATATTGGGGTGCATGTATCTTTTCGAAGTATGGTTTCGTCTGGATACATGCCCAAGGGTGGGATTGTTGGATCATATGGTAGTTCTATTTTTAGTTTTCTAAGGAACTTGCATACTGTTCTCCATAGTGGTTGTACCAAGTTACATTCCCACCAACAGTGTAGGAGGGTCCCCTTTTCTCCACACCCTCTCTAGCATTTATCGTTTGCAGAGTTTTTGATGGTGGCCATTCTCACCGGTGTGAGGTGATACCTCATTGTGGTTTTGATTTGTATTTCTCTGATAATTAATGATGTTGAGCATCTCTTCATGTGCTTTTTGGCCATCTAAATCCCCTACTGTTGTTGTATTGCTGTCAGTTTCTCCTTTTAGGGCTGTTAATATTTGCTTTATATATCTAGGTGCTCCTATGCTGGGTACCTAAGTGTTTCCAAATGTTATATCTTTTTGATGGATTGAACTATTTATCATAGGTAATGCCTATCTTTCTATTTTCTTACAGTTTTTCAGGGGTTTTGTTTTTTGCCTTATATAAGCCTAGCTACCTTAACTTTCCTTTGGCTTGCATTTGCATGATTCATCTTTTTCTATCCCTTCACTTTCAGTCTATGTGTGTCCTTATATCTGAAGTGAGTCTCTTGTAGGCTGCATATAGATGAGTCTTGTTTTTTGATCTATTCAGCCATTCTGTGTCTTTTGATTGGCAAGTTTAGCCCATTTGCCTTTAAAGTAATTATTTATAGGTATGTACTTATTGCTATTTTGTTCAATATTTTCTGGCTGTTTTGTAGCTCCTTTCTGTTCTTTTGTTTTTCTCTTGCTTTATTTCCTTATGGTTTGATGATTTTCTTTAGTGTTATGCTGAGGCTCCTTGGTTCCTTTCTCATTATCTTTTGTGTATCTTATATTACCATGAGGCTCACATATATGTGCCTCCATATATACATAAAAACAATCTGTTTTATTTTGATAGTAAATTAAGTTTGAACACATTCTAGAACTCTAAATTATTGCTCCCCCCAACACATTTTATATTTTTGATGTCACATTTTATGTGTTTTTATTTTGTATATCCCTTAACTGATTAATGTAATTATAGTTATATTTACTGCTTTTATCTTTTAATCTTCATGCTAGCTTTATAAGTGATTAGTTCACTACCTTTACTATACATCTACCTTTACCAGTGAGTTTTTTTTTAACTTTCATATGTTTTCTTTTTACTAATTAGTGCCCTTTTTTTCAGCTTAAAAAACTCCTTTAACGTTTCTAGTAAGGCCAGTTTAGTGGTGATTCACTCCTTGAGCTTTTGTTTGCCTGAAAAGCTCTTTTATCACTTCTTCAATTTTGGATGAAAACCTTGCCATGTAGAGTATTCTTGGTTGAAAGTTGTTTTTTTGTTTGTTTGTTTTTGTTTGTTTTTTGGTTTTTTTCCTCTCAGCACTTTGAATATATCATGCCACTCCCTTCTGGTCTGCAAAGTTTCTGCTGAGAATTCTGCTGATAGTCTTATGGGGATTCCCTTGTATGTAACAAGTTGGTTTGCTCTGGCTGCTTTTAAGATTTTCTCTCTAACTTTTGACATTTTGATTTTACTATGACATGGTGTTGGTCTCTTTAAGAGCATCTTGTTTGGAACCCTCTGAGCTTCCTGGATCTGAATGTCTGTTTCCTTCACCAGGTTAGGGAAGTTTTCATTCATCATTTATTCAAATAAATCTTCTACCTCCTTCTCTCTATCTTCTTTTTCTGGAACCTCCTATAGTAATGCAAATGTTATTCCTTTTGATGTTTTTCCTTAGGTCCCTTAAGCTGTCTTCACTTTTTAAAATTCATTTTTCTTTCTGCTGCTCTGTTTGGGTGAGATCCACTGACCTGTGTTCCTGATCTCTGATCCTTTTCTCTGCTTCATCTATTCTGATGTTGAACCCTTTTAGTTCAGTTATTGCTTTCTTCAGCTCTGAGACTTCTGTTTGGTACTGTCTTATATTTTCTCTCTCCTTGTTGAATTCTTGCTATGTGCATTCATTCTTCTCCTGAATTCAGAGATAATTTTTATGACTATTACTTTGAACTCTTTATCAGGCAAATTACTTATTTCTATTTCATTAAGGTCTTTTTTGGGGTTTTATCTTGTTCTTTCATCTGGAACATATTCATTTGTTCCCTCATTTTGCTTACCTCTCTAGGTTTATTTTTACATATTATGTGCAACAGCTATCTAGCTATCTTCCTAGTCTTGAAGGAGTGGTCTTGGACAGGAGATGAGCCTTATCATTTAAGTATGCTCTCACCCATTGTTGTCTCTTAGAGCCTTTGTGATTGTCTATGCAGCATGATTTTTTCTTGAAAGGTCCTGGTTGTTGAGGGTGCCTAGAAGTGCCTCTTCAGTAGTTTCAGACCCATGGAGCCCAGAATTGCAACCCCACCCCTATCCTCCAGAGCCAGGTGCTCTAGTGGTGTCCTCTGTGTGTGCTGTGCATGCCCAGCTGACTTTGGTAGGACTGCAGGAGCAGAATGGGGGATGGATGTGCCCATCAGCTCTAGAGATTGCAAAAATGGTACTCTCCAGTGCCAGGACTAGCAAGGTAGATGGAGAATGTAAAAATGGCAACTGCCAGTGCCTCTGTCCCTGGAAAAGATCCCAACAAATTCATGCTCCTCCAGCAGTTGCTGTAACACTAACAAATGAATCTCCTTCTCATGTGTTCTAGTTGCTATTCACACTGTTGCTTTTGCACTGGGTCCTGGGGCAAGTGCGTCTGCATGAGCCCTTTAAGAGCAGACTCTCCATACCCTATAGCCCTATGGTTCTCCTGGACACAAGCCCCTTTGGTTTTCAAATCCAGGCATTGTGGTGACTCATCCCACTGATGCAGGTCTCAAGAGTTGAGGTGCCTGATGTGGGGCACAAACCCCTCACTCCGCACGAAGAAGCTTCATATTTTGAAATCCCTCTCAATTGTGGGTTGCCATGCCAAGGATGGAGTTTTTGGCAAGACCATGTCTCTGCATCTCCTACCCATATCGATGTGGCTCCTTTATCCTTTGTTGTGGAAGAGGTGTTCAACTAGTTTTCAGGTCCTTCCCAGAGGGAATTGCTTCACATAAAGCTGTAGATTTGTAGTGTCTGTGAGAGGATATGAGTTCAGAATCTCCCTATGCTACCATTTTGAACCACCTCCCTTGAATACCGTTTTTATTTATTTCATTATATCATGGCCATTTACCCACCTTATCATATCGTTATGTTAATTATTTTAAATGACCTTTCAGGATTTCATTTTCTGGGTATACCATATTATTTGTAACCAAATACCTTTCATGATTGGTTATAAAATTGTGCTCTGTTCATAACATTCCTGTGAACTTCCTTAAATATCACTGATCTCTGACTTTTTTCCTTCAGTACAAATTCATAGAGGCGGAGCATTTTCCAGATTTTATGGACTTTAAAGCTTTTCATTTATGCTGACAAGTTGCTTTTTAGGAAAATTGTACCAAGTTAAACTTGCAGTATCTGCAAGCATGCCATTCTGCTATAGCATCTCCAGCACTAGGTTCTGCTGTGTATTAAATAATTGTCAGTTTGATTCAAGATCTACTGCCAAGGACAAATGCATAGCCTTTGTATGTCTCAATTTTATCATTTATAAAAACTATTATAATAATAGTACCCACCCTTATAAGATGGTTGTATTAAATGTACTAATACATGTAGAGCTTTACAGAGCACCTTCTTATAGATTAAATATTTAATAAGTATTAGCTCAAATTCCTCTCAGAAAAAATGACATCTAGTTATAAATTTCATCCTTTTTGTTTGCTAATAAACTTGAGATTTTTAATATGCTTGCTAGCTACATGTATCTCTCTTAAATTACCTGTTAAGGTCATGTGACTCTTTTTTATTATAGCGTGTGCCCTTTTCTATCCACTTATAAACACTCCTTATATGTAAAAGATAATTATTTTTATGTCATGTTTTAAAATTATTCCCTCAAGTTGTACTTCCTGTTAACTTTCCCTATTAAATGTTAGGGCACCAGAGATAAACTCATGCACATATGGTCACCATATCTTTGATAAAGGAGGCAGGAATGTACAGTGGAGAAAGGACAGCCTCTTCAATAAGTGGTGCTGGGAAAACTGGACAGGTACATGTAAAAGTATGAGATTAGATCACTCCCTAACACCATACACAAAAATAAGCTCAAAATGGATTAAAGACCTAAATGTAAGGCCAGAAACTATCAAACTCTTAGAGGAAAACATAGGCAGAACACTCTATGACATAAATCACAGCAAGATCCTTTTTGACCCATCTCCTAGAGAAATGGAAATAAAAACAAAAATAAACAAATGGGACCTAATGAAACTTCAAAGCTTTTGCACAGCAAAGGAAACCAAAAACAAGACCAAAAGACAACCCTCAGAATGGGAGAAAATATTTGAAAATGAAGCAACTGACAAAGGATTAATTTCCAAAATTTACAAGCAGCTCATGCAGCTCAATAACAAAAAACCAAACAACCCAATCCAAAAATGGGCAGAAGACCTAAACAGACATTTCTCCAAACAAGATATACAGACTGCCAACAAACACATGAAAGAATGCTCAACATCATTAATCATTAGGGAAATGCAAATCAAAACTACAATGAGATATCATCTCACACTGGTCAGAATGGCCATCATCAAAAAATCTAGAAACAATGAATGCTGGAGAGGGTGTGGAGAAAAGGGAACACTCCTGCACTGCTGGTGCGAATGTGAATTTGTACAGCCACTATGGAGAACAGTATGGAGGTTCGTTAAAAAATCACAAATAGAACTACCATATGACCCAGCAATCCCACTACTGGGCAAATACTCTGAGAAAACCATAATTCAAAAAGAATTATGTACCAAAATGTTCATTGCAGCTCTGTTTACAATAGCCTGGAGATGGAAACAACCTAAGTGCCCATCATCAGATGAATGGATAAAGGAGATGTGGCACATATATACAATGGAATATTACTCAGCCAGAAAAAGAAACGAAATTGAGCTATTTGTAATGAGGTGAATAGACCTAGAGTCTGTCATACAGAGTGAAGTAAGTCAGAAAGAGAAAGACAAATACCATATGCTAACACATATATATATGGAATTTAAGAAAAAAAATGCCTTGAAGAACCTAGGGGTAAGACAGGAATAAAGACACAGACCTACTGGAGAACACACTTGAGGATATGGGGAGGGGGAAGGGTGAGCTGTGACAAAGCAAGAGAGAAGCATGAACATATATACACTACCAAATGTAAGGTAGATAGCTAGTGGGAAGCAGTCGCATAGCACAGGGATATCAGCTCGGTGCTTTGTGACCCCCTGGAGGGGTGGGATAGGGAGGGTGGGAGGGAGGGAGATGCAAGAGGGAAGAGATATGGGAACATATGTATATGTATAACTGATTCACTTTGTTATAAAGCAGAAACTAACACACCATTATAAAGCAATTATACCCAAATAAAGATGTGAAGAAAATAAATAAATAAATAAAAGTTTGTTAAGAGAAAAATAAAAAATGTTAGGGCACTTCAAACTTATATAAATATAGGGAAGGAATCGATGCTATTACTCAGCAGAAATCTGTGAGAAGGTACCATATCTTCAAGGCTTTGTATACAGATATGGTGAATTTGCCTCTAAAAAAGGTTTGAAAGCATTCCATGTGACTTAACATGCTGTGCTATCACTTTTAATTTTCTAAATAGCCTCTAGTTGTCTTTCAGGTTTTTTTTAATCAAAATTGATACCCAAATAAGTCTCAGATTGTTATCCAGTTTCCAAGTAGTTGACAAGTGGTTAAAACTTTGCTGCTAATATTTAGTGTTATTGCATTGCAAGCACTACAGTTAAATATTATGTATCATCTTTTTGTGTATTTATGAACTCAATCATATATAATATATTATTCAAATCCTCTATATCATTGATTTTAAATGGTGATGGAGCAGAGGAGGGAAATCATGATAAGAAAATGAATATGGCTGAGCCCCATCTACTTCCCATTCTCTATTCAAGGATGTATCAAAATCTCTGGATTTGTGAGGCTGGGAGTAGAGTGAGGATACACTAATAGACATCTTGGAAAAAAAAAAATCAGATAACCCTGCTGTTATCTCCATATCTTTCCCTGTATCTCTGGAGAAGCATGGCACTAGAGTCCTCTTTATTATGCTCTACTTGATCTGTCAAAAACTCTGAGCTTAAGACCTCACAGTGGTTGCTGATGTTGGCGTGGACTATTGGCCTTCCAAATATCACCCACCTTTCTCCATCAAAGGATCTCTTTCCCACTTCAGTCCGAGTGGTCTGGTTAGGGCTCAATTTCCAGCCTTTGGATTGCAGCAAGAAATCGAAACTTTTAGTTCCATATACAACTCCTGCTCTTTCTCTTCACCTTGCCTTTTTCTTGCTTTTACCTTTACGTAGAGTTTTGGACCATCTCTCCCAGATCTACTATTGCTTAGCTGACTAACTTAAATTGATATTTTATTATTTAAATCAGTTGTCAACTTCTCAGAGTAGGTTTTCCTGAAGGTTGGGTCAGGTCATGAACTAAAACATCCTTTTTTTTTTTTTTTTCCTGCTTTTATCACTAAGCTTCCACACTGTGCTGTAATTGTAGGTTTACGTGTCTGTCTCTCTGAATGTACTGTGAGCAGCTAGATACTATCACCTAGTACATTCTCTCACACATAGTGAGTATGAAGTGAGTGTTTGCTGAAGGACCATTTTTAAAAAGGGAATTAGAAGGTGAAAGAAAGAAAAGGAAAGACAATAGAGATTGGTAAAACGTGGATATGAAAATAGAGATGCATGGGTTCTGAGCTACTTGAGGATACTACTTTTACTTTATGCGTCAATATGTCTCCTTCTACTGACAAAGTTCCTGGCACGTGGAGGAACTCCATAAATATTTATAGAAAGAAAAAATTAGTCTACAGACATCTAAGTAAAACCTGTCTCATACTGGGGGAGGACTTGTCTAGCTTCTTTGACTTTCTTCCAGGTCTGTTTTGATGATCAAATAAAGATGTCAGTCTACTTGTTGGGAAAATTGTGATTTTTTTCAATGGAATTCATCTTGGTATTGGAATACCATCAATGGTATTCCAGTGCTTAGAATTAGAAATTTGTTTCCATTGCCTCTTTACCATCATGATTCTTCCAAAACCAGGGAAGATATTCTTAACTTCTGGTTTTGCTTTCTGTTGCACACAAATCTTTATCACCATCCAACTTTCAGTCTTTATTTTATGTCAGTTCTATACATGTAATGTCTTATATAAAATATCATATGCTCCAAGCAGGAAATGTACACAATCAACAGGCTGCGCTTTGAAGGAGAAAGAATGCCCACAATCTTAGTATCTTCCCAAAATGAATTGTAATGATACAAACTCAAAAGGTAAGAACTAATATGAAATGGTTGAATACAGATGTCAACACTTTTAAATGGATTGCCTTTTTTTATTGTACACTACACATTTTTGTGAAGGGAATTTGATAATTATAAACTGCAAACAATAATGAGGTTTTGAATATTCACAGGCAATTAAAATGCCTCGGTGCATTTTAGCAGTGCCCTGTGGAAGTGTTACTCATTTTTAGAAATAACTGGGCTGTAATAATCAAATTCCCAAATATTCTGTTAAAAATAGAGAGGGGAAAAGCCTAATTTAGTAATGTTTTTATGTAATAGAAAGGTTGATGCTTGACTTATTCAACATATTGATGTTATCATGCTTAATTTATGGCATTTGGGGTCATTTTGACATAACATAATGCCTATATCTTTTTACATTCTTGAAGGTCACAGATATGTCTTTGGTATAAAAAAAAAAGTCCATCTGCAGTTGTGTAAACCTCCTCAAGTTTGGAGTGGTGTGGGGACAGGATGCACTTTTCATTTTGCGTGTCGTGGCAGAGACTGGCTAAGCTCTCACCACATCAGCTTCCTTTTCTTCCTGAGGATACAGCCTAACACTATTTCCAGCCTACTTTCCGTTGCGGTGTCGCCATGTTGAAGTAGCTACTCACAGAATGGTAGCAGGAATGAGACGCTGCATTTCCAGTGTGGTCCATAATAACCTCTCACTCATAGTCACCCTGTTCTTTTCCCTCCCAGGGGAAGATGGGTCAAAGAGTCAAAAGATGAGAGGAGACTGGAATCCTTAAATCTCAGCCTACAAAACAGCCACTTAACTAAAACACCCACATTTGATTGTTACAACTCAAAGTAAACATTCATCGTACCTCTAAAATTTGGGAGTTTATTTTAGTAGCTAAATTTGCCTAATAACGCATGAGGGATGGAGGGAGAAACTGCCAACTCTGGCTTTTTTCCAACCATACCTGAAATAATGACTATAGTTGCAGCTAGAGTGACTCTTTGAATTCTTCTATAATGTGATATTTTGAAGGTTTTAATCTGGTATCTTTGGCAAAATTAATTTCACCAAATTTAAATACATATGTTTCCATTTAATACATTGCTTGGCCCTCTTCAATTTTTATTTATCTTAGAGTTGTAGCAAGACAATTTAAGGGCCATTCCATTGATACTCTCTTTCTCAGTGAATGCTTTTCCTATAATCATTTCTTTCTTTATTAATTCTTTTACCATTTACAAATAGTTTTGAACAGATCTTACGTGCCAGACCCTATACTGGAATTAGGGAAACAATAGTAAATAAGGCAGACAGGGTCTTTGCCCTCACGAACCTTGTGGTTTTAGTAGAAGAAGCAGACCTTACACTACTAATCATATAAATGACATTTACTTGGCATTATAACGAATGCTATGAAAGGAAAATCTAGTCAACTGTGGCACAATGTAACAGGGAGGCCTAATCTAGGGACAGTGGTGGGTGGTGTCAGGAAAGACTTCCAAAATAAATGTATTTAAACTGAAACCTGAAGGCTGAGTCAACTACTTAGCTGGGTAAAGAGGGAGAAAGCAGCAAGAAAAGCATTGCAGAGCGAAGGAACAACATATGCAAAGGTCTTAGTAAAATTATTAAGAGCTAGTGTTCATTGTTTGCTTTTTAGAAGCTAAACATTGCTCTGATTTAATTTAATGTATAATCTCATTTAATTCTGACAAAAGGGCTATTGCATGAATAATAATACTCTTCCCGTTAGAAAAAAGAAAGCTTATCATTGGAATGAAATGTAGTGTGGTTGGAGCATGCGGAAAAAACAGGAGGTAGAAGAAATTGATGAAGGAAGCAGAAGCAAATCATGCAGGGCCTGTGCCACGTATTAGAGTGAAAGGGTGTACTTTAAGCGAGAGAGTTTGATGCAAGAGAGTTTGATAATATTTTTAGTAGTCTTCTACCCTCTCTCTTTAGGTAGAGAATATTACAGGAAATAAAAATGACTTACTGTAAATTAATGAATTAATTCTATCTATCTAGCTAGTTATTATTTACTTACTTATTTGCTTATCTGTCTATTTATTTTAGAAGATGCTCTACTAACCCAACATTATGATAGATACTTTCGAGTATACAAGATAAGAAAAAGACCTTGCCTTTGCGCTCAAGGATATAACTCTCAGTTGCTCACTAGCAGGCATTCAATATTACCCTATTTTAGGAATTAATAGTTAAAACTTCCTGTATTAGTTTTCTTTTATTGAGTAACAAATTACCACCAGTGTAGTGGCTTGAAACAACACACATATACTAGCTCACCATTTCCTTGAGTCTGGAGTCTGGGCACAGCAAGGCTTAGCTGGATCCTCTGCTCAGGTTCTCGTAGGCTGCAGTCAAGGTGTTAACCAGGGCTGTTGTCTCATCGGAGGCTTGGGGTTCTCAGCTCACTTGTTTCTGGCAGAAGTCAGTTCCTATAGTTGTAGCTTATACAACATATATACATATACACACACACACATATATATATGCATGCATGTATATAGTCCCTTAGCTTCTAGAAGCCTTCCTTCCCTGCCACAAAGAAGGCTTCTGGAAGCTAAGGGACTATATACATCTTTATAGCCATTTGAACATTCTTTAGGAAGGAGTAGATACCACCTTCTTCCTGTTATTTAATATCCCTAGCAACCATATGTCCTAATTTGCCTTGGACAATACTCACACCTATTGTCCCAGTGTAATCTTTATGGTGTTCTTTTAAACTCTCAAGAATATTTCAGTTTTTTATTGTCTATGTATTTATAGCCCTGATGTAGGAAGAAAATAACTCTTTCAAACCTGATGCCATTCAATATTTGTGGTTCCCTTGTTCTGATTCCAGGGCTCACTAAGCAAACTTCTGACAATTTTCATGTCTACAGGAAGAAAACACTGGTTGGACTAACATCACAGCTAGGTTCACTCAGTGCTTGTCTTTCTCATTATAAATTAATGAACAGCCTTTTTGATTTATAAACTTCAATGCCTTACTAATAAGACATTTTCTGATACTAATCAATTTCAGAATCCTGAGCAGACAGAGTTGCAAAACCATCACATTATGGTTGAGGACCAAGATGAGCTCATTAAGTCAAAGGATTCCCTGCAAAGCCATGCATCCAGACCACTGGCCTTTGGCAGATTCACCTTGACCACTCTTTGTGGCTCTTTGTTATAAACACTTCCAGTAGCTTAGACAGTAAAGTGGAAGAGATAAGTGGAGATCCGAGTTGTTAGAGACGTCGAGGCAGACTTCCTAGAGGAGAGGTGTAATATGAACTAAGTCTCCAAGATGGAGTGGGTTAGATGAACAGGCAGAAATAGTCCATAAGGTCACATACATTCTTCAGTAATTTGCCATTCTTTGTTAGCTGAGAGTTTCCAGTTAGCTAGAGCATGGACTGATTACTCCATGAATAATTGTTTGCTTTCCAACTGTACCACCATGTTCAAGAGATAGACAACCTCCCCTACTTAGCCACAGATCAACTTCAGACCTTGGTAGTAAGAAAGTAATATTCTAGAATTCTGAGATAGTTAGTGGATCTATTTAATCCTTAAATATTTATTGAGCACCACTGTGAAGCAGTGCTGGGCTAAGCTGCTGGAAACACAGTGGTGCAGAAGACAATTGCATGCCCAGGCCTTACAGCCTGCAGAGGAAGACTATCTTAGTTCATTTGGGTGGCTATACAAAAATACCATAGACTGGGTGGTTTACAGACAACATACACTCACAGCAGTTATATGACTGGGGGTTGATAGGATGCTATGGAGGTGTATAAGCGCAGGGCTTCAGAGAAGGCTAGACAGAGGGACTGACACCATCATGGAAATCTGAACAAGATTAAGCAAAGAAGAAGGAAGGCTGGAGTGTTCTTCAAGCAAACAAACAAAAATTACAAAAGCCCAAAAGTCAGGAACAAAATAACACAGATTTTAGGACATTATTCAATATGCTTGGATTGGTGAGACCCAAGATTAGGGAAGTAAGATGAGAGTCAAGGGCATTTTAGGCCCATTCTGATGTTTTGTCCTGACCCCAAGAATATTGGGGAGCAGCTGAAGGGCTCCTGCAGCATGGATTCATGATACCAGACACCCAAATCTTGCAATGCCTTGGAATTTGTTTGGGTGAAGGGGAGGGTAGTGGTCAGGACAATTTCATACCTACATACATTATTATCAATTCTATGAAAATTTTCTTCTGGCATTTGCAAATATATTTATGTTTTTCAGAAATAAATTCACATAGCACTTTTTGCTTTATGACAAAAGAGATGCAGTAGTATTTGGGGAAAAAAAACTTGAATGAAAAAGATTTCTTGGACATAGTCCCATTTTCTATCCCTTGTAGTAATGGTTTTGGTTTGAGAATCGATAGCCCGTGCTCCTATCTTCTAGGAGTGTTTTGCACTGCTCACTAGCTGTCAAATTAATAAATTTCTTGGTATTATATTTTATATTCTTTACCTGGAATTTACATTCCCTCTTTGTTTGCGATTTTAGTTTGAAATCAGTGTTACAAACTTTCCATTAGATAATGAATGAAGGAAGAATACAGTCCCTCTTGCCCATAACCGTCCTATATTTGCTCCTCTTATCAGTTTGTCTTGGGTGTTTTTTATTCTTCACCCATGCAGTCAAACATACAAAAACTATGTGTCATCTGTTATGTGCTCTATTTCTAAAGTCATCACTGTTTTGTGTTAAAGATCTTTATATTAACAGCCCCTTCCCTGATTTCTACTGGTAGTGTTTCATTATAAAATTCATCCAGAAACAAAAAATACCTTCTCGATTTAAATTCTTGCAGAGTATGGTCAGCATTCAGGGGAAATGACTTTATTATAATTGACAGAGAAATGGACCCAGGAAACGCAAAAGCATGCAAAATCTTTAAAGTTATTTTTGCAGATTCAGTCTGGGAATGGGTGAAACCATCCTGACGATATTTGAATACTTCCTAAGGAAAAGAGTTGCGTCCCCTCAAAGCATTGAAAGCATGAACACATTGAGGAGAACAGAGTGTCTTGTGTTTCTGTTTGTAGGTGTTTTATGTAGGACTGGCAGCTTACTCTATCACAGTGTAACTTTCTAACCCTTTCTTGCTGTCATTGTAACTAGCATAAATGATATTTTTATGGGAACTGAACCACGCAAATTTTCATGAAGATAAGTAAAAAGGAGACAAGTTTTGTAAAGAAATAAATCTACAAGTGATAAATTATTCAGTAGTCCTTCCCTAGAAACATTAGAGATGTGATATACCAGTTGTACTTTAATAATTTAAAAAGTGTCTACCTTCTCTTCACTAACTAATGCTTAACCTAGCAATTCAGGGTCCCACTGCCAGAATAAATTCTTACAAAGTGATATTTTTCTCCTGTGAAGAGACACACAGCCAGCCCCAAAAGCTCTAAGTGCAAATCAAAGTTGCCTTTATCAGAGAAAGGGGAGGTCTCTAAAGTTACCTTAAATTGGAAAAAAAAAAAAAAAACCCTCAAGAAAAAGATATTAAGAGGAAATGACTCAATATAAGTTCTGCCATTTTGGGCTTCAGTGCTTCACTGATACACAGAATAGATCAATAACCAAAAAACACCAGGCAAGGATGAGTTGCCTTTGGTCCCAGTATGAGGAAGTATGGTGAGAAAAGAAGGAAATATAAGCTGTTCTTAAATCGTAAGACCTTAACAACTGTGAAAGATATTTTACTGTATAAGCTTATTCATATTATTTGTTCCAAGACTTATTCCATTCTACAATTTTCCTATGAACTTATGATATATTCATATATAGATAATTATTCTATATGTTACCCCAGACATATGTATTTTCTCAGTTCATCTCAAGAACAGATACATTTATCTCAAGAATATAATACATTTATTCTTTTCTACAATCATTTTTTGATCTTATATAAGCATCCATCAATAAGGGAAAAAAATGATATTATTTGATGATGTGATTATGTCTTTGCCTTAACCTTACAGTGACTCAGAGTCCCCATCTGTAAACTAAGAGTAATAATAATAATGATACCTTTATCAGGAATTAAATGAGTTAGTATTCATAAAGCATTTAGAAGATAGCATGATGCAATATATGCAAATCAATCAGTGTGATACACCATATTAACAAATTGAAGGAGAAAAACCATATGATCATCTCAATAGATGCACAAAAAGCTTTTTACAAAATTCAACACCCTTTTATGATAAAAACTCTCCAGAAAGTGGGCATAGAGGGAACCTACCTCAACATAATAAAGCCCATATGTGACAAACCCTCAGTAAACATCATTCTCAGTGCTGAAAAACTGAAAGCATTTCCTCTAAGATCAGGAACAAGACAAGGATGTTGACTCTCGCCACTGTTATTCAACATAGTTTTAGAAGTCCTGGCCATGGCAATCAGAGAAGAAAAAGAATTAAAAGGAATACAAATTGGAAAAGAAGTAAAACTGTCACTGTTTGCAGATGACATGATACTATACATAGATAATCCTAAAGATGCCACCACAAAACTACTAAAGCTAATCAATGAATTTGGTAAAGTTTCAGGGTACAAAATTAATGCACATATATCTCTTGCATTCCTATATACTAACAATAAAAGATCAGAAAGAGAAATTAAAGAAACATTCCCATTCACCATTGCAACAAAAAAATAAAATACCTAGGAATAAACCTACCTAAGGAGGTACAAGACCTGTACTCAGAAAACTATAAGACACTGATGAAAGAAATCAAAGATGACACAAATAGATGGAGATATATACCATGTTTTTGGATTGGAAGAATCAGCATTGTGAAAATGACTATTGTACCCAAAGCAATCTACAGATTCAATGCAACCCCTATCAAATTACCATTTTTTACAGAACTATAACAAAAAATCTTAAAAATTTTATGGAGACACAAAAGACCCTGAATAGACAAAGCAATCTTGAGGGAAAAAAACGGAGCTGGCAGAATCAGACTCCCTGACTTCAGACTATACTACAAAGCTACAGTAATCAAGACAGTATGGTACTCACACAAAAACAGAAATATAGATTAATGGAACATGATAGAAAGCCCAGAGATAAACCGAGGCACCTATGGTCAACTAATCTATGACAAAGGAGGCAAGGATATACAGTGGAGAAAAGCTAGCCTCTGCAATAAGTTGTGCTGGGAAAATGGAACAGCTACATGTAAAAGAATGAAATTAGAACACTCCCTAACACCATACACAAAAATAAACTCAAAATGGATTAAAGACCTAAATGTAAGACCAGACACTATAAAACTCTTAGAGGAAAACACAGGAAGAACACTCTTTAACATAAACTACAGCAAGATCTTTTTTGACCCACCTCCTAGAGAAATGGAAATAAAAACAAAAATAAACAAATGGGACCTAATGAAACTTCAAAGCTTTTGCACAGCAAAGGAAACCAAAAACAAGACGAAAAGACAACCCTCAGAATGGGAGAAAATATTTGCAAACCAACCAACGGACAAAGGATTAATCTCCAAAATATATAAACAGCTCATGCAGCTCAATATTAAAAACACAAACAACGCAATCCAAAAATGGGCAGAAGACCTAAATAGACATTTCTCCAAAGAAGACGTACAGATGGCCAAGAAGCACATGAAAAGCTGCTCAACATCACTAATTATTAGAAAAATGCAAATCAGAACTACAGTGAGGTATCACCTAACACCAGTTAGAATGGGCATCATAGAAAATCTACAAACAGTAAATGCTGGAGAGGGTGTGGAGAAAAGGGAACCCTCTTGCACTGTTGTTAGGAATGTAAATTGATACAGCTGCTATGGAGAACAGTATGGAGGTTCCTTAAAAAAACTAAAAATAGAATTACCATATGACCCAGCAATCCCACTACTGGGCATATACCCAGAGAAAACCATAATTCAGAAAGACACATGCACCCCAATGTTCACTGCAGCACTATTTACAATAGCCAGGTCATGGAAGCAATCTAAATGACCATCGACAGACGAATGGATAAAGAAGATGTGGTATATATATACAATGGAATATTACTCAGCCATAAAAAAGAACAAAACTGGTCATTTGTAGAGATGTGGATGGACCTAGAGACTGTCATACAGAGTGAAGTAAGTCAGAGATAAACAAATATCGTGTATTAATGCATATATGTGGAATCTAGACAAATGGTACTGATGAACCGGTTTGCAAGGCAGAAGTAGAGACACAGTTGTAGAGAACAAACGTATGGACACCAAGGGGGAAAGCGGTGGGGGGGTGGGGTCGGGGGTTGATTTGGGAGATTGGGATTAACATATATACACTAATACGTATAAAATGCATAACTAATAAGAGCCTGCTGTATAAATAAATAAATATTTTTTAAAAAGATAGCATGGGGCATAGTAAGTACTCATAATTATTAGCTATTATTATCCATGGATATTCCCATGGATAGAATCTAATTGTCATATAACAGTTATGCATTTTAGGATTAATAAAGCTTGCTTACTCTGATAATGAAATTCAGCATAAAGTGAAGTCTGACTTTGTTTTTTCCTGTTGTTACTTCTCACAATTGCCTTGTAAATTAAGCAGGGCATGAAGTGTAAAGGATAAAGGACTGATAATTACAAAGCCTGGGTTCTCATTTTACATTCCACTCGTCAGTTTTGTTAAGTTATGTTATTTGCCTAGGCTTCAGTTTCCTTGTAGCCAAAATAAGGCCTAGATGTTCATAGTTCTGTAGAGACATTTATTGCTTATAATGTAACATATGCTAAAAGAATCAAGTATTTATCTTCTCCCTAAAAGTCTGTTTTTACCTAATTTAAAAATTTTACCTTGCTATGAGAACAAAAACCCACAATTAGGGACAACTCACAACAGACACTTAGCAGCTCACCAGGGATTAATTTCTGTTATATATTATAATACATTTTTTACATGACAGAATGTTACATTGTTCCTGGATGTCCCAGCATGTGGCAAATGATTATAACTTCATTGCTGTTGTTTGAAAGATTTTGACTGATAAGGTAAACCTTATGCTTTCATATTTCTTTTGTTTCTGCTTCATTTTTCTTATAAATAATTCATTGAACAAAATTACTGTCCCAGAAAAATGCAGTCTGTTTCTTCAGCCCTTTCACACTTTATTGATCAGTGCATATAATTTTTAATACATATCCATGGAATTTAGAAACCTCATTTTTCACTTTGCTCCACAGACTTTAAAGGCATACATTTTTACAAAATATTTATATTTAGAAACTCTATATTGCAAAAGCGTTGTGCCTAATTCCTTCTATTTATGTCCTAAATCTCTTTGATACAAGGACAACTTTCACTCATTTGCTATAATAATAAAAAATTGCCGTCATTTATTAGGTACTTATGAACTCACTCATTACCTCACTTTTTTTTTCTCTTTACAACAATACTGAGGTAAGTATTAACATGAGCATTTTACAAGTTGAGAAACTGAGCTCACAGAAATTAAATAATTTGCCCAAGGTACCTAAAGAGTTAGTGCTGGAGTCAGGATTTAAATTCTGAGTGTTCAGATACCTGAGCTCATGTTATTTAGCATTAGACACAGTTCCCTTTAGGAATGAGGCCAGCCTGAAGGAATGGAATAGATTCCAGCCCAGACTGCTGGAATCTGCATTTCCACTATGCTGTTACCCAAGTAATTGTTGTTATTTAGGTTTTAAACTATCCTTCCAACGTGATCCACTTGAAAGTTTCTAGCAGGTATTAGAAAATCCATTTTGTATTTCCTGACAAAAACAGTCTATCTAGACTTCAGTCTATCTAGACTCTCCATCTTATTTTTTTATTAATTAATGCTGCGTTGGGTCTTCGTCACTGCACGTGGGCTTTCTCTCTAGTTGCGGCGAGCAGGGGCTCCTCTTCATTGCGGTGTGCAGGCTTCTCATTGCGGTGGCTTCTCGTTGCGGAGCACATGCTCTAGGCACGTGGGCTTCAGTAGTTCTGGCACTCAGGCTCAGTAGTTGTGGCGCACGGGCTGAGTTGCTCCGGGGGCATGTGGGATCTTCCTGGACCATGGCTCGAACCCATGTCCCCTGCATTGACAGGTGGATTCTTAACCGCTGCGCCACCAGGGAAATCCCTCCATCTTATTCTGACTGAAGGTAACGTTTCAGGCAAAGGCTGAAGGGAGTTGTGGTGACCAGCGCAGAGCCAACCAGGCCAGCCAACCAACACTGCCAATCAGTGGCAGATCGATGCTCCAGGGGAAGAATCACATTCTTGAAACGGGAAATGCCAGAATATCGAAAAGCAGTGGGGAAAATGTCATTACAGTAGGAATGATGGAATTGAACAGTTTAAGAGGGGAAAAGGACAAAGAAATAAGAAAGACTAAACAAAGAAATTTGGAGCCATGAATAACCACAACAAAATCAAAATCTTCTCTCTTCATTACATCATATTACCTCTTTAATGTTTCCACAGATGTGCATTAAAGAAACATATGTTTGTTATTTGTTTACGAGATCCTCATAAAAAATTTTGTGAGCGTGGAAAGAAGACAGACTCTGGAACAATGGATAGTTTTATGGAAAAGTTACTTGTGAATTTCCTTGCCTGTTTTTAAACTCTATTGCCTTGAATTTTAAGTCTAGATTCCATTTTCTGAGTCAACATTTCCATACAGGCAATGAAACTTACCTTTTAATATAATGTTGATTTAAAATATTTCCATTTGGGCTTCCCTGGTGGCGCAGTGGTTAAGAATCCGCCTGCCAATGCAGGGGACACAGGTTCAAGCCCTGGTCCGGGAAGATCCCGCATGCCACAGAGCAACTGAGCCCGTGCACCACGACTACTGGGCCTGCGCTCTAGAGCCCATGAGTCACAACTACTGAGACTGCATGCCAGAACTACTGAAGCCCACGCACCTAGAGCCTGTGCTCCGCAACAAGTGAAGCCACCGCAATAAGAAGCCCGCGCACTGCAATGAAGAGTAGACCCCACTCTCCGCAACTAGAGAAAAGCCCGTGAGCAGCAACGAAGACCCAACGCAGCCATAAATAAATAAATAGATATAAAAACAAAAATTCAATTTAAATGAAGTTCTGGAAGATATTACAGACGCCCCCAGCTTTTATTTTATTTATTTACTGATTTATTTAAAATTGAAGTATAGTTGATTTACAATGTTGTGTTAGTTTCTGGTGCACAGAAAAGTGATTCAGATATATATATATATTATATAGATATAGATATAATATATACATTTTTTTCAGATTCTTTTCCATTATAGTTTATTACAAGATATTGAATATAGTTTCCTGTGCTATACAGTAGGACCTTGTTGTTTCTCTGTTTTATGTATAGTAGTTTGTCTTTGCTAATCCCAAATTCCTAATTTATCTCTCCTCGTCCCTTTCCCTTTTGGTAACCATAAATTTGTTTTCCATGTCCGTGAGTCTGTTTCTGTTTTGTAAATAAGTTCATTTGTATCATTTTTTACATTCCACATATAAGTGATATCATGATATTTGTCTTTCTCTGACTCACTTCACTTAGTATGATAATCTCTAGGTCCATCTATGTTGCTGCAAATGTAAAAAAATTACCCCCAGAGAGTTTTCCAAGTACATGTTCCAATTTTTCTAAGTCATCAAGAGACAATAAGCAGTGAATATTTATTTAAAAGATTGATATTTTGTTAGAAACAAGAAAGAATATTTTTTAATTTAATAAATGTGTAAACATATTTTTTAGGAAAATGGAAATGGAATTTTAATTGTTACATAGCTGTATATTACCAGTGCTATGCATCAGGCCAGCTAATTTATAAGTAAAACTTCCTATACTAGGGAACTCAAATACTTGTTAAATCAATGAATTGATTAAATAAAATATAGATGTTTTCTGTCTAGATATTCTCTATAGCTTACGTCTCTAATAAAATGAGATAGAATTATGCACTACCGTTAGTATTTCTTTTTGAAATGAACAATAGCAATGAAGATTACATCATGATTTTCTCAAATTTAGCTGTTTTTTCCTTTGCTTTCTTTTTAATATTTGATTAGTTCTTCAGATGTGCTTCTTTGTAAGTTTTTAAAACATTAGATATGATACCGAGGCTAATGTTTTGGAATGTGAAATAAATGATGATTTTATTTATGTATTAGCATCAGTAGATTTCTGTGTTTTTAATAAAGATTTTCACAAGTACCAGGAAAAAAAATCTTGCATTAGCTGTTACATGTGGTATATGTTCCATATAATAAAATAGCTTATTATGTTCCAGTCACATTTTAAACCTTGGAAATAGGATCAGCTATATTAAAAAAAAAAGTCCCAACTTTTGCAGAAGCCTAACAATATGAAAGACAGCTTTGCATGAGGTTAATCTTTTACAGAGTCAGGTTGTTGTTCTGTGTGCATCTCTTTCAGAATCTGTTACTGCTAGAGTGGAATTTGCCCATTCTTTCATGGAATTTTTGCTCTACGATATTTTCTAGCTCAAACGGTCCAAACCCAGGTGAAGATTAATAGCATTGAGGTTCAAAGCTTGCTTTTCTTTCTCTCCTCCCCCTCTCTCATCCTAGTGATAGGGATAGAATTTTGAGAAGAGATTCCAAAGACTGGAAAAAGTCTCTCAAGGAGCTAAATGTCAAACAAAATCTGCCAACCCACATATCATCATTGGTCTGTTTATGGGAAGATTATAATTGATTCTAAGAGGTGTTAATCATGTTACTGACAACCATGGCTTCCCCCAGTTCACATAGTATTTTGTGATCATGATCACTGACCTTATAATGACAAGGTTCTAGGAGATATGTGTGTGTGTGTGTGTGTGTGTGTGTGTGTGTGTGTATATATATATATATATATACACACACACACACGCATATATATGTTCAATAACATTATTTGGTATATCAGTACACAACTGTTGACAATTTCTTTCAGTCCCTTTTTCCCCAACTAATCCAATTATTTTAGTATTATTATAGCCCAGGGACCCATAGATATTTGCTTTTTGTGTGATTTGATTGGTTGGAAGTGAGAAGAATCAGGTTGTAACAGTCTTGTGGCCTTTTGTACTCGAAGTGTGGTCCGTGGACCTGCAGAGCTTGTTGCAACTGCAGTAGCTTCTGCTGTGCCCCAGGTAAACTAAATTCCTTAGCTTAACAAGACCTTCAGGTGATACTTATGTACTTTAAAGTTTGAGAAGTATTAAACTAGATCAGTGAGTCTTAGAGCCAGCCATAAATTATAGTCATCTGGGGAAATTTTAATAACTATTATGTCTGGGTTTCATTTCTGACCATTTAAATCTAATTCTCTGAGGCAGCTCCTGGACATCAGATTTTTTAAAAAGCCTACTAGGTGATTCTGTTGTGCAGCCAGGGCTGAAAATCACTGCACCTAAACAAATGACTTTATTTGTTAAATATTTATTATGCATCTATTGTGGGCCAGTTTTTGTGCTAAGAGGGATGCCATGTTGAACAACAAAGGCAGAACTCTTGGCCTCCTAGAACTTTTAGTCTAGTGACTTGCAGCCACAGTTATTAAACAACAACAAAAATATAAAAACCTTATGACCTCATATTATGAATGCTAAGGAAACCTGGGGAAACACTCTAGTTTGAGGAAGTCTTTACTATGTACATAGTGAAGAATGAGGATGTGGGAGGAAGATGACAGAAATTATGGAGGACATTAACTCAGAGGAAGGCACATCACAAATTGTTGAGTAGGAGTGCCCTACCCGAGGACCTCCAGCCCAGGGCGTGCACCCCACGGGATATATCTTACACTTCAGGGATTGCTTCTATGCACCTAGGCTGTGTTAGAGGGGACTTTTTATAATTTATCTTTCCAGAACTTGTGTCTTCTCTTAAATTCATCACCCCAGAGGCTAGCACTATTTTCTAATCGTATGAGCTTGCAGTAGCCCAGCTCTTATCCTTCCCTAGACATACCCCAAGTCCTCAACCAGCTCTCCCTTTTGGGTCCGCAGAACATTGTAGCTGTAGTGTGGTACCTGCACAAGATTGCACAAGATGATGGTGGGCACATCTTTGTACAGAACCACCAAAGCCTCATCAAAATTTTGGATTTACACTCAGCATAGAAGAGAACCATTGATCCTTCCATGTATATTCTGTTTACCCTCTGATTTACATTCCAAAGACCTGAAGAAGCTGTTGAGATTGAATTAGAGTAGGATGGAGTGGTAGATGAATGGATGTGGAGAAATTATGTGGAGTCAGTTACAGTAATTCAGGTGAGAAGTGATGATATTTAGACTTAGATCAGTCACAGTAGAAATAATGTGAATTCAAGATATAGTTTTAAACTAGGTGAGGTCTTATCCAAACAAAGAAACTGTAGTGACAACAAAATTCTCACTGAAATCCATCAACCTCTGATACTAGAGAATCTGAAGGCAAAAGTATGAATCCAAAATTCAAGAGGAGTAAAAATATGAAAATAGCTTAGGCTGTACTGGAGATTCTGAGCAGGAAAAGTATGTGATATATGTTAATTCCTATTTTTTCCTCAGGAAGTGTAGCCACACACGACAAGCTTTTTTATCATCATTTGAATCAGTACTCTGAAACTTTTCCTAGGAAGCTATATTTGGAGAAGCGAGGAAGTAAACATAAGATGTTCCTCACTTCCTTGGCCATTGTAGTGCTGTGAGTGATGGGGAGTGTACACGATGAGGCTGGACAGATGTTATAGAGCCTTAATGCCTTGCTAAGGATCCTTGGGAGCCCAACTGTATAACTGAGGGGAAAATTGGGCCCATAATGTGTGTGTTACCCTAAAAGCACATGACATACAGAGGAATCCATACCAGGGGTCTGCATTACCCCTAACTCTGGTTTCTCTTCATGTGCTGGCATTGTCTCCAATTAAATAGTACTTTCTAAGGAGACGTAAAGGAATGTAGTACATTTTTTCTCCCAGATTTTCCCTTCTCTAGCCACTTGCTGTCTCTCTTCATCTACAGCCACTTAAGCCACAGAACCAAGATAAGATTTACCTACTCCTCCTTTACTCCCTCTTTAGGGTCCTCATTCTCCTTTTAACTAATTTTCTGATTCAAATAAAATTTGCTTTTACCAACTAAGGACTCTTTTTCAAATATTTAACAGAACATGTATATGGAATTCAATCATGGCTGAGAACTTTTCTGTCATCTATACATTTCTTTGTTCTAGAAAATCTGGTTGGAAATTTATTTCTTATTTAATATTTTCTTGCTTCTCAACCCTTTGAAAAGTGAAATAGATTTTACTGTGAAAAGCATAGTTATTGTGAAAATAAGAACCTTTAAAGGAACTCTCTGTGGTTTTAACCCATAGTATTAGCTACCGTTAATGTTCTATACTAAAAATAGGTATTTACACATGGAATTAAAAACTCTTGTGGGATTTTTCTGCTGGAACGGCAAACAGATGATTGTTCAAGTAAAACTGAAGCATGAAGTGTGGATGATATATTTTCAAGTGGATATAAAAAGGCCAGTTGGCAGTTGCTTTGAAAGGATAGACATCAGAAGTGAAACATTATCTGTGTCAGAGCCTACTGTTAAATTTTAAACAGATCTTTCCAAGTGCTTTTCTGTTTTCTTCACCTCCAATTTGGTCTATAGACTCTTAAGCCTCATAAGTGAGAACCTAGACATCTGAAGACTAGTGAAATACTTGGAATTGAGTTTTATCTTCACTGTGAATGAAAAGGATGGGGGACTTTCTGGTCTGAAGTTTTGAGACAATTTAACAAACATTTCTCCACAACACATAGTGTAAAATAGGGTTAGCATATGATTTAGATTATCTGAAGAGCTTTATTCCCTGGATGTGCTCAGAAGAGAAATTGTAATCATGCATTTGTTGCTATTGTTGTTTTCATTATTTTTTTAAACAATAATACAGTAGTCCTGGGTATAGTGCTTTTTGTTTCTATCAAAACTTACTCTCTGAAGGAAAAAAAGGGTGGGGGAGTTGGTACATAAAGAACACTCTGGTTAAAGAACATCTTCATTAATTTTGGTTAATGCAGTTTTAAGAAACATATGTAAAACATTCTGTCATGTATTTATAGCAGGGAAGACAGGATTTGGAGACATAAAGATATAAGTTCAGGTCTTAGATCTACCATTTTTTAATCCAGGTGATCTTGGCCATGTCACTTAATTTCTCTTTACTCTAACCCTCATTGGTTCAGTAAGAATAATATGGTCATTAGGATGATTAAATTACATAATATGTGGCTATTTAAAAAGCTTAAGTGGATAAATAAACTGTGGGACATCCAAACAATGGAATATTATTCAGCACTAAGAAGAAACAAGCTATTAATCCGTGAAAAAACAGAGTTTCAAAGCAAAAACAGAGACACAGATGTAGAGAATAAATGTATGGACATCAAAGGGGGAAACTGTGGGTGGGATGAACTGGGAGATTGGGAGTGACATATATACACTAATAAATATAAAACAGATAACTAATGAGAATAGCACAGGGAACTCATTTCCACTCTAAAACAGTAGAAACTAACACAACATTGTAAAACAACTATACCCCCAATAAAAAAATAAAGAAAGAAAACAACAGGAAGGAGACTCAAATATATATTACTAAATGAAAGGAGCTAATCTGAAAAGTCTACATACTTTATTATCACAACTATGTGACATTCTGGAAAAGGCTAAACTATGGAGACAGTAGAAGGATCATTGGTTGCCATGGGTAATGGGGGAAAGAGAGATGAAAAGGTGGAACACAGGATTTTTAGGGCAGTGGAAACATTCTGTATGATATTATAACTTGGATATATGCCATTTTACATTTGTCAAAACTCAAAGAAGGTACAACACAAAGATTGAACCCTAATGCAAACTATGGACTTGAGGTGATAATGTGTCAGTGTAGGTTCATCAGTTGTAAAAACTATACCACTGGGGCTTCCCTGATGGCGCAGTGTTTGAGAGTCCGCCTGCCGATGCGGGGGACACGGGTTCGTGCCCCGGTCTGGGAGGATCCCACATGCCGCGGAGCAGCTGGGCCTGTGAGCCATGGCCGCTGAGCCTGCGTGTCCGGAGCCTGCGCTCCGCAACGGGAGAGGCCACAGCAGTGAGAGGCCCGCGTACTTCAAAAAAAAAAAAACTAAACCACTGTGCTGTGGGATATTGATAGGGAGGTTGTGCATGTGTGTGGACAGGGTGTATATGGGAACCCTTTGTGCTGTCCACTCAATTTTGCTGTGAACCTAAAACTTCTCTAAAAACACAGTTTATTAATTAAAAAGAGAAAGGTATCAACTATTATTGTTTTCATAAACTTTTAAAGTTAGTGAACAAGTTCTCTATTGAAGAATATAGTGAATAATGGAAAGATGATTTGTGTCATTCATATATTTATATATATATATATCATTTATATATATATATATATATATGACAAGGCAAGGAGGAAATGGAAAATGAGCTATGAGAGAGGGAGAGAGAGAAGGAGAGAGAGAGAGAGAGAGAGATTAGGCAGAATTAATTTATCACATGCTTCACTTCCCTGAATTTAGAAAATGCCTCTTCTTGGGAAACCTTTATGCTAGTGGCAACGTAGGGAACAGTTGAAAAACTTGTCTTCCTTTGTGGGGCAGGGCCCATTTTCCTTCTGAATCTAGGGCCCAAATTTATAGTCTGAAGTCTCTGACTCCATGTTTCTTAGGTTTTTTTGCTGCCACTGATTTTGTCTTCATTGTTTTGGGTGTGGTTTCCATATATTTCTGTCTGAATTCCATGGACTTCTCTGAACCTCCTAGTCCTCCATTGTTGACTTACATCCTTAGAGTAAATCTTTCAAATGTTAACTGCGTTGAAAAGGTCAGGTACTGAAAACCTGTAGATAATTGGTCCTTTGGGCAGGTGTGTATTCTATCCAGAATAAAGGGAATGATGGAAGGAAAATCCTCTCTTTGAGTTAATGGGCAAAATGGGGGCAAGAGATGGAAGTGATTTCTTCTTATTATTTATATAACTTTGAGGTAAACTAGAAATTACCTGAAAGTTGGCTAATCTAAATTACTTCCATGAATTTTAAAAATCATTGGCTTTCAAAGTTTCCTTAGGACTGGAAAATAGTTTCATGGTTTAAACATCAATTTTTCTCTTTTACCTTAAATTTCTAAATGTGTCCTGATTACCATTCTTACTGGAAAGAAGACTGCTCCAATCAGAACAAACATTTATGGAACAATTACTGTATGCAAGGCTTTGTGCATTGTTCTATCTCTCCTTCTAAGAAATATAGGAAATAGCTACTATGATAATCCTCTTTTTTTTTTTTTTTTTTTTGTGGTATGCGGGCGTCTCACTGTTGTGGCCTTTCCCGTTGAGGAGCACAGGCTCCGGACGTGCAGGCTCAGCGGCTGTGGCTCACGGGCCCAGCCCCTCCGCGGCATGTGGGATCTTCCCGGCCCGGGGCACGAACCCGTGTCCCCTGCATCGGCAGGCAGACTCTCAACCACTGTGCCCCCAGGGAAGCCCGATAATCCACATCTTACAGATGTGGGAACTGAGTCATAGATGTTCCATAACTTACCTGAAGTCAGTCAATTATTATATCGTGATATTAGGATACAGAACCTAACTCTGCCTAACTTAATTATGGTGCCATGCTTCCCCCACCAAAGACTTTGAAGAAATAGTTCTTAATTCTACAAGATAGGAGTAAGAAGGACTTTATGACGAGTTGATTTTTCAAAATGGAGAGTAACTCTAGCTAGCAACATTTACTTCTACGAACCACCAGGAAATTTAACAGCACCAATTCAGTATCTTGTTAATAGTTCCCATTTAATATCACTGCTTGACATGATATTGACTTGCTTTTTATCATATTTCAGCTCCAGTTGAGAGTTCTGAAATGTTGAAATAGCATCACCATATGGATAATTACTAGATGTGCATTTTTGCAACTGTTTTGAAGAGAAATAATTAGATGCAGTGTACCACTTGCTTGTTTAATTTGTCTTTGATATTGTTCTTTAGGTGTTGTAAAAGAATTAAAAGGAAATGCACTGTTAAAAAAACACAGAATAGGTCATAAGATTTTACAAAGAGAGATTCAGGGGAGTGCCATTGAACTATATCACTGAATTAGAAGAAACAATCATTGCACTGTAACATAGTGTTAAGAACGTAGGCTTTTAAACCAGATTGCCTCTGCCTTTATCAATGTTCTTTGCAAGTTCATTTTTCACAGCCCCTTCCATCAAGAGGTGGAATCTGTTTCTTCATCCACTGAACCTGGTTGGCCTTGTGATTGGCTTTGGCCAATAGAATGTGACAGACGCAAAGCTAGGGATACTAGTCTTGCGTGTTTCCTGTCCTTCTTTCAGTATTCTGCCACCATAGCCATGAGAACAAGCCTGGGTTACCTTGCTAAAGGATGAGAAACCATGTGGAATAGAGATGAGCAGTCCTAACTGAACCGTCTTAGACCAGCCAGCTCCCAACAGACATGGCAGCCGACCACAAGCACATGAATGATCTAAACAAAAATAACCAAGCCTGATGGAAAGAATCATTCACATGAGCCTAGTCCAAATTGGCCAACCCACAGACTCATGAACCATGAGTCTTAAAATGATAAACCATCTTAAAATTTTATTTTAAGCCATTAATTCTATCTGGGGGGAGGGGAGTGGAGAGAGACGTGGTTGTTATGTAGCAAAATTGATACATCTGGGTTCAAATCCCAGTTCTAACATACTACATTTGTGACCAGGTTAATCAACCATCTAGTGACAGATTTCTCATCTGTAAAATGGGGATAATGTGGTAGTGATTAATGTTTAGATATTTGTAGTCCTTTTCCTCTGAGCACCTGATACAACCACAGCTTCTCTCAGGCCCCTTGAAGTTAGGTGTGGCCAGGTGACTTGCTTTGCCCAGTGGAACGTGAGTGGAAGTCTTTAAAAGTGCTTGTGAAATTCAAAATCTTTCTTTCCCTTACAATCACAATGTTCCAGATAGAGAAGGCCTATCATCTTGTGTCCTGAAGTAAGAAGAAGATAATTCTGAAGCCCTTTTCCAACTCAAAATGGACATCGAAAATTTGAGATTATTTGTTACTACTGTAAATTCCAGCCTATACTGGTTGGTACAGAAATTAATAGTACTCTTCTTATAAGGTTGTTTTGTGACAATATGAATAAACCTAGCCCTAAGCATAATTCCTAACACATCTAAAGTATTTTATAGTAACTAATCTTAATACTGCCTTACGAGATAACAAAACAAAATCCTTGGGAGATAGGATGTAAAGGTTTCTTTTAAAAATAGTTATTTTCTTAATGGATATTCATGCACCATTTTAATATCATCCTACGATAAATCAGGGCTCAAAACTTTTATCTGTTCGCTGTACCAAGAAAATACAGTATAATTGGAGCTTAATATTATTCACTTCATCTTCAGCTCTATAAACTTAATATATTAGTTCTTTCACTTTTTAACTCACAGTAATTTTAAAATTATCTTAGGGAGTTAAGGATTATGATTAATATATATTTGTAATGCTTTTCCAGTGTTTGTTTTAGATTACTTTTTAATTTATCACTGTCACTTTACTGTAGCTCTCCAGAAAGATCTGGGTATGAAAGTGAATGTTTATTGCACATTTATGTGTGATTTCGGGAGGGCAAGCCTTCGACAGGCTACTCCAATTTCACAAGGTTCTAGTTTCCATGGCATGTAAAGCCTCATCCTTAAATATCTGACTTGTGAAAGACATGTATATGCTCTATAGCTATGTAACATGTATATGCTATATAGCTATGTATCTATGGGCCATGATTACAAAGAAACATATTTTAGTTCAATAAAAGAAAGAATGGTTTAAACAATAGAAGTTTATGATAGTGAAGAAAAAGGTACCCTAGACCCATGTTCTCAACTGGAAGAAATGTTGCCTCTAGCAGATATTTGGTGATTGCCACTACTCAGTGGAAGATGTAGTTACTGACATCTAGTGAGTAGAGGCCAGGGATGCTGCCAAACATCCTCCAAAACACAGGAAAGCCCCCCAGTAAAGGATTATCTGGCCCAAAATGTCGATAGTGCTGCTCTTGAAAAAACTCTGGTCCAGAGCCTAGACTTTGAGCCTGAATATGTTTAAGCAGAGGCTGTCAGAGATGCTATATTATTCTTGAGTTGAGTATAAAACCCCTTTCAATACATGAACAACAACCATAATGATTAGTTCATTCCTGGGTATTTGCTATGTTGTAGGCAGCAATTATGCCATTTCATCCTCACAACGTACTAGGAATCCCTAATTCTTTCATTTTATGGGTTTTAATTATGATTGGGACTAGATAGAGAACCATAAGTTTGCAAGAAGAAACCAATCATATTACTAGGGGTTTCTGTGACTCTCCGTGCCTTCCCTTTGTTTTTGGCATATTTCTTTCCTAGGCCAGTCTTCTATCCTCCTCACTGATAATGTAACAGGGAGACAGAGTGACAGGCTGGAAAAGTCATGGTCCACAGGAAATACTTTCTGAGACTGGTGTTCTTTACCTAGCACCATACGACATTGAAGAGGTGGACAAGTCTTGATGGAAACTCTCTAGAATTTCTAGATAACTGGTGTGGCCCATTTGCCCTGGAGTCGAATGCCCAGGTCAATTTTCCTTCAGCTGTATTCTCAAATAGATGGGCCTGTCCTTGTGTCCTCCATTCCAACTTCCCTTTCTGTGAGGTTAAGTGTATCTGGTTCTACAATGATTGTCGTCTTCTCTCACTTTATTTCCAAGTGGGTGCCAGAAGACATGGAGAGAAATAGAGATGGGAGTGGTAAATGGTTGGGGGAAAAAGGGTCAGAACTCAGCCTGAAGAAACAAAAAGAGGGAATTCCCTGGTGCTCCAGCGGTTAGGATTCTGTGCTTCCACTGCAGGGGGCACAGGTTCGGTCCCTGGTCGGGGAACTAAGATCCCGCAAGCTGTGTGGTGCGGCCCAAAACAAAGAAAAGAAAAAAAGAGAGAAATAAAGGGATAGATCAGTTCAACACAAATTTACTAAGCACCTGCTGAATACCAGTTTCTATATTAGGTCCTGGGTGGGGATATGTAAAGGGATAGGTGAGGTCTTATCAACAGGGAACGTAGCAAAATTAGTATCTTACAGGTCTTATCACTTATTCACATGAGCAACAGATGTATCATGATACTTGTTCATTATTTCATTCAATAAACATTTACTGGAGTCTTACTATATGAAAAGCACAGCCCTAGGCACAAGAATATAGCTAGAATGATGTAGGCATCGTTGCTGTCCTCATGGATCTTATGCCATGTGGAAAGTTAAGCAACAGGGGTAAACACAGGGTGTTAAAGACACACAAAGATATAGCTTTAATCTAGTCTGAGTGTGCAATGTGGGAAGAAGGATAGGGCAGGCTACTTGGGATGGATGTTGACCAATAATGAATTTTGAATATTAGGAAATAGTTATTTAGGTGAAGAAGACATGGAATGGAATTTCAGGCAGAGTATTTGGAATAAATAAATCATGAATATGTGAAATGACATGGTTCCTGTGGGGTAACTGCTGTGAGTTTAGAAATTATAGAACTCAAAAATGGAAGTTGGAAAATGAGAGGAATTATAAAGGTAGATTGAGGCCAAGTTTTTGCTATATATTTAGATAGATAGATAGATAGATATATGGATGGATGGATGGATGGATGGATGGATGGATAGACCATAGATCAATTGATTTTGTTGATTGTGGTGTGTCCTGTCATAATAGAGGGACTAGTGATATAATTGAGGTAGGAAGCCACACTTCAGGGTTCGTATTATGGCCCAATAATTGAGGACAGAACTGAAGCAGGGTTGTTAAAAATGGATAGGGACAGACAGGATTTCTAGAAATATCAAGGAAGTAAAATTGATCACATGCCCTGGTTATTCGTGGGGATGGGGCATACCTGGACTTTTCTCTCTTCTTTCTTTCTGTTGTATACCACTTTTTTTTCCTTTACTACTCATTGAGGACGAAATAAGTGGAGGACATTATAAAAATCCAAAGTACTCTCACACCTCTCACAACCCCACCCAGACATATATGTATTTTGCAAACTTCCAAAGTTTTGGACCAAGAACACTAACACAGGTATTCCAATAAATTCACAAGGCAGTCAACAGTTATTTTTATAGATAGTAATGTCCAATATACATTTAAATTAATAAATCCACATCTGTGATGTTAATGTAAAATTTGAGTTTCTGACATTAAAAAAACATGTCAACAATGAGAAAGCTTTACCTAGAGTGTGTGTAGTATATTCAATTTATTTGAACATAAATCTCTTGGGAAATCAGGCATCTCTGAAAAGTTTCCTGTAGGTAATGGAAATAAAATGAGTCTTCATTTTGAAATACAACAAACATTAACACATACAAAGAGTCCCAAGAAGGGGTGGGCATAATAAACTAGTCAACATACATTAACCTATCAAGTGCTGCCTATTATAATTAGGTATTTTTATGACTGATAAGTTTTTGGCAGTTTTAAGTGTCAAACTGAGCCCAGTTGGAGGTGGACTATTTTTGACATTTAGTAAATGGCAGCCCATTTTTATAATTGTAAATATGCTCTAAAGTATAAAATGTCCACAGTTAAGCCCCATACTATTTTAATTTTTTTCCCAGTGGTATCTAAGCCTGTAATAAATAAGGACTCATCCCAGATACTGCAAAGTTAATTTTTATAGACTTGACAGGGAAAAAGTTGAAAAGATCAAAAGATTTTCTGAGGCTTCCTTTTTTTATTTTTACTCTTCCTGTATTCAGAGTAGTTTTAAGAATACCTATGAGGACTTCCCTGGTGGCGCAGTGGTTAAGAATCCACCTGCCAATGCAGGGGACACGGGTTCAAGCCGTGGTCCGGGAAGATCCCACATGCCGCGTAGCAACTAAGCCCCTGCGCCACAACTACTGAGCCTGCACTCTAGAGTCCGCGAGCCACAACTACTGAAGCCCGTGAGCCACAACTACTGAAGCCCACGTGCCACAACTACTGAAGCCCGCGCGCTTAGAGCCCGTGCTCTGCAACAAGAGAAGCCACCGCGATATGAAGTCCACACACTGCAACAAAGAGTAGCCCCTGCTCACCGCAACTAGGGAAAGCCCATGTGCAGCAACAAAGACCCAATGCAGCAATAATAAAATATAAAATGAATAAATGAATCTTAAAAAAAAGGAAGACCTATGAGTACTATAGAAAGTATATAACATAGAGGCTATATATAGGGACATTATATATGCTTCTTTCTTTAACATCTTGAGCAGTTTTTCCTGCTTCTCTCTTTCACTTGAGATACACATTTGTTTGCTGTGACTATCATTATTTCAGATCTATACTTCTATGACAGAGCATTTTAGTTAGATCCAATACAGTATGGTTCTTATTCTAATTACCAAATCCTAGTCATTTGGCTGGTCCCAAACATTAACTAGGGAGTGACTTAGTATCCCACCAATGATGTTATGAAAATAGCTTTTGAAGTTTAAAAAACCACTCTAACACCTTTGTCTCATAATAACTCATAAATCTGTTTAATCTGATGAATATCATTCATTCAGTAATATTGAGCATATATAATGTACCATTCATATACATTTTTCTTATTATCGATATGAAATAGATATAGAAAGGTTGTGATTTCATCTAAGGTTATATTTTGGCACAAGCCAAGGTAAAAATAAACAGCTAATAAATCACAGTGTCACTTTGATTTTCATGGGCCTGGCACTGTGCCACACACTGAGGGAGATTAAAAACATGTACAAACCATGAGCTGTGTTCTCAAGGACCTTAGGATCTATTTGTGAAGGGAGATCTAACATAAGTAGCAACTAGGTTATAATGTCAAATAGTATTACATAGTATTTAAATGCATCTTGACTATGAGTATCAAGAGAGAAGGCAAATTAGTGTAAGAAGATTACCTCTCATGCATAGCTACTTTTGGTTTATTCTGCATGGTGATAGGATTCCTAGATTTTCCTGAAAATATTACCTACCACACTATATCCATATTTTCCCATGGTAACTAGCTGATGCTAATTAAGTGAGGTGCCCTTTAGACTAAGCATTGCTTCTCATGTTGCCACAGTCTCCACCAATCCCTATTGCCTTTCTGACACCAGGGCTGAATATAAATGGCTTTTGATCATCACGACTGTGCTGCTGTTTCTCTTATATAGAGCAAAGTGGTTCCCCTATGTGTGTCTCCAGTAAAAGCGAGGGAAAAAATATAAGAATTTGGCAGATCCTTGTGTTTTAGATTAAAATGAGAGCCAGTTTCCAGGGAGAAATTATAGTCCTCCATGCTCAGTATACAAAAGTATGCTTTTATTTAAATTATGTTGCCCATTTCACTCTTATGTGCATTGTCCCTAAGGACATTTGATTTTGAATTGCTGAGGTAGAAAAATATCCTGGAATTTCAAGTAATTAGAAAAATCTTATGTGTAGAACATAAGCCAAGCATGACCTTGAGGAATGAGGTAGGCAGGCTATACAGAGGAATACAGACATATGAGGAGATTGAGCATGTGGAAAGGCTTGGTAGTGAAGCAACTAGTATGGTGTGCTTATTGTTTATAGAAAAAATCATCTAGCGTGAACAGATGATTCATAATAAATAGCAGCAGCAGCAGTTATGATTGGCTCCTCAGGGAGTGTGGATAAAGGTTAGAAGGTCTCAAAAGTCACATAGTGGACTTGGATCCTGGGATTCCAGATATTAAGAAATGACTGTCACTACTTCAGCAGTGAAGTGATCTGATAAGTATAGCGCTTACAGAAGACAATGCTGGGACAATATTGGGATGAATTAGACAGGGACTAATATTATACTCAGAGAATTTCCATGGTCTGGAGATTACTGGAGTTTAGACATGATGTGATAAAATTTGATAGCGATAGAAAATATGTGCAGAATGTGCTATCTGGGAGAAGCATTTAAAGGAAAGAGCAGAATGAGGACCGATGCAGAGAAATGCACCTGGGGTCAGTGCCTCAAATTTGTTAGCAGAAAAGAGGAACTAGATATCAAGCAAAGGAAATAGAGAATTGCAGAGAAGTGGGGAAGAAAGTAAGGTCAAGTATGTCACAGAAGCCAATAGAAGAGTGAATTTTAAGCAAGGAAGATGTGGTCAGTAGTGTGAACATATTTCAGACAGGCCAAAGGTGAAAATAAAATTAAATATATCCTTGTTCATTTGAAATCACATCTGTGGCCAATTCCTCCTAGAGGGTAAATAACAACCAGTGTACTGGTTAGGCTTTCTCAGAAGTGCAATAATCCTTTCAAGTTATTGAGCTAACTCTTTCTTCATTGTGTTAGTTATGAATAAGAAGAAGCCTATTAACCCAAAAGGTTAATCTAATTTAAGAGTTCTTTCCCAGCTGCCTTAAATAAAACATATAATAATGAAAGAAAGGGCTTTCTGAACATCCCAGGAAATGCAAGGCAAATTAGGAAGTGAGAGTTCATTGTGTGTTGGAATTACCAGGGGAAGTTCACTTCCCCTGGTGTGAGGTCGGAACAGCATTTTGGAAGATGGGTGGGAAGTGAAAAAGCTGTAAAAGGGCAGGGATAGTGCCTCATCAGCTGTGCTTGACTTCAATTAAGGTGAGGGAGGACACAATGAAAATTCAAAAGCAGAGTTATGTTATTACTTTCTTTTTCTGAGAGTCTTTCCTGCTATTGATGAGATTCAGTCTTATCTATAAAAGTTGAGAGTGGTTTTATTTTTCTATTTGACTTAACTAATCATGAAATTTTATCTTCCACCAGCATGCCTAGAGTCTTTGGCTGGATTTTTCAGCTAAAGGAGAAGCAACTTTATAACCTAATAACCATCCTATGCTTTCCAATGCAATGGCCACTAGCTATTAAAATTAAAATTAATTAAAACTAAATAAAGTATAAAATTCACTTCCACAGTTGCCCTAGCCAACATTTCAAGTACTTATTAGCTATATGTAGCTAGTGACTACTGTATTGGACATTGCAGGATGATATTGGAAATAAATGAACATTTCCATCATCAGAGAATGTTCTACTGGATAGCACAAACTGCTTACTTATATTAGTAGCTGCCTTGTGGTTGAAGATGGTTGATTTTGCTTCTAAGAACAAGGTTATAAGAATTGAGGCATAGGAATCATTTTTGTACTGTGATTCTAGGTGGTTTATTTAATCATTGATTAGTTTATCAATTCAGCAAATATATATTGGGCGCTCACTCTGCATCAGGCACTGGGCTTGACTTCTGAGATATGATAGTTACCCCAGAAGAGATAGATCCATGTCTTTCAGGGAACTTTGGGTCCAATAAGACAGACACCCTTTAATCAAGTTGTCACTCAAACAAATGTAAAATTACAATTGCTGTCTGAAAAGGAGAAATACATGGTTGCACGAGAGGATAGCTATTTGTCCTAAACAGTCAGGGACTCCACCCCTGTGAATATGAGATGAAATCTGAAGGTCAGGTAGGACTTTCCTAGATATGAGAGAATAATATAGAAGGAGGACAGGAGAGGCATGGAGACTATTTTTAGCAGAGAAAACTATATATAAAGTCACTATGGAAGGAGAGAGCAAGGCACATTCAAAAGGCTGAAAGAGAGTTCATGCCTGGTTACTTCTTTGGTTTTAAATTTAATCTTATGAAAGTTGGCCTCAGCAGTACGAGTTTAAATTGGGCCTCCCATCAGTTTAGTAAGAAGTGTTTGATTTTTAAGTCAACATTAGAATACTAGACACTAGGAGTTTATTTTTTCCTAAAACAACACTGGGTACTGAAGTCCCAACAGTGGTTGATAGTTAAAGATATTTATTGTTGATCTGTAAATAATTCAAAGCAATAGACATTTCTTAGTGATACTGTTGATCCATAATATATTTGAAGAAATAGACACTTCTTAGCAATTAAACATTAATCACTTTCTTCAGTAAGGCTTTTTCTCATTGTGTTCACCTCTTAACCATCTTGGCCCAAATCAGTCTTCCTACAGAAAATAATCCAGTTTCAAGTCCTGTTACATTACTACCATCATCAATGAGGAAATAACCCATGCGGAACACACTCTGGAGTGGAAAAACACATTTATACTAATAATACAAAAGCTGTACTGTGAAATTAGGTATAATGCTACAGTTACTGTGATCAACTCTGTAGTGGAAAGTCACGAAGACACACTGTAGTACAAACCCATGGACACAGGGTTTCCATGGTTGCTCAGGCAAATAAAATGCAGCTCTTGATAAAAGAGTAAAGGTGACATTGGGACTTGTTCAAAGCCAAAGCAAAATCGTGTTGCACAACTTGCTCATAAAACAGCCTTTTATTTATTTATTTTTAATTTTTAAAAATTAATTAATTAATTTTAAAACATCTCTATTGGAGTATAACTGCTTTACAGTGGTGTATTAGTTTCTGCTTTATAACAAAGTGAATCAGTTATACATATACACATGTCCCCATATCTCTTCCCCTGCATCTCCTTCCCTCCCACGCTTACTATCCCACCCCTCTAGGTGGTCACAAAGCACCGAGCTGATCTCCCTGTGCTATGCGGCTGCTTCCCACTAGCTAGCTATTTTACGTTTGGTAGTGTATATATGTCCATGCCACTCTCTCACTTTGTCCCAGCTTACCCTTCCCCCTCCCCATATCCTCAAGTCCATTCTCTAGTAGGTCTGTGTCTTTATTCCTGTCTTGCCCCTATGTTCTTCATGACGATTTTTTTTTTTAGATTCCATTTATATGTGTTAGGATACAGTATTTGTTTTTCTCTTTCTGACTTGCTTCACTCGGTATGACACACTCTAAGTCCATCCACCTCACTACAAATAACTCAATTTATTTTCTTTTTATGGCTGAGTAATATTCCATTGTATATATGGGCTACATCTTCTTTATCCATTCATCTGTCGTTGGACACTTAGGTTGCTTCCATGTCCTGGCTATTGTAAATAGAGCTGCAATGAACATTTTGGTACATGACTCTTTTTGAATTATGCTTTTCTCAGGGTATATGCCCAGTAGTGGGATTGCTGAGTCATATGGTAGTTCTATTTTTGACTTTGTAAGGAACCTCCATACTGTTCTCCATAGTGGCTGTATCAATTTACTCTCCCAACAACAAGAGGGTTCCCTTTTCTCCACACCGTCTCCAGCATTTATTGTTTGTAGATTTTTTTTTTTTTTACTTTTTTTTTTTTTTTTTGAGGTACGCAGGCCTCTCACTGTTGTGGCCTCTCCTGTTGCGGAGCACAGGCTCCGGACGCGCAGGCTCAGCGGCCATGGCTCACGGGCTCAGCCGCTCCGTGGCATGTGGGATCTTCCCGGACTGGGGCACGAACCTGTGTCCCCTGCATCGGCAGGCGGACTCTCAACCACTGCGCCACCGGGGAAGCCCTAGACTATTCTTATATAAACTTATATTTTATGGTAGATAGTCTTCAGGCTGTTTTGGGTACAGCACCAAAAAGCACTTGATCAGGTTTTGTAAAAGAATATCTTTTTCATACATAAGCTGATTATAAAATAGAGCAGACTACTCAGAGGCCAGAAATAACCTGTTTCTGGGTGACCTCAAACCAGGATTTTAATGAATCACATTCAAATTCATTCATTTCTCATCAGGAGACAAAGCCTTGTGCCTCAGAAAGAGAAAGGCTGCATCACCCAACAGAAAGCTAGGTCCTCAAGAGAGTGATGTGCTCAGAGTAAAGTAGGAAACAATTTTGTCCTTCCACAGCAGATTATGCAGGCGTGTGTCTATCTTGGCAATAGCTTTTCTGATAATTCCTAAAGAAAAGTCAGGAAGCACATAAATTTCAGGAAATACATATTACTTGTGTAAGCTCAAGTAAAAATTTAGTTTCAAGCAGTTATGAATTGAAAATCATGAACACTTGGCAGAAGCAAACAGAAGGTTTTTTTCTAAAAAAAAAAAAAAGCAGTAGTAACCAAAAAAAAATCTTCAAACAGTTTTCATAGCTAGAATTACAAGTATGAATTTACAAATAAATAACAAGGAAACAAACCACTTTGAAAGTCAGCAGAAATAGTGGATCAATCCCATAGAATGTATAGGTAGTAGAATGTTCAATACAAAACATAAAATAAGTGGGTTTAACCATTTTAAAGATGTGAAAGATGATATGTAAGAAGCAGCAAATGTTTCATTATGAAAATTGACCAGCGGTGTTTGATAAAAAAAGAAAAATTCGAAAAGTATAATAATTAAAACACAAGCTCAGTGGATATGTTAAACATCAGATTAAACACTGATGAAGAAAGAATTTATAAACCAGAAGATAGATCTGAATTACCCAGGATAGATGTTAAAGACAAAAAGATAAAATATGAAAGAAGATTGAGACATAGTGGACAGAATAAAAAGTTTAAAGATAGGTCCATTGGAGTTCCAGAAGGAGGCAGTGGAGACCAAGGAGTATTCAAGAAGAAATTGTCAAGAATATCAAGATGAGGTGAGAGACATTAATTGTTAAATTCCCGAATTCCAAAATATTAAACAGGACAAATAAAAATAAATCCATCCTAGACAAATAAGAGTGAAATTACAGAACACCAAAAACCAAAAAAAAAAAAAAAAAAAAACTCCCATCAGATTTTAATGGATCTGATGAAAAAGACAGGTGACTTAAGAATAACAAAAATGAACTGAAGGTATAAAGCAGAAACTAACACACCATTGTAAAGCAATTATACCCCAATAAAGATGTTAAAAAAAGAAAAAATGAACTGAAGGGCTTCCCTGGTGGCACAGTGGTTGAGAGTCCACCTGCCAATGCAGGGGACACGGGTTCGAGCCCTGGTCTGGGAAGATCCCACATGCCGCGGGGCGACTGGGCCCGTGAGCCACAACTACTGAGCCTGCGCGTCTGGAGCCTGTGCTCTGCAGCGGGAGGCTGTGATGGTGAGAGGCGTGCGCACCGCGATGAAGAGTGGGCCCTGCTCGCCGCAACTAGAGAAAGCCCTTGCACAGAAACGAAGACCCAGCACAGCCAAAAGTAAATAAATATACATTTATTTTAAAAAAAAATGAACTGAAAATATATATTTTTAAGAGCAAAAGTGAAAGTGACATGACTGTAATACTAATGTCAATTTGTTACACACTGTCTTTATTTTTTAGAAAAGTTTTAGCTTTATAGAAAAATTGAGCAGATAGGACAGACATTCCCTTTGCCTTCCCCCCATCCACACAGTTTTCCTTATTATTAACATCTTGCATTAGAGTGGTATATTTTTTCACAATCAACCAATATTAATAAATTATTATTAACTAAAGTCCATAGTTTACAGTGAGGGCAATCTTTGCATTGTACAGTTCTAGCCCCAAAGTAGATTCTACATACACATTTGATTAACTGAAAGTCTTTTGTTGTGTTCTTTCAACCAATGTTGGCATTTCCCGTCCCTGAATTCACAGATCCTCTTCTTCTCAATGATATTCTGACAAACTTTGCATTTCTAAAAATGTATGGACATTTTCTTTAAAAAACCACACAGTGTCATTAACACTCCTAACAAAGTAATAAATATGTTTGGACACTAAAAAAAATTACTCAAAAAGATGATTAGCTGTAATGACAGAATAGAAGAGGAACAGATTTATGTTGAATAATACTTGTTACCTATGTGTCCATGTTTTCCTGTCAATTTTCTATTTCACAAGAAACAAACTGTTTCTTTCCCTTTTGGAAATAAAATCTGTATTTCCCAAATGGATATCAGAGTGTGTGTTATAAAGGCAGGGTTGGGGAAGGGAGGATACAGAGAAGATGTCACTGGACATGAGGTTATGCCGATTAGGATGATGAAAGTTTTTTTTAAAAAAATAGTTGGATGTATTATAGATCTTTTAACAATTGAAATTATGTCAACGAGTAATAGGATACAATTTTCTCTCGTAACATATTTTATGTTTCATCTTTTACTGTTTACATGTTTGAAGGTCATAGACATGGTAAAGAATATTAAATGGAAATTAAAACTATTTTTCTGCAGATCACTTAGGTTAATGAAAATACTGCCTGTATTACTTTTGGAAGCATTGATTGACTGAAATTAGAAGCACTTTTACACTTTGATTTACAGTGCAGTCCTTCTATAACCATTATTGATTATGGTTATATACTTTGCTGGTGATAATGTTCATGGATGAAAGATGTTTGATTATTATTCGAATTCTTCTTTCACATTTGTATGCCAATCAAACTGCTTTATTAGTATCAGGGTTTAGGTGAAACAGGCACTTTTTTTGATTATTTTCAAACTTTCATTTAAAAGTTTTTTAGGTAAATGCATTTAAAAATTTATACTCATAATTAAAATTTGATAAATATGTTTACAATACTTTCAGTTTATTTTTACATGTATGTGAATCATTTTCACCGTATTACCCCAAAATTGGAGCAAACTTTTTAAAAAGGCATTTTTTTCTAAGTTGCCACCATCAATTTAGGCAACAGTCTCAAACTCTTTACAAACGGTCTTTGGATGATAAATTAATTCTTATTTTCATCCATGTTCAAGCTCTCAGTGCATGTTTCAAGTACATTTTAAAAGTAACTTAAATTGTTTTCTAATATGCTCTGGACTCTTAAGATTGTCCTTTAATTTTGTGAGCCAGTGTCTTTCAGTATGGTTTCCTTCCTAATTAGAAAACCAATCATCATGTAAAGTATCAGCTTTCCTCTTGTCAATAAAATCTTCAGTTACAGTGATTGCTTTGTGGCTGCTGCAATTTACTCACTAATTCTTACCAACATTTCCATGGCCCTAGAGGAGAGCAGAGAATTAAATTTGCCACATGTTCTCAATCCCAAAGTACTGTTCCTTCCATAGAAGTCATTTCATTTTATGATTCTATCATAGCATTACTAATTGATTACTAATTAATTCTTCTACATCCTTTTGCCAACTCTCTCAAAATTAAGAGTCTTGGTTAGCATATAAGTACCAGGACAAGTGGGAGTTCCCCAAAGTGCCCGTTGAGGCTGCTCATGTGAAAGCTCATGGTTGATGGACTACTGCCATTCATTCCCACAGGTCAACACCCAGTGAGCATCAGAACTGTCTAGGTGACTCCAGTGTGTATACTTGGTGGTCATCCATGTGTAAATTCACACACTCTAGCAGTTATCATCTGTGTCAACTTTTTTTCTTCCTTTATCTTAGAATAATTCTTTCATGTTTAAAAAAAAACGCTCCTCTTCAGGGGAAAAAAAAAAAAGAGTCTTAGACTAGATTTTAGTTAGGTTCAATTAAGATATACAATACCTTATTTCACAAAATTCAAATGCTAGTCCTAAGAAAGTTCTGAAAAAGTATAATGACATTTGATTTAATTCCAGAACCTCTAAGCATTCAATTAATGATATCCCTTAGAAGGCACAATGTATGCTAAATACAAGGAATTTCATGACGTATTTTTCACTCAGTTGTAAAAATGATCCATCCTGCCCTTAAGATATGTGAAAAAAATAACAATAGAGAGTCCAAATTTTCTACAAACCACCTCAGTAAGCCAGATATGATGTTCCTCTTAAAATAGCATGGGCATTTGAGTACTTATATAAATTCTTTTTTTTTTTAACATCTTTTTGGAGTATAATTGCTTTACAATGGTGTGTTAGTTTCTGCTTTGTAACAAAGTGAATCAGCTATACATATACATATATCCCCATATCTCCTCCCTCTTGCGTCTCCCTCTTAAATAATTTCTTATTTCTGGTCAGTAGGGCACAAAAAATGTGCTTCAGCCATGTCCTGAGATCCAGTATTAAACAAAACACATTTTGAAAAGGCAACTTGCCACAAAATATAAATAGAGTGCAACAAACATTTCACTCATGTAAAAACCAATGCAGTCAACTCTTGAGCAAACATGTGGGTGAAAGAGAGGTTTGTTCTATCTGAGGAAATTGGCCTAATGCCTGAGCTAGCAGAGCAAGTCACCGAGGAATTGAATACAGCCTTTGGTTGACATATCAAGCATTAAGTAAAAAAAAAGAAACAGCTTAATCAACCTTAGCTGAACCCTGCTCTAGATACTAAAAAATTCCATCTGTTAACTTTGCCCTCCTTGAACACTTTCAGGGTATTTCCTGTAAGAAAACTGCATCCATGGCAGAGGCTCTGTGCCGAAATATGGGCATTGAGAGAGTTGATGTGTACACCGAGAGTTCAAATGTATCCTTATCTTCAGGGCTTTCTACCACCTTGTTTCTGTTCCTTCTCTTTACATCCTTTCATTTTGCACATTCCTGGAATTAAATACAGCTTACAGAGGTCATCTTGGGTGTCCTCACAACACAGTCACTGAGCTCCTTGCATTGTTTCAAATATCCTCAAACCTCCCTCTATCTTATCTAGAAGTAGAAAGCATGGGCAATTCAAGCCAGTGTAACTACCAAGACATGTAGGCTGAATATAGCACATTGCCTGAACTATGCATGTTTGAAGTTTAAGTTTGAAGACCCAAATTGGCAATCAAAGCAACATTCTATTTTTGTTGGGTCAGTATCAGTGGGAATGTCACCAATCAGTGCTCTAAGTCAACAATAATCAGACTCCAAATTCCTAGTATTCAATGTTATGCAGTTAATTTGTCCATAAGTTATCTGTTTGTTTCTTCAACACCACCTGTTCTTGTAGCATGATTTCATTTATGAAAACTTTTACCACTAAGAACTTTGTCTAGTGCTCATGGCTAATTGGGAAGTGGGGTAGAAAGTGCCAAGGAAGTTATAACCACATTTTCATAACACCCTTTAATTAGGGTGGGATTGCTGGAGTTATTAGTTGTGTTCTTAGCCACATACAAGGTAGATGAAGGTCCTCAGGTAATTGTTTCTAATTTATTCTAATTTCAGTATCTTCATGAGGATTTTCCACCTTATGTGTCCCTTCTGGTACCATTTCTTAATTTCTCTTTATCCTCTATGAAATTAGTTTTCTATGGCTATTGTAAAAAATTACTTTTATCTTAGGGGCTTAAATCACTACACATTTATTCTCTGACTCTACTGGAGGTGAGAAGTGCAAAATCCCTTTCATTGTGTTCACACCATGGAGTGCCCAGATATTTGGTCAAACATTTTTCTGGGTGTTTCTGTGAGAGTGTTTTGGATTAGATTAACGTTTAAATCAGTAGACTGAGTAAAACAGATTGACCTCCATAATGTGGGTGGGCCTCATCCATACAGTCGATGGCCTAAATAGAGCAAAGAGGTTGACCCTTTCCTGAGTGAGAGACAATTATCTTCCTGCCTGATGGCCTTTGGATTGGGACATCAGCTTTTCTCCTGCCTTTTCATTTGATCCGAACATCAGCTCTTCCTGGATCTTAAGCCTGCTGGCCTTTGGGCTGAAACTCCACCATTGGCTCTCCTGGTTTTCAGGCCTTCAGACTCAGACTGGAATTAGACCATCAGTTCTCCTGAGTCCCCAGCTTGTCAACTCACCTTCCCAGTCTTGGGACTTGTCAGTTACTGTAATTGCATGAGCTCTTTCCTTATAATAATCATATATATTTATGTATCTATATGCATATCTATCTATCTATATTTTTATCTCTGTATCTCCATGTCTACCACTATCTATATCTATGCATCGTGTTGGTGCTTTTTCGCTGGAGAAGACTGACCAATACACTGGGTTTAGGGAAGAATCCATTTCCTTGCCTTTTCTAGCTTCTAAAACTAATTACTTGCATTTATTGGCTCATAGCCCCTTCCTCCATCTTCCTCTGCTTCAAGATGCAGCAGCATCTTGCTTCAGTTTTAACATTTCCTTCTTCTATAGTCAAAACTCCTTCTGCCTTCCTCTTAGAAATTTAGGCCCTGCTAGTTAATCCAGGAGAATCTCCCTATTTCAAAATCCTTAATTAATCACATCCTTTATAAGGTAACATTCACAGATTCCATGGATTAGGACTTGAGTATTGTTGGGAGCCATTACTCAGCCTAACACATTCTAAAATGATACTTTTTATTTTTTAAGATTATACTGATTACAGGTGATAGAAATCCAGTTGAAGTTTACTTAATCAAAAAAGGGAAACATTATAAGGAGACAGGAAAACCACAAGCAGCCAAAGCCCTGGAAGAATGCTGGGAATAACTATATTCAGAGAAGTGAACATACCTGAATCTTCAGTTTTTTCCCCTTGTTCCTTTGTACACATCCACATCTTTTAAAAAAACATTTCTCCTCCCCCTCCCCCTCCTCTTCTTCCTCCTCCTTCTCCTCCCTCCCCCTCCCCTTCCCCATAACATTATTCCTTAAATATCTATACAGTAAGCATTACTATCTTTTTAAATACGTGAGGATATTGAAATTCAGAAATGTTACATCCGTAGCTTGTAAAAGTTGGCTATTACGGATCTTCTAGTTTTAAGATTATTATTCCTTTAGTCAAATAAGCTGAATTAGAGTTGAAATAACACTAGACTAAGAGTTAGGAGACCTGGGCTTCTATTTTGTCTCTGCTATTTACTAGATATGATCATGGAAAAGTTATTTAAACCCCCTCTAGTTGAGTTTACCCTCCTCTAAAATGGGAATAAAAGCTGCTTACATCTGGGATCTAGTTTTGAAGTTTAAATTATATAGTTTAGGTAAGTCCCTATATAGTTGGTTTTAAAAAAGGAAAAGTAAATAAATGGCAGAAAATCTTTCTCTGATTATTTGACAGAGCTTCTCTTATTTGAACTGTCCTATTTTGTAAAGAATTATAGGAGTTTGCTGTGGGTTTAGGCTAGTATTCACTAAGGATTTAAGGCAGATTAAAAGTTTCAGTTTAGTGTCAGTGATTTTTATATTATATTTTAATACTGCTACTTATTGGCAGAAGAGAGCCTTTTCCAGAAACAGTTTTCCTGGTGGGTGAGGTGGGCAGGAAACATCCCAAAGGGCCTCACACACTGGATAGAAATCCAGAACAAATTGTTTGATTAGATGGGCAAATACTTATACTGTCTCTCTTTTTTTTTTTCTTTTTGTTTTTAACATCTTTATTGGAGTATAATTGTTTTACAATGTTGTGTTAGTTTCTGTTGTATAACAAAGTGAATCAGTTATATGTATACATATATCCCCATATCCCCTCCCTCTTGAATCTCCCTCCCACCCTCCCTATCCCACCCCTCTAGCTGGTCAAAAGCACAAAGCACCAAGCTGATCTACCTGTGCTATGCAGCTGTTTCACACTAGTTATCTATTTTACATTTGGTAGTGTGTATATGTCAATGCTACTCTTTCACTTCGTCCCAGCTTACCCTTCCCCCTCCCCGTGTCCTCAAGTCCATTCTCTAGTAGGTCTGCATCTTTATTCCCGTCTTACCCCTAGATTCTTCTGACCATTTTTTTTTTTTTTTAGATTCCATATATATGTGTTAGCATACGGTATTTGTTTTTCTTTCTGACTTACTTCACTCTGTATGACAGGCTCTAGGTCCATCCACCTCACTACAAATAACTCAATTTTGTTCCCTTTTATGGCTGAGTAATATTCCATTGTATATATGAGCCACATCTTCTTTATCCATTCATCTGTCGATGGACACTTAGGTTGCTTCCACGTCTTGGCTATTGTAAATAGTGCTGCAATGAACATTGTGGCACATGTCTCTTTTTGAATTATTATTTTCTCAGGGTATATGCCCAGTAGTGGGATTGCTGGGTCATATGGTAATTCTATTTTTAGTTTATTAAGGAACCTCCATACTGTTCTCCATAGTGGCTGTAACAATTTACATTCCCACCAACAGTACAAGAAGGTTACCTTTTCTCCACACCCTCTCCAGAATTTATTGTAGATTTTTTGATGATGGCCATTCTGACCGGTGTGAGGTGATACCTCATTGTGCTTTTGATTTACATTTCTCTAATGATTAGTGATGTTGAGCATCCTTTCATGTGTTTGTTGGCAATCTGTATATCTTTGGAGAAAAGTATATTTAGGTGTTCCACCTATTTTTGGATTGGGTTGTTTGTTTTTTTGATATTGAGCTGCATGAGATGTTTATATATTTTGGGGATTAATCCTTTGTCTGCTGATTGGTTTGCAAATATTTTCTCCCATTCTGAGGGTTGTCTTTTCATCTTGTTTATGGTTTTCTTTCTGTGCAAAAGCTTTGAAGTTTCATAAGATCCCATTTGTTTATTTTTGTTTTTATTTCCATTTCTCTAGGAGGTGGGTCATAAAGGATCTTGCTGTGATTTATGTCATAGAGTGTTCTGCCTATATTTTCCTCTAAGAGTTTTATAGTATCTGGCTTTACATTTAGGTCTTTAATACATTTTCAGTTTATTTTTGTGTATGGTGTTAGGAAGTGTTCTAATTTCATTCTTTTATATCTAGTGGTCCAGTTTTCCCAGCACCACTTATTGAAGAGGCTGTCTTTTCTCTATTGTATATTCTTACTTCCTTTTTCAAAGATAACATGACCATATGTGTGTGGGTTTATCTCTGGGCTTCTATCCTGTTCCATTGATCTATATTTCTCTTTTTGTGCCAGTACCATACTGTCTTGATTACTGTAGCTTTGTAGTATAGTCTGAAGTCAGGGAGCCTGATTCCTCCAGCTCCGTTTTTCTTTCTCAAGATGGCTTTGGCTATTCAGGTTCTTTTGTGTTTCTGTACAAATTGTAAATTTTTTTGTTGTAGTTCTGTGAAAAATGCCATTGGTATCTTGATAGGGATTGCATTGAATCTGTAGATTGCTTTTGGCAATATAGGCATTTTCACAATGTTGATTTTTCCAATCTGATAACATGGTATATCTCTCCATCTGTTTGTATCATCTTTAATTTCTTTCATCAGTGTCCTATAGTTTTCTGCATACAGGTCTTTTGTTTCCTTAGGTAGGTTTATTCCTAGGTATTTTATTCTTTTTGTTGCAATGGTAAATGGGAGTGTTTCCTTAATTTCTGTTTCAGAGTTTTCGTCATTAGTGTTTAAGAATGCAAGAGATTTCTGTGCATTAATTTTGTATCCTGCTACTCTACCAAATTCATTGATTAGCTCTAGCAGTTTTCTGGTAGCATCTTTAGGTTTCTCTATGTATAATATCATGTCATCTGCAAACAGTGACAATTTTACTTCTTCTTTTCCTATTTGGATTCCTTTCATTTCTTTTTCTTCTCTGATTGCTGTGGCTAAAACTTCCAAAACTGTGTTGAATAATAACAGTGAGAATGGGCAACCTTGTCTTGTTCCTGATCTTAGAGGAAATGGTTTCTGTTTTTCACCACTGAGAACGATGTTGGTGTGGGTTTGTCATATATGGCCTTTATTATGTTGATGTAGGTTCCCTCTATGCCCGCTTTCTGGAGAGTTTTTATCATAAATGGGTATTGAAATTTGTTGAAAGCTTTTTCTGCATCTATTGAGATTATTTTATGATTTTTACCCTTCAGTTTGTTAATATGGTGTATCACATTGATTGATTTGCATATATTGAAGAATCCTTGCATTCCTGCAATAAACCCCATTGTTCATGGTGTATGATCCTTTTAATGTGCTGCTGGATTCTGTTTGCTAGTATTTTGTTGAGGATTTTTGCATCTATGTTCATCAGTGATATTGGCCTGTAGTTTTCCTTTTTTTGTGACATCTTTGTCTGGTTTTGGTATCAGGGTGATGGTGGCCTCATAGAATTAGTTTGGGAGTGTTTCTCCCTTGCCTATATTTTGGAGGAGTTTGAGAAGGATAGGTGTTAGCTGTTCTTTAAATGTTTGATAGAATTCACATGTGAAGCCATCTGGTCCTGGGTTTTTGTTTGTTGGAAGATTTTTAATCACAGTTTCAATTTCAGTGCTTGTGATTGGTCGGTTTATATTTTCTGTTTCTTCCTGGTTCAGTCTCGGAAGGTTGTTCTTTTCTAAGTATTTGTCCATTTCTTCCAGATTGTCCATTTTATTGGCATGTAGTTGCTTGTGGCAATCTTTCATGATCCTTTGTATTTCTGCAGGGTCAGTTGTTACTTCTCCTTTTTCATTTCTAATTCTGTTGATTTGAGTCTTCTCCCTTTTTTCTTGATGAGTCTGGCTAATGGTTTATCAATTTTGTTTATCTTCTCAAAGAACCAGCTTTTAGTTTTATTGATCTTTGCTATTGTTTCCTTCATTTCTTTTTCATTTATTTCTGATCTGATCTTTATGATTTCTTTCCTTGTGCTAAGTTTGGGTTTGTTTTTCTTTTCTCTCTCTAATTGCTTTAGGTCTAAGTTAGGTTGTTTATTTGAGATTTTTCTTGTTTCTGAGGTAGTATTGTATTGCTATAAACTTCCCTCTTAGAACTGCTTTCTCTGCATCCCATAGGTTTGAGGTTGTCGTGTTTTCATTGTCATTTGTTTTTGATTTCCTCTTTGATTTCTTCAGTGATCTCTCAGTTATTTAGTAGTGTATTGTTTGGCCTCCATGTGTTTGTATTTTTTATAGATTTTTTCCTGTAATTGATATCTAGTCTCATAGCGTTGTGGTCAGAAAAGATACTTGGTACGATTTCAATTTTTTAAAGTTTACCAAGGCTTGATTTGTGACCCAAGATATAATCTATACTGGAGAATGTTCCATGAGCACTTGAGAAGAAAGTGTATTCTGTTGTTTTTGGATGGAATGTCCTATAAATATGAATTAAGTCCATCTTGTTTAATGTATCATTTAAAGCTTGTGTTTCCTTATTTATTTTCACTTTGGATGATCTGTCCATTGGTGAAAGTGAGGTGTTAAAGTCCCCTACTATGATTGTGTTACTTTTAATTTCCCCTTTTATGGCTGTTAACATTTGCCTTATGTATTGAGGTGCTCCTATGTTGGGTGCATAAATATTTACCATTGTTATATCTTCTTCTTGGGTTGATCCCTTTTTCATTATGTAGTGCCCTTCTTTGTCTCATGTAAGTCTTTCTTTTAAAGTCTCTTTTGTCTGATATGAGAATTGCTACTCCAGCTTTTTTTGATTTCCATTTGCATAGAATATCTTTTTCCATCCCCCCTCCAATTCAGTCTGTATGTGTCCCTAGGTCTGAAGTGGGTCTCTTGTAGACAGCATATATATGGATCTTGTTTTTGTGTCCATTCAGTCAGTCTGTGTCTTTTGGTTGGAGCATTTAATCCATTTACATTTAAGGTAATTATTGGTGTGTATTACCATTTTCTTAATAGTTTGGTGTTTGTTACTGTAGGTCTTTTCCTTCTCTTGGGTTTCCTGCCTAGAGAAGTTCCTTTAGCATTTGTTGCAAATCTGGTTTGATGGTGCTGAATTCTCTTAGCATTTGCTTGTCTGTACAGGTTTTAATTTCTCCATCGAATCTGAATGAGATCCTTGCTGGGTAGAATAGTCTTGGTTGTAGGTTTTTCCCTTTCATCACTTAAGTGTGTCATGCCACTCCCTTCTGGCTTGCAGAGTTTCTGCTGAAACATCAGCTGTTAACTTTATGGGGTTTCCCTTGTATGTTATTTGTTGCTTTTCCCTTGCTGTTTTTAATATTTTTTCTTTGAATTTAATTTTTGATAGTTTGATTAATATGTGTCTTGCCTTGTTTCTCCTTGGATTTATCCTGTATGGGACTCTGCACTTCCTGGACTTGATTGACTATTTCCTTTCCCATGTTAGGGAAGTTTTCAACTATAATCTCTTCAAATATTTTCTCAGTCACTTTCTTTTTCTCTTCTTCTTCTGGGACTCCTGTAAACGTTGGCACATTTAATGTTGTCCCAGAGGTCTCTGAGGCTGTTCTCAATTCTTTTCATTCTTTTTTCTTTATTCTGCTCTGTGGCAGTGTTTTCCACTATTTTATCTTCCCGGTCACTTATTTGTTCTTCTGCGTCAGTTATTCTGCCATTGATTCCTTCTAGGGTATTTTAAATTTCATTTATTGTGTTGTTCATCATTTTTTGTTTGCTCTTTAGTTCTTCTAGGTCCTTGTTAAATGTTTCTTGTATTTTCTCCATTTTATTTCCGAGATTTTGGATCATCTTTACTATCATTACTCTGAATTCTTTTTCAGGTAGACTGCCTATTTCCTCTTCATTTGTTTGGTCTGGTGGGTTTTTCCTTGCTCCTTCATCTGCTGCATATTTCTTTGTTTTCTCATTTTGTTTAACTACAATGTTTGGGGTCTCCTTTTCAGAGGATGCAGGTTCATAGTTCCTGTTATTTTTGGTGTCTGTTCCCTGTAGGTGATTTGGTTCAGTGGCTTGTGTAGGCTTCCATGGTTGAGGGTACTGGTGCCTGTGTTCTGGTGGGTGTGGCTGTATCTTGTCCTTCTGGTGGGCAGGGCTGTGTCTGGTGGTGTGTTTTGGGGTGTCTGTGAACTTAGTGTGACTTTAGGCAGCCTCTCTGCTAATGGGTGGGGTTATGTTCCTGTGTCGGTAGTTGTTTGACCTGGGGCTTCCAGCACTGGAGCTTGCTGGCCGTTGGGTGGAGCTGGGTCTTAGTATTGAGACAGAGATCTCTGGGAGAGCTCTCGCCAATTGATATTATGTGGGGCCAGGAGGTTTCTGGTGAGCCAATGTCCTGGACTCTGCCCTCCCATCTCAGAGGTTCACACTCGACACCCGGCCATAGCACCAAGACCCTGCCAGCCACATGGCTCAGAAGCAAAGGCAGAAAGATAAAGATAAAGATTAAAAAAAAATAAAAAATAAAAACGGACAGACAGAACCCTAGGACAAATGGTAAAAGCAAACCTGTACAGACAAAATCACACAAAGAAGTATACACATACACAGTCACAAAAAGAGAAAAAGGAAAAATTATATATATAGTAAAAAAAAATGAAGAGAGCAAATATATTTTTTAAAAAAAGGAAGAGAGCAACCAAAACATAAACAAATCCACCAATGATAATAAGCTTGAAATACTAAACTAAGATAAACATAAAACCAGTAACAAATTAGATGCAGAAAGCAAACCCCAAGTCTACAGTTGCTGCTAAAGTCCACTCCCTCAATTTTGGGAACATTCGTTGTCTCTTCAGGTATTCTTCAGATGCAGGGTTTATCAAATTGATTGTGGGGATTTAATCTGTTTCTCTTGAGGCTGCGGGGAGAAATTTCCCTTTCTCTTGTTTGTTCACACAGCGCCTGGGGATCAGTTTGGTTTTGGCCCCGCCTCTGTGTGTAGGCCGCCCTCAGGAGTCTCTTCCCCACCCAGACAGGTGGGGGTTAAAGCAGCAGCTGTTTAGGGCTCTCTTGCTCACTCAGGCCAGGGGGAGGGAGGGGTACGGTAGTCATAATTGGAATGCAGAGCAAGCCTGAGGCAGCAGATGCTGGCTTGATGTTGCAACAGCCTGAGGCATGCCGCGTCTTCTCCTGGGGAAGTTGTCCCTAGATCACAGGACCCTGGCAGTGGCGTGCTGCACAGGCTCCTGGGGGTGGGGGGGCGGGTGTGGATAGTGACCTGCACTTGCACACAGGATTCTTGGTGGCAGTGGCCACAGCGTTAGCGGTTCATGACCATCTCTGGGGTCCGAACTGATAGTCGTCGCTGGCGCCTGTCTCTGGAGCTCGCTTAGGCAGTGCTCTGCCCTCTGTGGGCACACTGGGATGGAATCTCCTGTCCTCTCGCACCCTGGAACAATGGTCTCTTGTCTCTCCTGTAGTTGCAGACCTTTTCCTGGACTCCCTCTCGGCTAGCTTGGCGCACTAGCCCCCATAGGCTGTGTTCATGCAGCCAACCCCAGTCCTCTCTCTGGGGTCTGACCTCCAAAGCCCGAACCTCAGCTCCCAGCCCCCATCTGCCTCGGCGGGTGAGCAGACAGACCTCTCAGGCTGATGAGTGCTGGTCAGCACCGATCCTTTGTGTGGGAATCTCTCTGTTTTGCCTTCTGCACCCCTATTGCTGTGCTCTCCTCCATGGCTCTGAAGCTTCCCCTCTGCCACCCCCTGCCCCTGCCAGTGAAGGGGCTCCTAGTGTGTGGAAACGTTTCCTCCTTCACAGCTCCATCCCAGAGGTGTGGGTCCCATCCCTATTCTTTTGTCTCTATTTTTCCTTTTTTCTTTTGCCCTACCCAGGTACGTGTGGATTTTCTTGCCTTTTGGGAAGTCTGAGGTCTTCTGACAGCGTTCAGTAGGTGTTCTGTAGGAGTTGTTCCACACGTAGATGTATTTTTGATGTATTTATGGGGAGGAAGGTGATCTCCACGTCTTATTCCTCTGCCATCTTGAAGGTCTCACGTGAAGAGAGTACATTGTCAGCTACATTATAAAGCACCCACAAAGGGAAGTAAAAATTGATTTGCTTCATCATCCTCCTTAACATCTTGGAGACAAAGAACTGAGGGTACTAGACAAAGAACTGAGGAGACTTAGTACTGAAAATAGAAAAATCAACTTAAATCCTTATTTACAAAACTGCATAGCTCTTCCTGGTGAATTTAAGATTCTTTCTTCATCGCCAGAGAGTTCGGGGGTGAAGTTATAGGTAAGAATCAGATTATTTAGATAGAGACACACTCCACAGACAGAGTGTGGGCCATTTCAGAAGGCAAGAGGCAAGAGTATACTGTCTCCTGAGTGAAATTTCTTCAATGAGTTTTTCTTGCCAGGGGGGAAAGGCAGCCTCTCCGTGTAATAGAACCACTGGCAGCAATGATCTTAAAGCAAAATGGTAAACAGGGGATAAGAAGATGAGAGCCAGCATCTTAGGCATTATTATAAGAAGATTATGTAGATATGTTCTATTAACAGTTCCAAAACGCATGATTCTTCATTTAATGGAAATTTTTAAATGGCATGGGGATGTTTCTCCACAAAAAACAGATCAGTGTTAGGCACATTGCTTAATGTTAATGTTTCCCTCTGCTCTCCCTGTAGCATGTGCATACTGGATAGATAAACTCAGAAGTTTAAGAATAACCTTGGATGTGGGACTAGTTATACTATACCTTAGGTTGGATAAGCTTGGGGAAAATATCTTATAAAATAATAAAGATTAAAATTACTCGAAGACATAGAAGTTTATCATCTAGGTTTCCCAGAGTAATAACATCTACCAGTAGCTTTTTAATTTGTTACATGTTTCCTTTGAATTCTCCCTAATACATTTGAATAACTCTTTTTTTCTCTCAAGGGCAGCTATAATTGTTGTTTAATTAAACATGCCAGTTATGTTTTCTTGTCTGGTGCACTTGAGCCAGTTCATATCATATGCATTCTTTCTATAGAGAAAAGTAAAGAATAATTCTTGAAGTAAAGTTTAAAATTTTTTCTAATAGACTCACAGACACAAAAACTTATGGTTACCAAAGGGGAGGGGAGGAGAGGGATAAATTTGGAATTTGAGATTAACATATACACACTACTATGTATAACGTAGATAAACAACAGGGACCTGCTATATAGCACAGGGAACAACATTCAATATCTGGTAATAACCTATAATGGAAAAGAATCTGAAAAGGAATACATATTTATATATATACATGTATAAGTGAATCACTTTGTTGTATGCCTGAAACACTGTAAGTCAACTATACTTCAATAAGAAAATTAAAAAATGCAATAGCAAAAAAAATTCTTTTATTAGTTAAATCATTAAATGAAAGCAAAGAGGATAAATCTAGTCATAATTATGTAAAACAATTAGTAGTAATTGTATACATTTTTAAAAGTTGGAAATTCAAAACAAAATAAGGTAGTGGATAGATTCTTAAACTCATAATATTGAACAAAAACTTGACATTATTTAGATTTTTTTTAAACATCTGGCAGAAAAAAATATAAACTAAATTAACATTGATAAATCTTAATTGCTATCTGAGATCTTCAAGATAAAATATTTAAACAACTTTCTTCACTTTTCATTCAATTGTTTTGTTCTCTTGCAAACAATAAATCTTCATAAACAAAAAAAATTTAATGTGTTAATGCTAGTTAGTATGTGGTGGGGTAATCCATCTCCTATACTACTGATTAAAGTAGCATGTACTTTGACTCATCATGTTAGCTTTTAAGAATTGCTTCTAGAGCTTGCAGTTCCAGAGAAGAATGAGTCAATGCATGCCACCTTATTGCTCCTTCTGATTACAGCTAAAACTCCTGGACACAATACATAAGGCAACTCTGAGGTTTGCTCATAAAAGTTCCGAAAGGTAGACTAGCCCTGGGACTTGAGGAATGATCAAGTGACAAGTTTCCTGGGATTTTTTGGTGCCTCCTATGCATCACAGCCTGGGAATTAGCAAAGCCCACAACCCAGAAACACCAACAACAGGTGCAGACAAAAAAACACCAAATGAAACCCATTCTCCCTTGCCAAAGGAACGGGAAGAGGGTAGCCAGGCCTGAAGAGAGGATGCCTTTCAACTAAACCCGCCTTCGTCCAGGCTAGCACAAGGAAGAAAGCAGTGCCCCTCCATCTCCACACACTGGGTGCTGTGGAGACTTCAGGGCAAAGTCTTCTCAGTCCCTTCTCAGATCCCTGCCATTACCCCTCTGTATGCACTTAGTGCAGGGAACTTGTTCACAGGACCTCTCTCCTTATCTTGCTAGACTACTATTTATCCCATTCAATGGTATTTTTCTTTTGATAACTACGTTTTTCATTTCTCTAATTGTTTATTTATTAAAAGACCTGTTCATTTTTCATAATATCCTGCTTGCTTACATTTCTTCCTTTATCTCTTTGAAATAGCCAAGGAAATGAATTTCAGGCACTTTACCATTTTTGTTTGTGAGCTTGTTTTCAGCAGTAATTAACCTTATATATTTGTGTTACACATGCCTGGGGTGTGGAGTCATACCAGTGGCACTCTGCAGGGTTCTAGATCACTATTAATTTTATTTTTCTATTCCATGGAAGGTATAGTTCAGGCAGATCTCCTTGACATAACCAAAGATTAAGCTGATTCAAGGTTGTTGGATCTCAGAGGAAACCCTGAGGCCCCTTCTCCTTGGCAGACTCTGAAGTCCAATATTTGTATTCTCAGCATCAAGAGGCTGCTGAAATTACACCTAAGCTTTTGAATCCCTGTCCTTTTTTTTTTTTTTTTTTTTGCGGTACGCGGGCCTCTCACCACTGTGGCCTCTCCCGTCGCGGAGCACAGGCTCCGGACGCGCAGGCCCAGCGGCCATGGCTCACGGGCCCAGCCGCTCCGCGGCACGTGGGATCCTCCCGGACCGGGGCACGAACCCGCGTCCCCTGCATCGGCAGGCGGACTCCCAACCACTGTGCCACCAGGGAAGCCCCTTTTCTTTCTTTTGATGAGTGTTTCCTTGTTGTATATCTCCATCTCTCAACCTTTTCTGTGTATTTATATTTAAGATGTGCCTCTTGTAAAGGCTTATGGTTGGAGTATTTTCTTCAAATGTAATATGGGCATATTTATTTTAAAATTTACTACATAACATTTTATTCAAATGCAAACTGTATATAATATAATTATGTTATGAAACAAAAGTTAATACCTCTAAACCCATCACACAACTGAAGAGCCAGAACATTATATATTTGAAAGTACTTTTATACCTGGCCCTGATCCCTATCTCTTTGCCTCCCCTCAGTTTTTCATTTCTTCAGTAATGGCACTTATAGAACATTCAACTGAACTTCTGCCACAAGGAGTCGCTTGTTTTTAAAAGAAGTCTGAGAAATTTAAATTCTCAGTTAAAAACAGAACATCAGTAGGATAATGCTTCAGATTCCCACATGAAGGTTTTCCATCTATCAAAAATTCCTCAAAATGCTTTTGTACTTCTCCTTACATTGTTAGGATACCATCCAATTAGAAATAAGATTAAATAATCAAATGTTTCTAGATTTCTGCATGAAAAGCAGTTATTTATAAGTTCTTTAAATGGTATATTTTAAGCAGTTTGTGAATGTAGCAAATTTTTTAAAAGACATATATTCCACCTTGATTAAGACACAAGTGATGTTCTCTCAGACTTTTTTTTGTTTAATCCAGCAGTTGCTGTGGCAACCAGCTACAGTCAGGTGCACTGACAACACCACTCCTGGCTGTACCTAGAATCTCTTTAGCTTTCCAGCCCAGGAGTTTCCTGTTGCTTCTTACTGAGATGTCTGTAGAAAGCCACTTAGCCATTCTGAAGTATTCAAAATCAGGCAGTGTGAGGTCATTAGTGTTCTCTGAGTCTGCCCTTGACCAATGGGGGATGGAAGCTAGTGGATAAATACTATCCTTTTTTGACCTTTAGGTGAAGGATTGTGGGGTACATTTTACATGACTCCTCTGGGGTCTCCGATAGGAATGAGCCCCAGTTGTCCACAACAGCTCAGGTCTGCCATTCTCTGTTGGCCTTCACACTTCCCCAGCATCACTTTTTCCATCTCCCACTCCTGTTCCTTAGGGTCACTTCCCTACACAAGCACCCTTTACACAAGCCCCTGTCTCTGGTTCCGCTTTGAGGGATGTGATGATGGAACTTAGGCTAATACACAGCTCACAGCTCATATGAATAACTTTCACCTTCTCCTAAATACTTTAAATATAAGGACTTTGCTTTGACAAATTTAATAGATAATTTATAGTTAGTATTTCTGGAGAATGGCTAGGATTTTTGTGGTGAAATAAGCTGCTATGGCAGTTGTCTAAATAGCAATTAATCTACCTTGTGTGCGTGTGAACATTGTTTTTATGCAAAATAATCAGTAAAACTAGTATTAAATCAAATTTGTATAAAAGAACATTTTTTTCATTGAACTGATAGTCATTGGAAACTCACTATCTGCTGTGCATTGTGTAAGCACAGAAGCTAAAGATATAAAAGGTATTGCCCTTACCTTCAATAATTTTATAGTTTACTAGGAAAGACAGGAGAACAAACCAGGGACCCTAATACTGTGATAGAGCCTGTTGTTATGGTAGGGGTGCTATGGGATCACAAAGAAAATGAACACATGAGTATTAGAGAGGGTTTGTGAGGGGAAGGTGTATTTTGGTAGAGTTATGAAAGGCAATGCTAATACTGAGAACGAATAGTCATTCAGTGTGAGCTAGGTATTGGTTGGTACTAATGGTTTACATGCATTATTTGATTTATTAACAATCTTATATAATGGAATCTGTTAACATTCCCATTTAGCAAATATAGAAAGTGAGACTTAAAGAAGTGCAAAGACTTGACTGAACATGGGTAAGAAGTAGCCAAGTGGAGAAAGAGGAATGGAGAACAGACTTTTGAAAGGACTATGCAAAGACACAGATGTTCAAGAAAACTTACCACTTAGGAGAACTCATGCAAAATCTTCTTGAGTTCAGAGCCTAGGAGGATACTAGGAGATAAGCGTAGAGGAGAAGCCGGGAGGCAAGTCATAAAGGGTCATGTCTATGATACTACGTAGCCTGAAAGCTATTCGAAGGAGATGGAAAGCCTCTGAAAGATAGTAAGCAGAGGACTGACCTACTCATATCTGTGTTTTAGAAAAAAAATCACCCTGGAATGAATTATAAACGTACAAGACATGATTCCATGACACACAGTTTGTTTGTTTGTTTTTCTACATGCTAGCCTAATTTCTCTCAGCCACAAAACTATACCTCTATACTCTTCTTTGCGATGCTGTGGATGGGAAGCGGAATATTATACTTTTCCTTTTCCAGCTGATTCCCTGTTAGGTTTCCAATAGCGTAAGGGAAACTGAAGGCAGGAGGAGGTTAAAAGGGGCCTGTTACTTCCTGCCTAGTTCCTTACAGTGCTGTTATCTCAGCAGTGGCCCCTTGCCCTGGCAGAAGCAGCTGCTTAGTCTGTAGTTTTTGTCATTGCTCTCAGAACTGGGCTCATCCTGATGAAAACTGAAATTAAGACAGAGGCAGTGAGGCTGCTCCATGTCAATTTTTTATGGAGAAATTAAATAAATAACTTTCCCTTATAGAATATTAAGAAAGTGACTTAAATTTGTAGAAATCTGATAGCCAGTTATGCAAACTGAAGGAAATTTTTGGTGTTTCAATAATTAAACATGTATGTAAGACATTTAACATGTTCATTCACTCATGGATGTATTCATTCTTTAAAACTATTATGACTTTCAATGTGTTCAAGAACATACATTGTATGGATACAGACATTAATAGACAGAAATAATTTCTTCTTTTGTGCAACTACTCTTTCAGTACGGGGAGAGAGAGACAGTAAAACCAGTGAGCAGATTTATAAATAAGATACTCTCGGGCTTCCCTGGTGGCGCAGTGGTTGAGAGTCTGCCTGCCGATGCAGGGGATGCGGGTTCGTACCCCGGTCCGGGAAGATCCCACATGCCGCAGAGCAGCTGGGCCCGTGAGCCATGGCCGCTGAGCCTGCGCGTCTGGAGCCTGTGCTCCGCAACGGGAGAGGCCACAATGGTGAGACGCCCGCATACCACAAAAAAAAAGAAAAAAAAAAAAAGAAAAGATCCTCTCATATGGGGAGAAATGTTATGAAGGTAATGAATGAGATCAATAGGATAAAATGGTATTGGTTGGGAAAGTGTCTGGCTGCAGTTTACCTAAAAAGACAACTAAACCATGAGGATGTTTATAGTTGGAAGGTAATTGGTCCCAGAGATGGGCTGGTAGCTCAGTAATATGATTAAGATTCAGGCCATTGCTAACTTTCAGCTTCTCCATTCTTTTGTGTATTGGCTCTTGATTCTCATACCTGTCCACTTATGATTACAAGATTCCCATGCCTACAAGCAACATCTTCTCATGTCAGGGAGTGAAACAGAAAGTAAGAAGCAGGGGCGAAAATCTAGGTGAGAGTCTTAGTTATGGAGGGTAAAACTAACAGGACGAGTTCAAGGAACAATATGTCTATGAGTTTGTGTTTGTGAATGTGTATATGTATTTTGTTATAAAAATTAATGTGCATATAGAGGTATAATCAAACTTCTTTTCTCAAATTTACACAGGGTTTTCATGATTTTTAGTGTTTTTTTAAACAGAAAGTATTATCTTGATATTATTTTTTTCTAAAAAAAAACCTATGTAACAAACCATGCAAGAGTTGTTGAATTGCAGGTGATAAGAGGCATTAATAATCTTCCCAGGATGTGATGCCTGAACTACTAATGGTGACATTCAGTTTTGTATGTGTCCTGAAGAAACTGGCAAAACCCCAAGTCTGACAATTCACTTCCATATGGGAGCTACCCACTGGGGGAGGCATGGCAATCCCAGCAAAATGACCTTCTGGTCTTGATTATCTGGATAACCTTGGGTTTGTAGATTAATAGTTTTTCAGCATGCTGTCTTTCTGGAAATGGGTATAATTAAACTTGTCACTCAAGGGTACTGTATGATTTAATCACTTAATATTAAGTAAAGCTCTCTGAGATCCTTAAGCAAAGATCCTATGCAGATGTACAATATCATTATGAAGACACAGTTCTAGCTTCTTGCTGAGCTCTGAGAAATTACACTGCAGAGACTCTTTCTAATACCCACAGAAAGCTACCCTGTAAATGTCAGTATTTATAAAGCATTTCAATGTATACTAAATACATTTTAAAGGAATATAGTTATGGTGTAAATTAAGACATTAATATAAATGCCATTCAACATTTGTTTCTGACAATGGATAGTATTACAACTTTTTAGGCATGTGATTCATTTAGAAATAGCTTTACATGTACCCTTTATTTAATAGTGATTCATTCAACAGTAGTATTTAGAAATTTTGGAACACGTCAAATTCCTACTTCTTGGAGTAAATTTATTTCCATATGCCTCTAAATATATTTTTATTTCTATTTATTCCTCTCTATATGTAGTATTTATTAATACATATCTATAAAATTCAAAATGCTTTACACATTTAAAAGCAAAGGCTGTAGTCTAACAATATATGGGAATAGTCTAGCAAATATTTATTTCTTGAAGCACTTGAGAGAAATCTAACCAGAGACAGAAAAACCTTATCCAATATCAAAGACTGTAGGAAAGGAAAGAAAGCAATGGAGAATGGTAACGATTCCATAACCCTGCCCTAGGTCGCATTGCTCCCTTGTATGCTATTAGCCTTCATAATGATTTCTGTAGGCTTTGAAAGCTTAATAAGCAAGAGTACACATATATTTTATGCCTATGGTGAATAAGTAGCTTTATGTACACAGATGATTACAAATGTATCATTTCTAACCTCTATTTCTAGAGAAAAATATAACTTTTTCACTGGCAATTTGAAGAGCTGTGTTGCGTAGTGTTGTATAGTGAATTACAATAAAAAGTTGAAGTACAAAAACATATCTCTTGGGCTTCCCTGGTGGCGCGGTGGTTGAGAGTCCGCCTGCCGATGCAGGGGACACGGGTTCGCGCCCCGGTCTGGGAGGATCCCACATGCCGCGGAGCGGCTAGGCCCGTGAGCCATGGCCACTGAGCCTGCACGTCCGGAGCCTGTGCTCCGCAATGGGAGAGGCCACAACAGTGAGAGGCCCGCGTAATGCAAAAAAAAAAAAACAAAAAAACATATCTCTTACTAATGCTTCCATGAACCATGCTGTTTCTCGGTGAGTGTTTGACATTTATATATCTACAGTACATAGATACTCTACAAAGCTAGACACTAGGGCAAAATATACCGAGTAGGTATTGTACATATATTCTCTATTCTGTTTATAAAAAGAAGTGACATATTAATACTACTTCTTGCTGTGGTTATCCAAAAAATGCCTATTTGCATCAGAACTGTTCGGTATAATGGTCACTGTTTTTGTATATCAGCCCTGACACTTTTGATTGATTTATGTGTATTGGAGACTTTGATAAATGGAGTGGGCATTAGTTACCATTATTCATTTAAATTTTGCTAGGCAGACATCTATAATCATTTCATGTGCTGAGCACTTAATTTAGGTATCGTGAAATTCAGCAAACAATATACCTGTGCTTAGAGAACTTGCAGTATTATGGAAAGAAATGAGAGGAAGATAGCAGGAATTTCAAAAAGCTGAAAAAGAAAAAAAAAATGCACGGTCCCATCTGTGCTTGTATATTTCTGAAGCAAAAATGCCTCTCCAGGATAAGAAAAAAGGAAAGAGATGATCTAAGTCTCATCACATGACCAAAGTTATATTGACCACAGAAAGTATTTTAAAGAGAAATTATATTCTTGTCAATTTGGGGCTGTTGCTTATTCTTCATATAAAACCTTGCAATTTTTGTTTTTCCTATTAGCTTGCATTTGGCACATAGACATATTTTGTTTTTTCCACACTTTGTTGAATAGCAATTTTAAAAAATTTAATTGGTTGCCAACAAATTTCACATAAAAATTTAATTTCCAGCTCCTCTTCTTGGGCAATCCTGAGCCTGTGTTTGCAACAGTTGAGTATCAGATGCCACAGGTAGAGATTGAGGCAGGTAACCACCCCCTAGGATCCCCCCATTATCTCCCTGACCTGATTCACTCCACTCATGCACATTCTCTGCCTGAGCCTTAGAGATGTCTTGTTTGGGACCTATTGAAAATTGCTAGTTGCTTTCAGATGTTCTCTCTGTTTATCTATCCATGTTGAAGATTATATGTTTCAGTCTTTACTCAGCCCTTTTGATACTCTAGCAATAACCACCATTTATTGAACATTGTCTGAGTTCAGAAAACCCTTCCTTTATCTAAAAAGGAAGAGAGAGTAAACATTTTAGGGTTTGTGGGCCATATGGCCTCTGTCACAACTAGTCAGCTCGGTCAAAGCAACCACAGATCATATATAATGGGTACAGCCTGTTCCAATAGAACTTTATCTATGGACACTGAAGACTGAATTTCACATAATTTTCACATGTCATGAAAACTTATTCACTTTTTGATTTCCTTCTAACATTTAAAAAAAGATAAAAATTATTCTTAACTTTCAGGCCATAGAAAGCAAGTGGTAGCCTGGGTTTGGCTTGTGGGTCATAGTTTGCCCATTCCTGATCTATGAGACAGTATTCTAATTTCTATTCCTGGTAATTGTAAGAAATAACAATTGCTGTTTAATTTTTCAGTTAGAAAAGTATAGTTATCTAACACTGGGAATCTACTCAATGTTGAGCCCAGATAATTGAGATGGAGAGAGAGAAAGAGAGGAAGGTGTGTTGGAGTGAGAGAGAAAGAGAAAAAGAGAGGGAAGGGGCTAGGTCTTTAATAACTCTGGACATTATTGTCCGAACACAGTGGATACTTCTAAGGATAAACTACGCAATCAATAAAATTGTTAAATATTGGTTAAAAGATGAGTATGAGTTGAAAGTCCTTACCCAAAATGGTGACTTTCCATTCTTTTCCATCCTTTGCCTTCCAGGCAGTGTTCCAATATGTCTAGTTGTTTCCCAGAAGCACAGAAAGAAAGGGCTCTTTTAAGTCAAGGATTTATTTACATTCCCTCTTGGCAACCTCGGCCATGTGAGAATGCTTGCTAAAGAGTGGGCATGTTACATAGTTTGAATTCCCTGGAGGAATGACTCCTTATTATTCTTATTTCAGCCCAGTTGTAATGCGTGTGAGTGTGCATTATTTACACATGAATGATTAAACCCTTCCACCTTAGTGGCTTTAGTCATCTGATATAACCTCTGAGAATCCTTCAATACTTAAATCTTTCAGTACAAGTCACTTACAAATCCATTTCATATGATGCTCAGGAAAAGCATTAAATCAAGCCAGTGTTCTTCACTGTGGATACAATGAGACAGAATTTTGCCCTTTAAAAAGAGGCCATCAGCAATATTATAACCAAGAAAATGATTATTTTGTATATTTCTTTGTCCACTTTATTGCAGGGAAAGGATAATAAATAATGAGCTCAACTATCTCACTTATTACGCCAGAACCAATACCAAGTAGCTACTGTTTGGCAGAAAACATAGTTCTTTTTGAAGTTTGCTGTTTTATCATCAATCAAGCCAGCTGGCCTGGTTTAATTCTTATAGAGAATCAGAAGAAATGAATAGTCCATTTCAGGAGTTCACTCTCAGCTGTGTTATTTTTAACAGCTATGGAGGGTAGGGGGTTCCCTTTTCTTCTCTCTCTAAGCGCAGAACACCTCGGCTTCTCATGAATGAGGAGAACCTTCACTAATTGCAAAATTGTCCAGATTAGACAAGCTGTGAAAGGAGTCAATGATTCTGCCACAAAAGATTGCATTTATCTTTTAAAATTGTTCTTAAATGCTTCATAAGGAATAATCAGATAGCATCTGAGAGTAACTCCATCTGTGGATCATTCTTGACTCAGTAAATAAAAAACTTGCTTTCAATAAGATTCTTGAAACTTATTTTCACTAAAGTGTCTCATTTGTATTGAGTTGGGTTTGAATGATAGAAGGTGAGATTCCATGTAGAAAGAATGAACAATTGGGTAGAATTTGTAGATCATTTCACAGACATTTATCTCTTTTGTTAGGCGTGCTGTTTGTCCAAGGTTGTATAATCAGACTGCTTTTCCCTTCAGCTGCGGACACTCATAAAAGGAAAAGATTGCTTTCAACCTACCCCTAAGATTGTTACCTCCCATAGAACCTTATAAACACTGGAAGCAGAAAAATTACTCACTAGCAGCCAAAGGTTACATACAGTATCTTCCCTGACATGTGTGCACACACCCGAATAACAGCTTGGACGGAAGGAATAAGAAACGGTGAACAATTAGTTGTAGCATAAATGTTCAACAATGCAAAGCTGAAGACAAGCTATGGTGAGGAAACACAATGAGGTGGAGTGGGAGAGTTCCAGGAAGGAACTGATAAGAAAAATAAGATAATGAATACATAAAACAAGATGAAGTTGAGTGTATATGATGGGATCCTGTTTTTATATGTATACTATAAAAATTTATAGTATATATAGTATATAAATATAGTATACTATATATACTCAAGTAAAAATTTAATGAGTAACTGTATATTATATGATTTTATAAATTATAATTCAAACACTTATAGTACAATATTATTACAAATTATATAACTTTATTTATATTTTATATACTGTACACAAATACACTTATGTAGATTTAATTATATAATTATACTAAATATATATTTGACAATGTTATCATTGGAATGAACATATGTCTAATTATAAGTACTTATATTACATTTTAATGTCTTATAGGCATACTACAGATAGAGTTTCTGTGTGCAGTTGATGCTGCAGTTGGTTGTTCTGGAGGAAGAGGAGTGGAGGTATGTCTGTCTGAGGGTGGAGGGGCTGAGCTTTGGGAAACAAGTGGGGATGGGATGTAGCGGGGATGGGATGTAGCGGGGAGGGCTGGAGGCACTTCCTTCTTCACTTTATATGTTTATATGTTACTTGATTTAACCTCAAATATCGTTATTATGATTTACTTCATAATAAAAATCACTTAAAAGGTTTAAAAATATGAAGAGCAGTAGCTGTGCATGTGCTGTTCTCAACAGAATTCCTAGGAGGAAAGGCAGTCCCACTTAAATCTAACCAGCTCTGGAATGGCAGCTGGAAAAACGAGAAGAGGCATTTGCCCACCTTCATGTAAAACCCAGAGAAATGCCTTCTGTGTCTAGCAGACAGCTCCATCCCTAATCCATGGTTTGAGAAATGTGTTAAGTACTTAACTACATAGTTTTTAACCTCTGTAGGCATCTTGAGAATTATCTCCTTTTTCTAACTGTACTTCCAGACACTCTTGGATATACTGAGTCTTAAAAATAAAATTTACCTTTCTAATGTGTGCGGGAAATTTTCAGGATCTTGGAAAAATATTCAGCTTTCTTTGAGTTAAATAAAATATCTGAGGTGTTTTGTTTTTCTTTGAGTTTTTTTTTTTTTTTTTTTTTTTTTTTTGCGGTACGCGGGCCTCTCACTGTTGTGGCCTCTCCCGTTGCGGAGCAACAGGCTCCGGACGCGCAGGCTCAGCGGCCATGGCTCACGGGCCCAGCCGCTCTGCCGCATGTGGGATCCTCCCGGACCGGGGCACGAAGCCGTGTCCCCTGTATCGGCAGGCGGACTCTCAACCACTGCGCCACCAGGGAAGCCCTCTTTGAGTTTTATAGAGCTGGATAATTGTCTTTTCAGTTTTCCTACATTTGAGTATGTAAGGATATAAATCCATTCGAACCTGTTAAATTTGAAATTAAATATTAATGGCTTAAACAAGAGTAATGGCAAACTCTGACAAGAAAACATCCTTTGTGATTGTATATGAGAATGCCCTAACTTAACTATAAATTCTAAGTCATAATCTCCCATCCCTATGGCTATAATTGGCATAGAGAAACATTAAAGGATCTTTCAGTAATTGTTGTTAAATTACTGAATCATAGGTTTTCTCAGCTTGATAATTAAAAGTATTTCAAATACCAAACTTAGTTTTGTAGATACTAAGTATTAAGCCATTCGATGATAACTAGACCTTGCTTAGTTATTTTTAAATTTTTCCACTTAGTCATTTTAGTTATGACTGTATGGTGTAATTTATCAAAAGCACAATGAGAGGTTATCAAACTCTCATTTCAGTAAAAGAAAGAGGAACATTACCCTCAAGAGATAAATCTTTCATTAAACTTTACAAAGACCTTAAGCAGTCTCTACCCCGTTTATCATTTCTAGTTCTCTTAGCATGCACCGGCTGCCTATGTTTAGAAAGCAGCACAGGGCAGACAGCCAAAATCAGGGTTGATGGCTGGTGGAATGGATGAAACTTCTGTTCCATTTTTTACATGTTCATTCACCTTAGAAAATCATTTTAAAATCAACCATATTTGGGGCTAAATTTTGGTAACGCACTAAACTATTAAATAAATCATAGATTTTTGGAACTATGGTAAAAATGACTTTATCACAAAAGAAGTGTGTTCAAGAGAGGAAAAAAATCCACAATTTCTTTTACATGCTCATTAGAAACAAAAACAAAAAATTACTTGTTTGATGTCAGCATTCTTGTAACAATTTGGTATTTTTCTTTGCTCTCAATATATGAGTAGAGTCTTTTACGTTTACAGTCACTCTTTTTCTCTTTTCTTTCTTTCTTTTTTTTTTTTTTCTGGCCACACTCTGTAACTTGAAGAATCTTAGTTCCCCACCTAGGTATTGGGGATTTCACTGCCCTCAGTAGTGAAAGCACAGAGTTCTAACCACTGGACTGCCAGGGAATTCCGTCTAAGTTATTATCTGAGGAGCACTTGTTACAATTTGAAATTATCCTGTTTCATATATCTAGTGCTTTTTATAGTTTGTCCTCCCCTGTAGAATGTAATTACGCTCCCTGAAAGCAGGGACTTTGGCCCATCTAGCTCACTGCTGTATTCTGAGCACCTCTAAAGATGCCTGACACATAAAACACATTCATCATATTTTTCGGTATATGAATTGAATGAATGAATGGAGGAATGAATGAGTGAATCAAAAGTTTTAAATGCAGTACATCAAAAGACTATTAATCTCAAGAGCAGAAATAGTTCACATTTGAAGGTTTTCTTGATTTTATATGCAAGGGCAATACAATGAAAAATATATTTTAAGGAGAAATTGGATATTAAATCACAACTTAAGTAACATTCTTTATATTATTTTATTCACTGAGATTACTTATTGAAGTTTTAATTTCTATTTTTACTGTCCATTCTCATTCAACAAGTTTATTTAATATCTAGCCAATATTTAGTAACTACATTAGGTGCTGGTGTCCAAGAGTAAAATAATACAAAATCCTTGTTCTTGCAGAGCTCATAATTTTATGGGGAAGATGGAAAAATAAATAGAAGGTCGCAATGAGTGTGATAAAATGCTCCTATAATAGCAAGTGAAGTGTGATATAGGACAACAGAGGAGAAGCATCTGTGAATGGGGATGTCAGGGGCGGTTTCTTGGAAGACGTGACACTTCGATTAATCAGGAAGGACAAATGGGAGTAATTCAGATGAAGAGATCAAAGTAGAAAGACATCTAATCAAAAACATTATTCACAAAATTCAGGCAGTAAATGAGAGATGAATGTGAATTGGGAATAGCAAGAGGTGAGGAGAGACATGAAATCTGGAGTATGGAGACCTTTACATGCCTCGGGTAGACCTTTGCACCCTTTACGGAGGATTACAATGAATTCCTGAAGGATTTTAAACAGAAGTGACATTTATTTTTCACTTGCTTATTCATCCAAAAAATAGTTATTAAGCATGTGCTTTACACAAGTCACTGTGATAGGTGCTAGATATATGCTGACAAATAATACATAGTCCTGACACTTGAGAGATGTGTAGAATTGTGAAAATTTAATGCACTACACTGTTAGCTGAATGTGAGTGTAGATGAAACAGAGTTGATACATTAAAAAAACTGTAGTCCAAAGGATATTTGCATTTTAGAAATATCACCCTGAGAGAAAAGTGGAGAATGATTTGAAAACCCATGATGATGCTGTTCTAGAGATCTAGGCTTGAACTAAGGGAAGGAGAGTGAGGATGGAGAGAAGAGACCCCCAAGACTGGAACCGTTTGAATGTAGGATGACCAACTTCTCAAGTTAGTCCCAGGCGGTTCCAGGGTTCAAGGGAAACTCTCATGTCTCAGGAAACCCTCAGTCAAGATGATCAATCAGTATGGTTGATCACTTTAGTTGAATATTGGCAATGAAGAATGTTTTTCTCTTTAGTATATGCCTTGAAAGGTTGGATAGTGGTGGTATGCCAGCGAATAGAAAATACAGTGTTAGAAAACTTGTGCAAGGGGCAGAGTAGGAGGTAAGGATATGATAAGTTTAGGTAAATATGAATTAGAGGTGCCTATGAGATATTGAAATGGGGATGACCACAAGAGAGTTTAACATGAGTCCTAAGCTCAGATAGGTCATCTGATTGAATAACATTTTAGAAATCATCAACAAGAAGATGGTGGTAGAAGCCATAGGAAAAGGTGAGATCAAGTAAAGTGAATATGTAGAGAAGTGGGCTTGGGCAGGAACCTGAGAAATAACAACAAACAAATCTATCTTTCCTTTCATGATATAACTACAAGTTGGAGACTATATATTTAAGATATATAGTTTCCCTGTATGTTGTAGGTTTGTTTTATCAAGATTTGCATTGTTTTCCATAATTTCCATAATTAATACTCAGATATTCGGTGTTGGGTTTTTTTTTAAAACAAAGTAAGTGTTGTAATAAATCATAGCCTCCTTAATGATTCGTGTCTATGTAAAATACATACCAAATCTAAACCTTTCATTTAGATTGTCTACGATTACAATAGGCTTCTGTTCAAAATCTCTATTAAAACTCAAAGTTATAATTTAAAAGGACTGCTAATGACTAGGTTATGACTAGATTTTGATTATAAACCTGGGTAAAGATGCCAATATGTTGAATTACCAGTTACTGCACCCTAATTTACTATCCACCTACCCAACACAGCCTAAGGAATAGTCCAGTTTAAAAAGAATTATCATGCTTTGGGAAACATAAGTCAGTAAAATGTCTCCCCTCAATTTGGGAAAAATCATAGGATTTCAAATACTTCTTTTAAAAAGTAAATTAAACCAATGACAATTGAAAAAAGGCTATTTGCCACTCTCTCCATAATTTTCTGAAACAATGCACAGGATAACCCCCTATTTTCCAACATTTCTTCTTTCAAGTCTTTTCCATTCCCCACCCTCTTAGATGTTTTCTAAATAAAGTGAAGTCTACAGAAGGTATGTGGCCTTTATACAGTACTCATGTTTCTGCAAATAAACAGAGTGACTCCTGAAATTTGCAGGTTTTTTCACATCATCTAACTTTTAAAAATTATAAATGCAGTGAAAGTTTGTATATAAATCTAATTCAAAAAGACTTTAAGTCAATGATCTTCCTCTCCGAACACTACTCCCGGTCTTCCCCCCAAGGTAACCAATATTAGCTGTTTTACCTCCTAATCATAAATATATATATATTTTTAATATAAATGTAATATATGTATATTTATATAAATATATATGACTCTTTACAATTACTATTTTTTTTTTTTTTTTTTTTTTGCGGTACACGGGCCTCTCACTGTTGTGGCCTCTCCCGTTGCGGAGCACAGGCTCCGGATGCGCAGGCTCAGCGGCCATGGCTCACGGGCCCAGCCGCTCCGCAGCATGTGGGATCTTCCCGGACCGGGGCACGAACCCGCGTCCCCTGCATCGGCAGGCGGACTCCCAACCACTGCGCCACCAGGGAAGCGACTCTTTAAATATATCCAAATTCCTCCTGTTCAATATATATATATTATATATTATATATAATTATATATCCTGTTCTTTTTTATAGCTGTGTAACATTTCACCAGTATTTATTCAATTATTTTCCTATTGATTGGCATTTAGATTGGTTCAAGATTTTGGGGGACACACAAAAATTCTCTAATAAACATCCTTATATACACAGATCTTTATATTCTATTACTTTTATTTTTGAAAGAAAGATTCTAGGTTTGAGAGTCTTTATATTTTAACTTTAATATATTTTCCCAGATTACTTTCCAATAAGATTGTGTCAGTGAATGCTTTCATAAGCAATGTATAAATAAAATGACCATTTCTCTTGAGAAGGAGTTTACTCTTTAAAAAAGCCACACAAACATTTCCTTAGCATTTGGAAACTCACAGTGAGGCTGATTACTACCTACTATCACCACTACTATTATTTACTAATAGTCAATACAACCAGTACTCCTAAAATTATTATTACTAATACTATATTCATATGAAAGCAGGGGCTATCATTTATCGTACAGAAAATACCATTTTTATAATCCCTTTACAAGTAGCATTTTATTTATTCTTCACAGTCATTGGATGAGCTGGACATTAATATCTCTATTAAGCAGGTGAAGGGTTTGAGCCTCAGAATGGTTGAACAATACACATAAGATCATACAGTCAGTAACCCCTACCTCTGTGATTTGAATCAATTTCTTTGCCTCACTGAATCCAAAGACAGTATTCAAAACTCTTTGCAACACTGGATACCAGGTTTCCTCCTCCGTCCCAAACACACACACCTAGAGCAAAATGACCTGAGGCACCAAAAGTGCCTTCTAGTCTCTACTAAAAATCATTTACTAAGTGGATAAGAAAGTCCAATTCACTTGTTCTATTTTAAATATTATTCTCAGATTCATTGTCTCTTTTCTTTATACCACCATCATCTACTGCTCTAAATTTAGGGCTCCATGAATAATTTGTCCCATGTAAAGATAAGAAACAAACATATTTCCTCTTCTGCAGATGAAATATACCTTCTCATATGTAATCATGTGCTATTTACAAGTTGTTGCATCTCAGGAATTGATACCAGTCCCTGGTTGTTGAATAGTCTGAGGTAACATATCTAGCATAGAAGCTTGCATTTAACAAAACCTACAGAAATGCATTACATGGTGGACCAATGAAGAAGTATTTGATGGAGAACCAAATTCTTTGATTCAATATATGAACCTCCTTAGTTGATCTAGGGTATGAGGAGGCGTGTTGGAACCAAATAATTGAGAATGTTGGGTTATATATGTTGGGTCCAATGAAATAGTCAAAGAAGTGAACTAAGTTATAAAATCTTCAAGGTGAAGTAGCATAGAAACAGAAGTCAAAACATAATGTAACATTGTCAAATGTTAGGAATGTTATCAGGAATACATACTGTCCAAACATAATGTATTCCTAAATCTGACAAATCTTCCTCCCCCAGAAACACAGGGGAGGAAGACAGATAACTCCCTAGTCAGAGACCCAAAATTACAGAGTTGTTTCCAGATTTGAACCAACTGTGGCTCATTGCCAAGTACTATCATGGTGATGGCCTGGAAGTGTATTTGGGTGTTCCAATCCAGGGAAATATATTGTGATCTTATTGTAACGTCATATTGGAGGCAAGAATGGTAGGATATGGGCAGAGGCTTATAACTGTTGGCCTGATTCATTTCTATACTTGGAATAACTAGATACTCCAAGATCTAAATAGAAGGTGGTTTTCTAAAGTCCTTAATCAGTTCCTTAAAGGGTTTTAGAAGTCTTTAAATGTGTCATTTGATCAAGGCCATGAAAATATCTTTATGTAAAATGAATCCGTGTAACACATCCTGCTCTAGCTATTATTCAACATAAAAGTCTCTAAGAAATTAGATTTTTAAAAATTTCTACTTTTCTTGAATCCCCATTATTACTTAATTTTGTGCTTCTATTTTGAAACATCTTATTCTACCACATTGTATTTCATGTGCAAAATATGCCACACATCTTTATTATTCAAAACAAGATTGTGTTTAACTCTCAGGTACCATTGACCCTTTTCAATACAACACTCAATGTGGGTAATATTCCATAGTTTGACACCCTCCCCATACATACCTGCTTTAGAATTCTGTGTACCACAGAGGCAAATTTTAGGAGCAGATTGAAGATCCTGGCCTCTGCAGAATTCCTCACTCCTTGTGTGCTCGGGATCAGAAAATCTAAACATTTGGTCAATCCATTTTACCTCTCAGTTATCACTTTCCATCCCTATATTCTTCTTAGATAATCTTGCTTGAATGTTCTAGTTAAAGATCTGTCTGAGATCAGACGAGATGGGGCGCATTCAGAGTGGTATTAGGATTGACATATATACACTAATATGTATAAAAATAGATAACTAATAAGAACCTGCTGTATAAAAAAATAAATAAATAAAAGAAAATTTAAAAAAATCTGTCATTGACATGTAATGTTGCAAAAGACTGAGTGCAAAACAGATGTGAGAGTACAGCTGAGTTCCATGTAGCCAGATATTAATGAGATTTACAAAGATGTAAACAGTCACTCTATGCTTTGAAAAATATAGTTATTTTTACTAAAAAGTATTTGCTAACATGTAGTTTAGTACTATTATTTTAAATGAATTAATAAACAAACAAAAAAGATCTGTCATTGGGAGGATGATTACTCAGAGCAGCCTAACCCTACATAATTAAGAAAGAAAGAAACAAAAGGCAACATTCTCCCAGGGCCCAAGGATTCCCACATTCACAAAGGTAGTGGAACCTGATTACCTTTCCTATGAGTAAAGGAAATAAAAAGTACACTTTTTTTTTTTTCTGTTGCTAATTCTGTTCCAGTAAAGAAGCAACAACAGAGTTACTTCTGCTTTAAACTGTTATCGTGACTTCCTGCCATACAACCATGTGGTTTAATCTTTTCTTCTTTAGGACTATAACTATTTAAGAGCAATGACTATCAAATTCCAACATAGCAAACACTCATTGTGCAGTGATTCCCCTTTTGCCTAAATAATTTAGTCAGATAACATGCATGGATCATATCACTGTTTCCCATAATTCCATTCATAGCCTCACAGTACTTCTTAAGATGGCCCTCTCTCAGGCTACTATAATCATTCAATTGGAGTGGACCAGTAGATAGAACACATTTTCCACACCTGGCTCATTTGGTATCTTCTAAAGCGGCCAAACATATTGCTTTCAACATTATAGACACCCAGCCCTGTTTAATGAATTGTCTTGAAGTGAAACAAACAAAATAAGCTCAATCAAATTGCAGAAACTTTACTGTTTCAAAGGAAGTGGATATTCAGTGTTCACATATAACTATTTTTTCAACTATCTTTTTCCAGTAAGAGGCTTATGCAGCTTGAATATAAATTCAACACTTGCAACCACACACTTAAATTTTGTTGAAAATATCTCTTATACCACCTGAACCAAGGAAAGAGATCAAAGTCAGCTTTGTAAAGGATGTTACCTAGGGCAGAGTCACAGGTCTAGAAGAATGAGAAAAGAATATGTTACACTGACTGTGCAGTACTTAATTTAATGTTCTGTTCAGAACTTGGAAGAGATCAGACTTAACACAAATTGAAACTTGAACTTAAAGAAGCATGGCAGAGCAGCAACTTCATTCCCTTTCTTCAAGAAAAAGAAAGCTCAGTTCTCTTTCTCCATGGCTGTCAGTGCTGACTTCAGTAGCATATCCCATCATTTTATGTGTGTGTGCTGGAAAATTTTGAATAAAGATATAATACTCCCTCAGAAAATAAAATATTGTGTCAGTACTGCAAACCTATTATAGAAGTATCTGAAATTTAAGTATTTTTATAGGTTTATTCTGTAGCATTGACATTTATAATGTTTTACGTATCACTCTTCTACCTTGCTGTCTTTAAATAGTATTTATTTATTTTTATGTTTCCATTTTATTTTTAAACTTTTCTTTTATGTATATTTATTGTTTTTTATTAGTAGCCTCCATTTATTTAGCATTTTATTTTGCCAGGCAATATATTAAACATTTTACATGGATTTAAAAAAATTATTTATTAATTCATTTAGTATATCAACAGATGTTCATGAGTAGCAACCCTTTCAGACTTTTGGATACAGTGGCAACTAAGACAGGGTAAGGGACGTACCCTTATAGAGTTAATATTCTAGTATGGTAAAAAAAAATACATAATAGTATAATAGCTGATGGAGATAAGGGCTGTGACAGAAATAAAGGAAATGAGTAGGAGCTTTAAAGGGTAGGTGGATGAGATAGGGCATGAATATGGCCACGGTGGCCAGGAAAAGCCTCTCTGGGAGGGAGATATTTGATCTGGAATCTGAAGGCTATGTGACAGCATGTGATGAGCAGGGAGAAGGAAAGCATTTAAACAAAACGAACAGCAGCAGGAAGTGAGCATAGAGGTTGTGCGCAACAGAAATCAGACCAACATGATGAAGCATAGTAGAGAGGTAGGGTGTGGAAAGCGGTGAAGTTGCAGAATAGAGGCAAGATAATCTGGGGCCACACAGGTCATGGTTAAATGTTTTGATTTCAGTTATTTTACAGTGAGGAGCCATGTAAAAGGAAGTTGCCTGATTTGTATTCATTTGAAAAGTATCCTTTGAGGGAAAAAGGGTAGAAGTAGCGAGATCAAACAGAAGGCTACTACTGTAGTCAAGACATAAAGTGATGATTTGAACTAGGGTTAGGGTCATAGGAACGGAGGCAGTGAAAAGTGGTTGAAGTTTTTGGTTTATTTTAAAGGTAGAGCTAATAGTATTTGAGTGTGTTACAGTTAAAAGTATATCAAAGAACCAATAGGATTTGAATATGAGAAGTTGAGAAAAATCAAAGATGACAACAAAGATTTTGGTTTAAGCATTTGGAGAAACAGAGGTTGCCCTTTACTGAAGTGGAAAAGACAGAAAAAAGGTGCAGGTTTGAGGGGAAAATCGAGTGTGTTTTTAGGCATATAAAGTTTGCTATGTCAATTATGCTCTTGTGTATATAAATCTGGAAATAAAGGGATTGGTCCGGGACAGACGTATACATTTAGGAGGATCAGTTTATTAATGTCACCTAAAACCATGGTGCTAGATGAGATCACCCAGCAAGCAGAGGAATAAAAAAAGTCACAAGACTAAGGAATAAAAGAAGTCACAAGACTAAGCCTGAGAGCTCTCCAGATTTTAGATGTTGGGAAAATGAGAATATTCAGCAAAAGAAACAGAAGAATCAGCCAGATGAGAAGAGAATTAATCAAGAAAGGATGGAACCCAAATGCAAGTGAAGGAGAAAGTGATTCCTTTCAAATGCTGCTCAGAGGTTGAGTGTCAATAAGATAAAGTAACCATTGGTTCCCCACTTGCAGCGTAAAAGTAATTTCAATTCAGTGTTAGGTACATTACTTACTGGAGTGAGCTCAAAGCAGACAGGAGAAATGGAGTGAAAACTCTAGGAACTGATAATTGTCATGATGATTATTGCTGCAAAAGGAAAGCATTGAAGTGGTGGTGTAGCTGGAGGGAGACATGGAGTCAAGAGATAGTTTCTGTTTTTTTGGCAAGTGATTGCAGCGTGTTTAAATGTTATTGAGGATAATTTTGTAGAACTGAGGTCAGAAAACGTTTGCTATAAAGGGACAGTTATTAAATGTTTTTAGCTTTGCCAGCCAGACACCTGTTGCAACTATTCAACACTGCTATTGTAGTGTGGAAGCAGCTGTAGGTTATATACCAGTGAGCAAGGCTGTGTTCCCATAAAACTTTGTTTATGGACACTGACCTTTGAAATTCATATAATTTCATGTGTCATGAAATATTTGATTCTTTTCAACCATTTAAACATGTTAGAATCATTTTTAACTTAGATGTCCAGCCAGGTTTGGCCCCATGAGCCATAGTTTGCTGACCTCTACAAGACAAAATTTGAGGCTGCAAGAAGAGGGAGGAAGATTTCAGGAGCCAGATCCTTTCATGGGATGAGAACAATAAACGATAGAACAAGTGGAAGGTTGGCCTTAGGTAGGTGCTTCTGTCTTGATAACAGAGAAGGAGAAGGCAGAGTATATGGGTACAGATGCAGGTTAATTGGTGGGTTGGTAGTGGAAGTACATGGACGTCTTATTCTGATCTTATATTTTCTTATGGAAAAGTATAAGCAGCACCTTTAGCTGACAGAAGCAAGTAGATGGAAGTTATGGAAAATCTGAGCAGAGAGTAAAAGTTTCCTAATAGGAGTCGTGTAGAATGAGAAAGTGAATTGACTAGGGAAATGTACTTACTGCTAGGCAAGCACTAAGAGTCCACTCGAGATTTCTGTCAAGAATTTAACGCAACATCTGTCAGCTTGGCTGCACATTTTTCTTCAGGAATATTCAGCTGCTTAGACATAGGCCCTGAGTAGTCAAAGGCTTGTATTTAGCCAGATTTGGTACCTTGCCAGGTGAGATGATGGAAGGATAGAGACCACGTGAGTTGAGAGTATTTGCAAGGGAGTGATTACAGTGATTGACCACGTAATTGAGCTGGGTAAGAGCAAAAGTGAGGACATAATGGAGGTGATGGAAAGTGGAAAGGTGGAAAGGCCAATAAATTGGAAGTCACAGTGAGAAGGGAGAATTTCTGGAGGCAGGATACTAGAGAGACTGAAATGGAAAGCAGGGAGGGAGGTTTTAGAGAGGACAGTGTTTGAAATACAGATTAAGGCATGGATATGTTTATTGTTAATTGTAAGATCAGAGGTATAATCACAGAAGTAGGTGGCAGAAGTGTGGAGGATAGGATTTTGAAGCAGCTGAGGTCTAAGAAGAGATATTTTAGAGAGAGTAATGCATTGGAAATCTCATCGATGAAAATGTTGAGATCACTAGATTATACAAGAGTGAAGGGTGGGACATGGAGACAGGTATCGATTCTTCAAGGGCTAATTCTTAAAGGATTTGTCACTTGCCCAATTTAATGCATATGATAAGTGACAGAGTCGCATGGGGAATTCAAATTTCTAAAAATAATGCCCATCTTTTTAAGCATTATAATATGCTACTTCCAGAAATTTATGTCTGCATGATGTAATTTACACTAAAAGGCAGGCTATATCTATTTAGGAACAAACACCTGAATATTTCCATTTAGTCTGCCTCTGTCTATCTCAGTGCACATACTGCTCATGACCTAAGGGAGGCATCCTCCTTCCTGACCATACCTCTTGCCTTCCATATTTGTTTTAGGCATCAAGTTTTATCTTCTTGGAATCTTGAAACTGCCCTAAAAGTCTCCTCCTGCACCTTCTTTATCAAGACCTGACTCGCCTCCATCTCCTCCTCCTCCTTCTTCCTCTTCATCCTGCTTAATTCCTGTTGCATCAGGAGTCTAAGAATATCTTAGTTGTTTTCAAACATCTCTTATATGTTACTCTTGTCTTTCTAATAACTATCCTGTAAGTTCTGTGAGGGCAAGAATGAATTTTTTACTTTCCATGTCCCACTCAAAACTTAATAGGCTCTAATCACATAGAAGTAGAACTTTTGATTGATTAAACTTGTCATCAAGCAATATCACAGAAAAATTTCAATTATGACTTAAATTCACTAAACTATAACTGACACCTAAAAATCTATTAAATCAATAAATAATAAATTTCAGAAATGGCATAAAGCACAGACAATATTAAAAAGGCTTCATAGCAGACATTTGGTATTTGGTAAAAATGAACTTAATTATAATTCTATGAATTCATATTAGATGCACGATTGTCCTTGTAAAAAAGTGTTCATCTTGTCGCCTTTTTTATTATTTAAGAGGAAATCTTAAAGGCCAAAAAACTTGTGAAGTTTAATAATTAAAGTCAAGTAAATGTTCTATCTTGTTATTAAGGAAATTGGAGGCAATTTTGTGAAATGGAACACTAGAGAAAAGTTTTCAGAAATAGAAAGTGGAAATGACAGAATGACAAAAGATAAGAGCTATTCCGAAATGGCTTATCTTTCAGTTTTTGAAAGATAGAAATTTGGGTTGGTTCTTACTTATTTCATATTGTCTCTAACAAGTGCTGCAGGGGGTAGTTGAGTCAAGTGTAGTCATAAAAAACAAAGAAAATTTTGTCTTCAAGTCCAGTACAGACTGGTGCTTGGCTCATGGTCTTTTCTTTAGAGAACGTGACAATAATGATGAAGTATCAAATGGACCTTTATTCCTTTCTTTCTGTAGGAAAGGTCTCAAATTGTAGTTATGTGATTAATTGACTGTTGTCATAAGTTATATGGAATTATATTTCTTTCTCAGATTTTACTTTTTCCCTCCATTTAATAGTCTGATTTATTTTAAAGGCTATAATGTATTCTGGCAAAATCCATTTAATTTTGCATTATCTGTATTGAATGCCTCTAATAAAAGTATTAATCAAAAAAGCATGGGAGAGTATCCTGAAAGTGATAATGAAGCCTAGGGTTTGTTTTATGAATCAGTCCCATTTTAATAATTTTTCAAATTTATATGGTTTAGATAAGAAACCTGAGACAGTGGAATGTCCTTCATTAAAATCACACTGGCCAAAATAACTGTGACAGAGAGATATATTTCTTTCCATTTGTTGTGTATATTTATTCTTATTAGTGTCTGGAGTAAATGAATATAAGAGAAGATGTTAGCTAATCTAGAAGTTTCTCATAAACAGTAACTACTTTATTCAAATAAAGGTAGTCAAATATTAAAGGATATATTTTTTTAAGTGGGAGGAATGTTATTTTATATTTTTCATTGGTTTACAACTTGTATTTCATATATACCTTATTAACTCTCTTTGCTTCTGTTTAATTTGACCCAGAAAGCCTATGGCAATAGTAATACAAAAACAGCAGCAACTTTGAATAATTGTGTAGCAGTTAACTTTGTGCCAGGTCCTGTTCCAAGAGCTTTATAGCTAACGAGCGCTCTCCAGCAAAATACCTTCCCTAGAGCGTGAAATGCTGTAAATATAGTGAAAGGCAAAGGCAGTGTTCTTCCTTGATGCTTCTTACATCTTTTAATATTGAGGTTCTTACCTGTAACATCATCTGCAACATCTAGCCCCGTGGATTGTAGTCACTGCAATGAGGTTTTATCGTCTCTGAATTTTTCTTCTTCCCAGTATAGTACTTTAAGAAATTTTACAGGTACTTCCCTGGTGGTCCATTGTTTAAGACTCCACGCTCCCAGTGCAGGGGAACTGGGTTCGCTCCCTGGTTAGGGAACTAGATCCCGCATGCCGCAGCTAAAGATCCCACATGCCACAACGAAGATCCTGTGTGCAGCAACTAAGACCAGGCGCAGCCAAATAAATAAATATTTTTTTAAAAAAAGAAATTTTACAGATAAAATCATTAGTAGTGACTACAATCCTTTTGGGGGTATGTCAGGTTGACAATAACTAGGAGTATTTTTTTAAATATATGTTCAACACATTGGTATTTTATTTCAGGGTTCAGAAAGACTTTAGGTAGTTAGTGTAGCTCATTCATCCAATTAGTTCTAGAGCATCTTCTTTTATACCTTTCTGTTTGCAATTTTATTTCTCACATCTAGCATTTTAGGCCAGACCTGAAATAATGGACCTTCAAATAACACTTGTTGAATGAATGAAGACGGTGGTTGTTCAGAGCATTTCAGCTTCTCTGGTAATGGACAACTCATTTCTCCAAAGGAATCATTTGCTCTTTTGATTCCTGTAGACCGCTTTTACAGGATACCTCAGAGTAGCCCCCCCACCAAAAAATAAATCATAAAGCTTAATCAGTAAAGCATTTCCAAATGTCTTATTGACATCAGTGAAAAAAGAAACTTACATTTCATCTTAATTCCTTTTTAATTTTAATAGTTATTGTTAGGTAGACAGGATCAACAACAGCTTAATAGGGATCAGGAGCTGAGTGTGTTGACATGCACTGGAATGCGTGTTGATCAGAATTACTGTTTTTTTCTAGAGAAAGTGTAGTGAGTGAATGTTTTTATTCTTTGATAGGCAATGTAATGTAATTTATATTATTATACATGCATTTTCACAAATTTTCTTGATAATCATGATCCAACTTGGCACAAACATGTTGCTTCTCCAAAAACAAACAAAAAACCATATATCTGCCCACATTTTTTTTCTCATTTTTTGACAATCTAAAGCAGTTTTTTTTTTTTTTTTTTTTTTTTTTTTTTTGCGGTACGCGGGCCTCTCACTGTTGTGGCCTCTCCCGTTGCGGAGCACAGGCTCTGGACGCTCAGGCTCAGCGGCCATGGCTCACGGGCCCAGCCACTCCGCGGCATGTGGGATCCTCCCGGGCCGGGGCACGAACTCGTGTCCCCCGCATCGGCAGGCGGACTCTCAACCACTGCGGCACCAGGGAAGCCCTAAAGCAGTTCTTTGTTTATAAGTCTAAAGTTAAGACATTGAGGTAGATTTTTTTTCTAGGTTTTTTCAGGATTTTACCTTTTACTAGGATAAAGTGGTGACAAATTAATTGCCCAGTTTATAGAAAACACTTTCACAGATTATAAAAATATATGCTTAGTTTCACACACTCGAAGTAATATAATCCTTAAGAAAAATTATTCCCCTTCTACATTCTTTATTTTCCAGAGTCATTCTTTTGTCTTTTGAGGAATTTTTTTCTTTTCTTTATATTATTGTTTTGATTTTAGAGAAGTTTGGTAAGTAGTTCCTAGTTCAAGAAATATTTGGCGGAGGAAGTAATTTATATAGATTTTAGCTATTGTCTTGGAGAAAGAAAATGCTAGGTTTTTATCTTTGATATACCAAACTATGGGGTTGATTTGATTGATTTAATTGAGCAACAAGTTAATTTGGTGAGATGTTAATTGAATGATTAATTTGGGACAATGTATATAGACCTCAAAATCCAATTGCTTTGTTTGAATCCCAGAAGATTTTATTCCCGGTTCAACTCAACATTTACTGATGACCTTTGGACAAATCACTGTCTGCTCAACAGACATCAATTGACATGCCAGATGCTTTGCTGGATTCTAGGGAAAGAAGATTATCAACCACATTTTCTGTCTCTGTTCAGGGAATTTAAGTTCAGGTTTGTGTGGAGTGGTCAAGTTTTCCCTATTTTCTTCTTCCATCAGTCCAAGGGTCTCAAACTCCCATTTCTGTTTCTACCAGGATCATACAGATAAGCTGAATGACTGAAATAGATCTCATGCCACATCATAGGGTGTGGCAGGGACCCTGGCCTCAGAAAAGCAGTTGATCTTTCTGAAGTAAAAATAGTCCCTCAGATTGAGGGCATCATTGCCTTGCGGAACCATATGCTTAGTGCTGATACATTGAAGTTTTCATGAAAAACTAGAATCGCAGAACTTTATTTGAAATACCTTGATTTCTTTAAACACTGACAGCCAATTCCAAAATTACCCAAACAGTCGGTAGACCAAATATTTTCCTTGGTGCAGACCAAGGGAAATATTTCTGGAACTAGTTGTATCTGGGAGCTCCCAATTTATTATTTTCATAGACGCTCTGTTGGACAAGAGTGTTCAGTGGATTTGCTCCATTGTCTTGCTTTGGGGGATTTCCTCTGAACTAAATAACATCTTCCTAAATCTGTATCTTATTTTCTTGGTTCTGTGTTTAACTCCTAGTGTTTGGTTACAAAGTGTTAGCTTATTCTCCAGTTTAATTTATGAGCCTAGCCTCTCTAAATATGTAAACAACAAATGCTTGGGTGAGTTGTAGAAATTTAAATTGTTTGCTCTTGTGCCAGTACTTGAAATGTTTGAAGTCAATATCTTATTGCTATCTAATAGTTAATTACCTGGGTTTTACAACTTCTAATGGTGAGTTTTCAGACTGCACTGGAACTATATCTATATCTATCTATCTATATATATATATATACACACACACATACACCGTTGTTTAAATTCTACTTCATATGGAGCTTAAATTAGACATTTCATTTAATGAGCTACTTAAATAATTTTCAAGATTTTTTCATTGTCAGCTTAATTATCCCTGTTACTTTAAGTGGTGCATGTTCATGTTTTTAGTTGATGAGTTCATTCTAGAACAGTAAGGATGCCTTGACTTTATTTCTGTTGAATGAAGATATATGAGTATTATAAAATCATACAAGATTCAACCAACAATGGAGTATATAAAGAAATAACTGCAAGAAATAAAGATTCCAAAGAGATTTGTTCAAAAAATATTTTATTTTGAATCATTTGATTTATATAGTACTACTGCTGAGTGGCTGAAAATAAACCATTATGCACAAAATCTATTTAATATCAGTCTGACAGCACTAGTTCCAAAAAAAGTGGCAGAATTATATTCTTCTGTCATCTTAACAACAGAGACTGATGTTGACCATAATTAAACTAATTGAACAGTAAGTGGGTGCTGTATAATTCAATTAGTGCATAAAATAAGAGAATTACAGCTGCTTTCTTTTGTTTTCCTCTAGGATATGTTGATCTGGAACTTAATTACAATTCCACATTGATTTTATTGTGTTTTCAGTGTGTTTGAAATTACTTTTCAATATAAAAAAGTATTTTTAGCAGGCCAGCTGAAAGACCAACATGGAAAAAGGTTGCAACTCTCTTTTATGGAACAGAATCTGTGCAAGCTGAAATTCTCCTTTTTTAACATGTATGGGCACTCATTTAGTGATTGAGCAAAAGCACTCTGAGACAGAGAACTTGCCTTCAAGTATAATTTACTAGTTCTGTTGTCTTTCGTAAGTAACTTAATCTCTCTCAGCCTCAGATTTAAAATAGGATAATAACCTCTTCCCTGGCTAGTTGTTATGAGTATTAAATGTGATAATGTGAGTAAACTGTCAGGTATTAAACCTCGGACATAGCAAGTGTGAAGTAAAATTTATCTCCCTCCATCCACCCCTCAACCCTCCCTCCTTACATCCATCCATCTATCCATCCATCCATTCATCTCCTCACCCTCACCGTTTGTGGATCTGGAGAGGTAGAATAGGCATTTTTATGAAGAAGATGATTCATTACATTGTCTTCTGATAATCTCAACTTGCCTGCATTAGGTAGCATTTCTCATGTATAAAGTTTTTATTCAATATTTTTCAACTAAAAAATACTCACATATCTGAATTCAACAAATACAATTAAATATTTCTAGGGTTGGGGCTGAGTTTTCTTTTCAAGACTATATATTTTTTAAAGCCTAAAGAAAGGCTTTCTGTTATAAAGATCTTATTTCAAGAATATATGCTTTGTGAAATTTGGGATCATTAATTCATTTTAAATAACAAATATTTATTGAGTATACCTGATACCCAAGGTGTTACAGTTGGTGTAGAGCTATAAAGGGGAGTCATGATACATCCATTTCCCAGAGAGCTCTTTTAAATGTCTTGAATTCCAAAACTGAAGAGATTAATGGACATATTTAAGAAAACAAACGGGCCAAGTCCTCTACCTCTGGAGTCTCAATTTGACCTCAATTAAAATATGATGTTCCCTTAGGAAATTCTGAGTATATAGCAAAATTGTAGTTAGTAACTTTATACATAAGTTCAATAGGTACTGAGAACCTACTAATGTTATATAAATGAGCCTAAGATAGCCTCTGTGTATTGGCCTCTAGGTTATTTATTTCTTTACTTCAGGCTGAGATCCTTTAGCTCAAAAGCCTGTTGGTATCAAACTCAAATTTTTACACATCCAATTATTTTTTAAAATAACCCAAACAAATTGATTTTTGAGCCGCTTAGAGATGCCTGCTTTGCATACCTCAGGAAAAGTTTGCTCCGCAGATGTTACCCATTGATAAGATAGAGCCTTGAGAGATAAGGCCCCAAGCTGATACCATCCTTTGGTGCTCTCTGACCCAGAGACTCCCAGCCTTGCTGCTGAGAGTTAGCACCTAAAAGCACCCTCTTCTCCCACCCCTCCCCCAGGACTTCTCTTACCCTCCCCCCCCTTCCAAATGGCAGCCTCTGGAAGGTCTTATGCTGTGAGGTACCTCCGCTCTAATGCAATCCTATTTTAGTGCCACCCAGTAGAGCTTGGGTCATATCACCCATATCACTTCTCCTAGTCACATTCTTTCCTTGTTCAAGCCCCAATCCATCGAACTCCCTACAACTATGTGCTAACTACTGTGAAGGCACTAAGATAAAAAGGTAATGTGACACAGTCTTTGACTTTGAAAGAATGTATAATCTGGCTGGGGAAACATATTTATGAATTGTTACTCTCTCTTGCAGAGAGGTATGCAGAGATAAAAATGTGGAGCACAGCTCAGTCTGGGGTATTGTAAGGAAAAGCCTCTTAAAGCAGATAAAATCTGAGCTGTACCTTAAAGACTAATGAAAAGTTTACCAGGTAAAATGAGAGGATACAAAATTTTTAGGTAGGAGGAAAACAGAAACAAAAGAATAGCAGTGAGAAACTGCTTGATATATTTACCGTCATCATTTCCTTCATCATTGTCATTACCATTGATTGAAAGTCTACAGCAGCACTCTACAAAAACTGTCCCATTTCTTTCTCATAATAGACAGTGAAAGGCAAAAATTATTATTCCTGTTTTTAATTATGAGGAAACATGCTTAGAAAGTTAATTAACTTGGCCAAGGTCACAGTGAGTAGATCAGTGAGCAGTAGAGAATACACAAGATCATAGCTGTCTCCACTGAAAATACACGTTCACTGTTCCCAGGGCTCGTGGTTCTTAACTATTTTGTTGTCGTGGCATTATTTGATCATTTCTATATAAAAATTGTTCACAATGCACATAGATCATATGTCTTATATTGTCAAGGAAGTAGCTGTATCCCTGCTTACAAGTTACTGCTTTACCATAAAGTATGATGTAGGAAAAGATGAAAGGTTGTATGGCAAGGATACATAAAGACTACAGCATTGCCCACGTACAGCTAAGGGAGATTGGTCCCTTCTGTAAGACTTAAAGAAACACTGATGTGGTAAGACTATTCTTTGTCTGTGTATGGCAGGATATGAGATGCAGCTGGGAAGGGAAAGAGAGGAGGTAGAGTACCTGATAGGGATTTGGTGCAGGAGGTCCAAATGAAAGTATCAGGGTCTTATTCGTATGAGATGGATTCACAAATAAAATGGTGAAACCACTTTAAAGGTGGCTGATTGAATGGGTTGAAAGAGAGTGAAGAAGGGAAGTCTTGTTTATGTCAAGATTTTGAGTTAGCATCACTAAATGGAATCTGAGATTGGGAACACAGAAGGAGGTCACTGGGATAGGGAGATTGCACGTTTGCTTGTTGGGAATGGACTGGCTCACACAAGAAGAGCATGCAAAGTGAGTTAGACCAAAAAAATGGAAGCTCAGCAGTTACAACTGTTGTGAATCACTCAATGGCTGTTTATTTTTGGCTTCTCCTTTCACATTCAAAAGTATCCCCATTGGACAATAAACTGTATTAACTTGTACAAATCAGTGAAACCTGGAGAAGCCCTGCTTTTTAAAAAATATTTATTTATTTTTGGCTGTGCTGGGTCTTTAGTGCTGCACGCGCGGGCTTTCTCTAGTTGAGGTGAGAGGGGGCTACTCTTTGTAGCGGTGTGCGGGCTTCTCATTTTGATGGCTTCTCTTGTTGCAGAGCACAGGCTCTAGGCATGTGGGCTTCAGTAGTTGTGGCACTCGGGCTTCAGTAGTTGTGGCTTGTGGGCTCTGGAGCACAGGCTCAGTAGTTGTGGCTCGTGGGCTTTGTTGCTTCACAGCATGTGGGATCTTCCTGGACCAGGGCTCGAGCCCTGGATTCTTAACAACCGCACCACCATGGAAATTCGCGAAGCCCCACTTTTAACTAATGGGTGTTAAAACTAGTAGGAGGGGATCATGAAGTAGTTGGAGAAAAGCTTTCAGAGAAGTAGGAAGCAAAACTTTACTTAGGTAACTCTTCATAGCCAAGGAAAACTGGTTCCAGAAAAAGTTTCCTTAAAGTGAATCTACTTAAAGTGGAGATGAGTATGTCATAGAAATTCTGAAAAATTGTTTATTGGCATGTTACCTTGAAAACTGAAGGTAATATTATGAAAAGGTTTATTTTCTTTTATATTATGTTTTATCTTACATTGATTCTATTTATATATATTTGTATTTTATTTTATATATGAATGTTTATTTTATAATATTTACAATTTTTCATTTTATATTTTATTTTATAAAATGTTGGTGGGAATGGCAACTGAAAGCTGATACCTAAAATAAGCAGTATCTGAGTTATATTTATTTTTTCCTAGAACATTTTTGTGAGAAAATTTTCTCGTGGTGTAAAAGAGTATTCTTCACTTTTTAGTTTCACAGCAAATGATACAGAACATCATATTTTCAAAAATATTCAAGGACTTCTCGAGCTTTCCCAAGGACTTCTCTGAATCTTTTTACCTTTAAGTCATTTTCTTTTCAAATGATAATTCTTTCATCATCCCTGACAGTGATTACCTATTTAATCATTAACTACTCGCGTTAAAATGCTATTTATAAATGTCTTGAGGTTTAAAGAAATCCTACAATATCACTTTGTTAACTTCATGAAATCCTGCATTTGTTGCAAGATTTGCAATTTCACCTTAAACTTTCATTGTACTGTATTTAGTTTGGATAGGAGATTCAACAGAGATATAAGCCAGTATTAAGTGGTGAGAATATTTTAATGGAGATTAATTTTATATAATCAGTTAGAGAGTAAGCATCTTATTTTATAGCAGTGTTCATTTCACAGCCTCATAACTGTGGATATACCCATACTGAATCCTCAGATAAACACAAACCACTTGATTTTTTTAAAATTTGTTTCAGGCAATTGTGAATTTAGATATTGCTGAAAGGACTGTAACTCTTGACTTTATATTATGTTTTTTGCTGGAGAGTGTCATTCACTTGCTATGCTCCAAACTTATGTTCTTCCTCCAGAATATAGATCTCTTCTTATTAGTATATTACACTTGTGTTATTCATCACCATCATCACAGTTTTACAACTCAAAGGACACTAGAATTAGTAGTCTGGATTCTATTGATCACATGGGTTATAAACTCTTTTGGGGCTACATATCTTTTGGTAGGAAATATATTATCATCTGGTTCATACATTTTCAGTGTCTAAGTAGTCTTGTTAATGTAGAAGTTTATCTGTAGTATTGCTCTTGAAGAAATATCAGTCACATGGAAAGCGGGGCATCCTAATTAGGAAGAGTTAGCTGAGTGGGAGATCCCACTTCAGTCTGCCCCTTGCCAGAGAAACTGAAGACATATGCAGTGTATCTGGAAATACGTTTGTGCTATGGCCATTGATTTTGTGCCTGAGCACGAGCGTGCATTCTAGGACCTAATTGTAAGGGCAGCGATGAGGATTAAAATGAAGGGGAGAGTTGGCTGTTCATCTTTTACAATCAGGATGAAAACAAGCTTCCTATGGTTTTGAAAGAAGGCTTTGCCTTATGTTTCCCTGTGCTTTTAAATACATGCAGTTGATTTTTCTTCTTCTTCTCCAGTAACAAGCATGTGAACTTTAAAATGAATGCTGTGATTGGAAAGTTTACCTCTGTGTCTAATGAATTTTCACTCCGGAGTTACCGTCATCTCCTCCCTGTTTTTATTCTCCATTCACCCAAAGGTGGACTGTTTGAATCTCAGAAATGATTATCATATTCATAACAGATGTGTACACAATGAATTATAAAAAGTTATAGATGAAGTGGAAGGGAATGTCATCATAGCTGTTAAGGCAAAAAAAAATTTGCCTTCCATTGAGGTCCATCATATTTCTTTATTCAGTTCCTTATTCCTTGATTGAATAATTATTTATTGAGTGCCAACTGCATGCCAGGCAGAACATTCATCCTGGCCCATAAAGCATGCCTTAAGTGCTTGGCAGACTCCTGAGAGAAAGAGGCATCAATTAAATACTCAAGTACATAAATAAATATTTGCATTTTAAAATAAATATATAAATAACAAGTATACTTTGTTTTAATACAAATATGTAAATACTTGCAAAGAAGGGGAAATACAGGGAACTGAGGGCAACTGATGGATCTTTGTTGGCAAGATCAAAAATCTTCCCAGAAATAGTGACCTCTGGGCTGAAGTAAAATGTATAATTAATATTTAACCAGGTGAAAGTTGAGGACAGCCAGGATAAGCTCCTTGAGAAGGAGTTATTTATTCTTTGTATTTTTTGGAGTTTTTTGCAATGTCTTCAGCTTAGGGTCAGTTGAAGTTATGTGAAATCCAGAAGCAGAAAAATAATCTGCAATCTCTAAAATGTTTAAATATTTAAATGCTAAAATTATTTAAATATTTTCTCAGTATTTATTTAATGAGGATGAGGGTAGCTACAAGTTATGATTTTGTTTTAAATTACTATTCATTCAGGGTGGTGATCTTCATTTTCAGGAATTTGTATTTTGTCATTTATGAAAAAAGACTCATGGAGTCTTCTGAGTTCAGAAGTATGCTGTTTCAGATTTATTATGGTGATATTTTAGCTTCAGTTATAGATTGTACCTTGGGTAGCTGCCCCCTGGCCTGCTACTTAATCTAGTTCTGTTTAACGTAGTACATACTTGTAAAATGTTTTCTGAATTGGTTCGAGACCTGCAGACATCTCTAGGTGGAAATAGTGTAATAACACTGCTAATAGTGTTTTAGGAAGCCTCTTTGTACTTCTGAAAGAAATTCTGGCCTTTCAAATTAAAAGACAAATGCAAATGCTCTTAAATCAGAGCTTGGCAAATTACAGCCCATGGGCCAAATGCATCCTGCCACATTTTTTTTTCTGTACGGGCCCATGAGCTAGTAATGGTATTTACAATGTTAAGTGGTAAAAAAAAAAATCAAAAGAGGAGTAATATTTTGCTACATATGAAAATTAAATTAAATTCAGATTTCATTCCATACACAAAGTTTTATTAGAACACAGCCATGGCCATTTGTCACATCCTATTCTTGGCTACTTTTGCAACTATAATGGCAGAAGTGAATAGTTGGGACAGAGCCCAAAAAGACTGAAGTTTTTCTTTTTAGCATTATGGAGATGTAGCAGTAAAGAAGACAGGCAATGTCCCTGCCTTAGTGGATTTTACTTTCTGTTGGGAAAGACATATTAACTCATGAATAGATAAGAATAATTCAGATGGTGGTAAGTGCTAGAAAGAAAATATAGCACAGTTATGGCACAGAAAATGCTTAAGGACAGGGATTGTTGCTAGGTTAGTGAGAAGGTCAGAGTAAGACCCACTAAGGAGGATAAGATCCCTGAAGGAGGAGGAGAGGCAGCTGTGAAAATAGGAGGGACATTCTAGAGAGAAAGTACAATGAAAGCAAAAGTCCTGAGGCTGGCAGGAGGCTTGATTTTTGGAGAGAGAAAAGCAGCCCAAGGTATCTGAAGAGTTTAAGATGAGGAGGAGAGTGATGTAAGGTGTAAGAGAAGATGAAACATGGGGTATAATGTTCTAAGTATGCTTGGTAGATTACAATCTACCAAGACTCTCCCCCCAGAGATATTGATTCAGTCAGTCTAATATGTGGGCTCAAGCTCTACATATTTTAAATCTTTCCAGGTGATTCTGTTGTGCTACCAGGTTTTGCAAACCACAAATGTTTGCTCTTATAGACCAGGGATTTGCATCTTAGTCTAAGCACAATGAGAAGCCACTGGAGAATTCATAGTAGCAGGCAAAATGACCATATTTATATTTTTGAAAGTTCCCTTTGGCTATTGTGAGGAGAATGGACTATAGGAGGAGGAGGCGGGAATCTGGAGGAGGCTGCTGTTGGCGTTGTCTGGCCAAGAGCTGAGAGTCACTTGTATTGGGGTAGCATTGGTGTTGGTGAGAAGTACACAGAGTCAAGCCACATCACAGTAGAGCCAGAAGGACTCCGATGGATTGGAAGTTGGTAGTAAGGGAAAGAGAAGAATCAAAGCAGCTCAGTAGCTGGGAGGGCAGTGGTGCCATTTATGAAGACGGAAAGAGTAAAGAGAGGAGCAGGTTTGGATTTGGGAGATGGGAATCCACAGTTTTATTCTGGCAAAGTGAAGTTGTAGATACTTATTGGATGGTATCATTCACTGACTTAACAACAAACCAAAAAGTATTGGGCACTTACTATAGGTCAGTCACCGTTCTGGGCACTGGGAATTATATCACTTAAACAAATACAGATAAAACACTCTGCCCTTGTGGGATGTCAGATAGGTGCTGAGGTGCAGAGTCTGAAGCTCAGAGAGGATAGGCCATGCAGATATGAATAGATTTACAAGTCCTCTTGTTAACAGATTGCTTTGCATTTATTTTTTGTTGTCAAACTGTATGAATGTTTTACAACATGGTGTATGCCATTCAAACAAAATGCAACTTGAGTGTGGACTGTGTTCTGGAGAAATGGGCTGTTGCAGATCTCCCGGAGATGCTGTTCCCTTTGTGCCTGCCAGTGGTGGAGCCATATTGAACTCGAACAAAGCCACAGTTAGACAAAGCACAAGTAGGTTTTCATCCTCGGTTCTTGTCATGGGAACTGGGGAGAATTTTTATTTTATTTTTTTCAGTTAGAATGAGTACTGAGCTGACAGACCAAAAGATCCTGCTGCCTCAACACCAGTATGAAAGAGTCAAGTTCAGCAGTAAGTGGATTTAAAGGCGGATAACTAACTTTATATGTTAGTGCTGAGATGTCAACTTCAAGCCAGCCAGAGCAGCGGGGTCTGTAAGAACCCACCAGTTCCTGAGCGTGAATAATGTGTACAATAATACTCTGCATTTATATAGCACTTTTACATTTGGATCTTCACAATAACCCAGAAAGGTGGGCTGAGCAGGCATTATTATATGCATGTTACAAAAATAGTTCCCAAAAGCAGAAGCAAGTAAGGAGAGGGGTGAATGCATGTAAGTGTAACAACATGAAGCCAATGAGGCTTGAAAATAAGATAGGAAATGAGTGAGTTTAGAGAAGGAGGTTGCTTGAAATAACTATGGTTTGATTTAGTTAATCCCCGCTACCTGTTGTATTTATTTTCTAATTAATTATATCAAATATATAATTTTTAAACTCATGGTGACTTAATAATATGTTTTCTTACAATAGGGGGTCTCAAGTTCAAAGATCCAGCAAGGTTAAGCAGACAACCTGCACGAATGAAGGAATGCAGGTTAGACTGTGCAGTGCACCAGTGATAAAGTGCAATGGTGACTCAGGTCCAGGGAGGTGCTTTGCAGGAATTTGGGTCCAGGGTGGAGATGTTAGAACTTTTTGAGAGAAGCTGAAACACAATTCTGGTCTATTATATGGAATCTCTCAATTTTAGTATTTGTAACTAATTTTCAACAATTATTTTAACATCCAAAGACACTGCCCTCCCCTCACAAAAAAAATCCTTGGAGATAGATTTGGCCCATATGCTGCCATTTCTAAACCACTGGCCTGTGAACTCAGAAATGTCTATGAGTCATACACGTATGGAAGTCCCTGTAATCTGTTCCCAGAGAGAATCTTTGCCTTGAAGACTTACTTTCACTCTCAGTAGTGACATCTTTAAATTGAAGTTGGGTCTCTGGAAGGATCTTGAGTTGGAAGGATCTTGAGTATTTCCAAGACTATGAATAAAGCTTATCAAAGCTCTTTACAATTACATGACCTATTAACTACAACTCATGGTCTTTAACACTAAAAATTAGGTAAACCAATAGCTATAGGAGACATAGACTGTTTAAATAAATATATACCCATGTCAGCAGAGTAGCATTGCCATCCACGTGTCAGTAGGTTTTCCTTCAATTCTGCAAAGTTATAAGTTCAAGTAGTCAAATAATGGAAGATAGTGAAAAATGTTATTAATATTTGTTATAAAAAGGGGAATTTGATCTGATTTAACCACTGAGCTAAGTTTAATACATAATAAAGGCAGAAAGTTTGCAGTGTTCCCTCTATGTGGGAATTCAGCATACAGCAAGAAGTATGGATTTTGAGTTATCAATAATCCAAAAATGTATACCTGTAAGTGAAGAATCAGCATCCAGGTGATTCCTCCTTAGCCAATATATCTAGAAGTGAAATCTTAGCACAGCAACTTTGTTTTACAAATAGGGAAACTGAGGCACAGAAAAGCATGATGTGAATTTCTCAAATTGAAAGCACTAATGAACTGGATGGCTCAAACAGAATTTTTGTTATTTAGTCTCAGTCTCTAGGCAAACATAAAAATAAGCTCTGGGCGCAAAATCTACACACATACATTCATACACACAGGCACACACGCCTGTACGCACTTGCGTGTGCGCGCATGCATGCACAAGTACCTTGGGTAAATAAATTTAAAAATCTTGGAGTAGCTATAGGAAAATCACTCCTCTCTCTTTCCCTCTCATCTTTGTTTTCTTCAGTCCTTCAATCCTTCCTTCCTACCTACTTTTCTCTCTCCCTGTTTAGATACTTTGAATTAGAAGCTAAGAGAATAGGGATATCATTATGGTTGCTGGAAGAAAACACATCAGATAAACCTAATGGTAGAGGAGGATACAGTCAGACATTGAAATGATTTGAAAGCACCTAAAACATTTCTTGGATGATTTTCAATTATCAAAAAGTATAATTTCCTGAAGGAAAGTGTGCTAATAAGGGTAAGAAAGAAGGAAAGGAAAAAGAAACTCCATCACTAAGAGAGAACTACAGTTTATATTTCAGTGTATGTCTTCATGAGTTTTCCCATGAAAATATATATGTTTACAAAAATAGATTCATACAATATGTTATTCTCAACCTCAAGTATTTTCAGACTGTGAGTTATGACCAGTTAGTGGATCAGAAAATTTATTTAGTGGGTAATGACCCGCATTAAAGTAATTAATTTAAATAGAATGTAAAGAAACAGACTAAACAGTGCAGAATCAAGCTGAATATGGTTTCACTTGTGTGTGTGTGTGAGAGAGAGAGAGAGAGAGAGAGAGAGAGAGAGAGAGAGTGTGTGTGTGTGTGTGTGTGTGTGTGTGTGTGTGTAACTGTATCTGGGATTATAAAGCATAATGATTTTCTAATTGTCAGTTAAAATACTTGAAAACCACTGCTTTTCCACTTATTAATTTAAAATTATGAAAGCTCTTCCTTTTTAACAAATATTGTTACACATAATCATTTTACATTCTACCCAAATGTTTCACTAACTAATCCCATATGTTGGACAATAGATTGGTTCTAATTTTTCATTACTAAGACACAACACTGTCATGAGCTTCTTTGCATAGGCTTCCAGCTATTTCAGTAGAATAATGTAGCACAAAGTATTTCCATAACCTGTGAATGTTGGAAACTGCCCCAGACAATGTGGTATCACTTAAGAAAGCATGTTCTCTTAGGTTATTGCTCTCTGCTTTGTGAAAAGGTGGTATCCTTTGCCTTGGAGGGGCTCACCCCTGTTTCAATGTTTATTCCCACTCCAGTCTCATCCTGTGGAAAGAAAGAGTCTTCCGTTGACTTTGATCATTACTAAAGAGGCAACAGTTTCCAAGACATCGTATTTCTGCTTAAGGTGGTTTGGGATCTAAGTCTAACTCTCCTCTGGGCTGATGTTTATTGGTACAACAATGTTGCAGCAGGGCACCAGGGGATTAGGATTCCCTAATATCCAGCTGATATCTTGAGATTATTTTGTCCTCATGTCGATCATTAATGCAAGCTGATTCAAGAATAAAGTAGGCTCTTTATATTGCTTGCTATTGTATTTTGTTAGGGTAGATGCTGTATTGGCTTCTTACATGTAGTTCTGCTTTTGTCTCTGTGTTTTGTAGACTCTGGTTTTGAAAAGAAAAATAATTATGATTTGAAAAGCAATAGGTTTACCTGGTATTTTCTCTTCCCTTAGCCACATTTTCAATTCAGTCTTATGGATCACTGCACTTCGTTGATGATCCTTTTTTTCTTCATTTGGCTTGCCGGTTTCTTTGGGCCACATCAGAGAATTAATCTAACTTCTGAGGATTAGTTCACAAACTGGGTGACCTCCATCTGTTGTGGGGGCAGTGACCACAGCTCATCCTAAATGCTGACTTTTCTCAATAGAACACCCTATCCATTGGTCACTAACTCTATCTTCTCTTGAACCAGGGTGTGGGATTAAAGGCCATGGAGAGGGTTGTTGTCATTTTATTTCCATGTTTTAAGACTCATCTAGTAAAGGACAGTTTATAAATGTTTGCTGGAAGCGATCTCAGAATTGCTTTATCTAGACACACAGACACACACCACACACACACAGAGTCACACACACAAAACATTGTTAAAATTATACACTGTAACAAGTTTCTGTATGCAATATGCACATAAGACAAGCTCCCTAAAATTTGACATAATGAATAAGGTAAATGTATCAGACGATCAAGAAGTTTTCTCTAGAGTTTGCCTATGATGGTTGTTCCTTTGAATTAAAATCTCTATTTTCTGTGACTTGATAAGAGTAGGGCTAATAGTTGCCTATCATAATAATTATTTCCAGTTGATAGGCTACCACAGTTTTTTCTTTTTTAAAAAAATTAATTTATTTATTTTTGGCTGCGTTGGGTCTTTGTTGCTGTGCGCGGGCTTTCTCTAGTTGCGGTGAGCAGGGGCTACTCTTTGTCGTGGTGCGCGGGCTTCTCATTGCGGTGGCTTCTCTTGTTGCGGAGCACGGGCTCTCGGCGCACAGGCTTCAGTAGCTGTGGCACATGGGCTCAGTAGGTGTGGCTTCAGTCTCTAGAGCGCAGGCTCAGTAGTTGTGGCTCACGGGCTTAGTTGTTCCACGGCATGTGGGATCTTACCGGATCAAGGCTTGAACCCGTGTCCCCTGCACTGGTAGGTGGATTCTTAACCACTGCGCCACCAAGGAAGCCCCTACCACAATTTTCTGCAAGCTGCAAAGAACATGACAGCATGTGGTCACTATCTTTAAAGGACATTCATGTTTTCCATCCTCCCTCAGAAGCATGAAAACTGTCAGATGAACTCTATAGAGCAGAGCAGTGAAACACATTCTTGTATGTAAATAAAATAGACTCACAGGCGTAGCAGTTTGGTTGTTGGTGCCATTCTCCTCTCTTAGGGTCATGGCTAGCTATCATGTCAAATGCAGCAAAATTTCACTAGGTAGCATGAGTAGACAAGGAATTGAAAACAAATAAATGCTACCTCATTTCAGGAATCAGAAATAATTCAGGGTGGAGAGACCTCTAGTGGGCATTTCTGTTCATATCTGATAACGGATCAGCAAAAGATAAAAGTTGCTTTAAAAATTACTTCTGTATTTCTGCAATGATACATTCTTGTTTACATAAAGTACACCTCACCAGGATAGGATACAGGATAGAGCGTAGATGATCACTCTTAAAGAAAAAAAAAAACTAATTGAAAATTTAAATCTGAATGCATATACTCAAAAGCCAACTGCATTTTTCCTTTTAAGTACCACAAAACCAAAATATAAATGTTAGTAAAAAATTGACAAGCAGGTATTTTTATCCACGTTATTTTTTCTCTCAATAAAATCCTACTTAAAATTAATTAAAATATAATCCATATATAAAACTCTCATCTGTTATTATCTCTAATCAAAGTTTAACTGAATTGCAACACGGAAAATTTTGCAAAATGGGAAACGACCAATCAATCAAAGCTCCCTTCAACCATGCCCTTGACACAAGGTTTCCCAAGGTAATATTTGGCATATTAAAATTAGTAGCCTGAGTAATTATGAAAAGTCAAATAAATAAGTCATTGCCCTGCCCTTAGGAAGTTGAGAGTGTCTTGGAGAAGAGGCAACAAATCACAAGAAGATGGGGGTGCCCAAGGCAAAGATGTCCTACAAAGAATTTTGAGCTTCCCAAGTTATGCTAGAAAACTAAAAAGAGAAAATAGAGCCTGGCAAATTTTTTAAATCTGTAGAAATATTATTAAATGTGATGTAGTCTTATTTCTACCCATTATTAAAATGCACATTTCAAATGATTTCATGATGCAGTATAATTTATGTGGCTTAATGCTTAATTGTTTAGTACTTACCTCTAGATGGTTAATCTTTTTTTCCCTCCCAACTGCAAGATCTTTGAAAATAAGGAAGGCATCTTCTTACCTTCTTACACCTCCCTACTAATATATTGCTCCCCCGCTTCTATACCACCCAATTTCTGTACTTGCTTATGTGCAACCCCTCCTCCACTATGACTTCTTGCAAAGACAGTGTTATAAAGCAGGGGTCTCCGAACCCCGGGCCGCGGCCCTGTATCCATCCGCGCCTGTTGGGAGCCGGGCTGCACAGCAGGAGGTGAGCGGCGGACAAGCCAGCGAAGCTTCATCTGCTGCTTCCCCATTGCTGGCATTACCGCCTGAACCATACGCCCCACTCCCCCGCCGTGGACAAATTGTCTTCCATGAAACCGGTCCCTGGTGCCAGAATGGGCGGGGACCGCTGTTATCAGGACTCTAGAGTGCATGGCTAAGGGTCAGGGGTAAACATTCAGCCCTTGCCTCAGACCTGAACATTTATTATTATTGCTGATGTTGATAGCGTTTAACTCTCTCCTTTGAATGCTCCCATTTCAGGCAATTTTGTTTATAAATAGGAACTAACTTCCAGGACCAATGATTGGAATAGAATTCTTAGATCAGTGACCTTGAATTTTAAAAAAACCCATGTTATCACAGAAGGTTAGCATTTTCTTCCGTTAAGAATATAAGTCAAAAAAATATCCCACACATAGTAGTATTAGCAGTATCTATGATGTTATCAACAACAGAAATCATAGATATTTTCATACCATAATTGTGGCAGATATATCAAATATTATTTAGACACTATGTAAGTATAGTTATTATACTTGCCACTAGATCTTGGCCTTAAAAAAGCAGCTTATGTATTATCTCACAAATTTGTATTTCCTTTAATATATTGATAATTACTTCGATATGATTTATTCCTTTTCACTCCTGTGGGTTGTGTGTTTTGCTTTTGCACATACTTTGAGAAGAGCAGCCAGGGCTCCATCAGAAAATATTTCATGAGATTCAAAAACCTGATTTGCTACCTCTTATGTATTTCTCCCCCATTCTCTTTTACCTCCACCCCCAATACGCGATAAAACATTGACATATGAAGGACCCATGCATGATTTAAAGAGCCAAGGGAGGAAGCCACTGAGCAGACTGCCGCTCTGTAGGTGGTCCTAGGTAAGAGGAGAAATGGGGAAATGGCACAGGTGCCTGCTGTTTTGAAGAAGGGCAGGGAGAAACTGAATTTCTGGAGGCAAGCTGAAACGGAGATAAGGGTGAGTGCCTTGGACTGACTGAGAACCACCTGATGTCCTGCAGACCCAGAGGCTGCCCTGATAGCTGAGTGGTTATATGCTGAATGGTCGTCAGAACCTGTTGAACCTACTTCAAACCAACATCGAAGCAGCAGGTGGTAGAAGAAATTCTGACTTAAAGGAGTCACATGTTTGAGTCCTAACTCAGGTATCATCTAGCCGGGTGGCCTTCTGCAAGGACTTCATCTCTGTCTCTGTTTCCTCTTCTGTGAGATGGAGACAAATTTGATCATTTTCCAAGTTTCCTTCCAACTCTATACATTTATGATGGATTCTCTGACATGCCTTGAAACTATAAACCATTATATAGGCTGTTTTACCAGAATTGACAAAACCTAAGCCATTCCAGACCAATACTACTAAACACCCTTTTTACAAAGGGTGTGGGGTTTTTTTTTCAGTGATTTTTTTTGTTTGTTTGTTTTCTTGAGGTATCTTACATACAGGAAAGTGCTGAGATATTAAATGCACCAAATGATGAATTTATACAGAATTACATCCCTGTGTAACCATCTCCTGGATCCAAGATATAGAAAATGTACTGTAACCCAGAAGGATTCCTGTGTTCCCTCCCAATTTACAACCCCTTAAGAAACAGCATCTCTCTATCCTCTATCACCATAGTTTGCTATTGCCTGTGGTTGTAGTTTATATAAGTAAAATCATACAGAATCGATCTTTTGTATCTAGCTTCTTTCAGTCAGTATTCAGTTTATGAGAGTCCTTCACATAAATGTATATAGGAGTGGTTTATTGTATTTCATCGCTGTGTGGTATTCTGTCATATGAATATACCACAATTCATTTATCCATTCTACTGTTGTATGTCGGCTTTTTTTTTCCTTATGGGGGACTATTATGAACAAAGATGTTATGAACATTCTTGTACGCATTTATGTGGGGTTCACAGAGTGTACACGTTTAACCACATTTCATTCTGCCAAACTATTTTCCAAAATTTTACCTATTTATCGTGCCATCAGCCGTGATTGTTCTGCTTGTTCATATCCTCTCTGACACTAAACGTGCAGGCTCAGCGCCATGGCTCATGGGCCCAGCCACTCCGCGGCATGTGGGATCCTCCCGGACCGGAGCACGAACCCGTGTCCCCTGCATCGGCAGGCGGACTCTCAACCACTGCGCCACCAGGGAAGCCCTCTAGTTGCTTTTTGTCAGGTTTTATTGAGAAATGATTACATACATCACTGTCTAAGTTTAAGGTGTACAGCATGATGGTCTGATTTACATATATTGTGAAATGATTATCACAGTAGGTCAGCTAACATCCATCTTCTCATATAGGTACAATAAAGAGAAAAGAAAGAAGGAAAGAATAAAGGAAAAAACTCTCCTCTCCTTGTGATTAGAATTCTTAGGATTTTACTGTCTTAAGAACTTTCCTATATATCATACAGCACTGTTAGCTATAGTCATCATGTTGTATATTATGTCCCTTCCACGTAGTTATCTTGTAACTGGAAGTTTGTACCTTTTTACCACCTTCCTCCATTTCCTCCTCCTCCCCACCTCTGCTGCTGGTAACCACAAGTCTGATCTCCCTTTCTATGAGTTTGTTTGTTTGTTTTTAGATTCCACTTATAGGTGAGATCATACAGTATTTGTCTTTCTCTATGATTTATTTCACTTAGCATAATGCCTTCAAGGTCCATCCATGTTGTCACAAATGGTCGGATTTCCTTTTTTCCATGGCTGAATTACATTCCATTATATACATATATACCACAACTTCTTTATTTATTTATCCATCAATGGACAGTTATTTCCATGTCTTAGCTATGAACATGGGGGTGAACAATGCTGCTGGTAATGTCTTTGTGCAGGTAGGGTCTGCTATTATGGTCTATTTTGGGTGAGGCAACTGTTTGAGCTCTGAGGACGGGGATGGGGTATAAAAGTGTGTGCCACTGACTGAAGACAGATGGATACGGCTGCTGGCTTGATTCCCTGCACAAGTAAGTTGTAAGATGGGCTCTGCCATTGCCTGAGTTCTGTGATCAGGCTTACTAGATGGTCAGGACTGGGTACTATATTCAGTAGTAGATGGGGCTGTGAATTAGCTTCCCTGCCCTGATAGGGTAGCAGGCCAGGGCCCATTGCCTGTACAGCTCATTGTTTGGTGGCTCAAATCAGGCCTGACTGTGCACCTGGTCAGGTGACGCCACCAGCTTTGCTCAGCAGATGGGGGGGGTGTCACTGGCTATGCTCGGTGTTCAAGTGCCACTGTTCATAGAGCTATTGAATGGGCCGTGTAGCTACCCATGTGCTCTGGTTAGGTTCTCTGGTCAGACTGGCTGAAGGCTTTATTTAGAGATGAGTGGGACTACGAATTAGATTCCCTGCCCAGCCACAGCAGGAGAAACCTTTCTAAAACGGGTAAAGCTCTTCGTTTTCTTAATTCAAGCAGAACTGCTCCCCAAGTTCCCTGTCCAAACAGAGCCACTGGCTTTGCTCTACAAAGTATTGGCTCTGTCTGCCCTTCTCTTGGCTCGAGCCCTGCTGGGCTGCTCAGCTTTCAGGTGTTTTGCCAACCCTTCTGGTCAGATGGGGCCTGAAGCCACTCTCCACAGTGGATGGGGCTATGTCTGAGCCCCCTTGCCTGGGAGGGAGGGAAAGGGGCTGCTCCAGGTTACTTTCAGTTTCTCAAGTCGGCTCCCCGGTTAGGAGGGGCAGGGAGCTACCATCATCCTTGTCTATGAATTAACCCCCCTGCCTCTGTATAGCACGGGAAGCCTCCATGCCGAGTACTGGCTTTCTTTGCTCTGAGGGATATCAGTTCTGCCTACCTGCCTCTCAGTTCCAGTGCGTGCACTTCTGGTCAGAAGGGGCCAAAAGACATTCTCCACTGTGGGTGGGGCCGTGACTCAGCACCTTGCCTGGGCATGGGCAAACTGAACTTTAGGGCCTGCAAAACTCCTCATTTGAGGATCCAAATCAGGTAGATCTGCACCCTTCTGAGTTTCCTGGTCTGAAAGTGCCCCCAGCTTGGTCCTACAGATGAGCAGAGCTACTGGTTGGGATTATTACTTGGGTGCTGCAACTATGAACTCAGGCTAAGATCCATGTGCTGGCTGTTGGAAACCCCTCCCTCTCTCTCTCTCACAGTCAGATTCCCAATAGCTGGGTCCTGCAGATTTCCCTGCAATCCTCGTGGTGCAAGATCAGAGTAGGGGCTTCCACAAAGTGGCCCATAATGCTGGGGAAACTGGTTGTCCCCACTGAGTTCTCTTTTTCCAGTGGAGACCAGAGGCTCAAGGAAGACCTCCCTGCCTGGTGATGTGTGGACCTGGAGGAGGGGCAGTGTGATCAATGTGTAGTCACTTCTTTTACCATCTAATGAAGGCTGTTTTGGTCTTTGAGGTACAGGGGGTGCTCCAGTCTCATTCCCTCATTCTAGGATTCTCTCAGTGGTGTCTTATTCTTGAAGAGATGTTAGTTTCTTTCTTGTGAGGGGCAGCGAAGTCAGGAATGACCTATGTAGCCATCTTGGTGCTGTCACTCTGATCTCTAGTTTCTCTTTAAAAAAGCAGGCTATCGAGCAAACTCACCCTTTACCCTGCCGGGCAGCTATCATTTAGAGCTTAGCGGTGTTCCCCCACTTGCTGCCCCACCACCATCTTTTGGAGACTGAGTAATCCAGGACTTTTGGTTTTCTCTCACTTACATTTTCCCTGCCCTAAAGGCATTTACAATTGAGCTAGATAGTGTTTCATTATGTTATATCTTCAGGTCCTTCTAATAGTCTGATGGTCACATTATTTATTTGATAAGATGCCTTGAGATAGACCATCTATTATTAGACACATAATTGACTTAACAGCATTTCTTTTTTGCTAAATGATAGTTCAGTCAATTCTTTTGATGTTTAGATTATAAAACACATCCTGGGCTTCCCTGGTGGCGCAGTGGTTGAGAGTCTGCCTGCTAATGCAGGGGACACGGGTTCGAGCCCTGGTCTGGGAGGATCCCACATGCCGCAGAGCAACTAGGCCCGTGAGCCACAACCACTGAGCCTGCGCATCTGGAGCCTGTGCTCCACAACAAGAGAGGTCGCGATAGTGAGAGGCCCGCACACCGCGATGAAGAGTGGCCCCCTCTTGCCACAACTAGAGAAAGCCCTCACACAGAAACGAACACCCAGCACAGCAAAAATAAATAAATTAATTAATAAACTCCTACCCCCAACATCTTAAAAAAATAATACTAATAAAATAAAACACATCCTGATTTCAAAAAAAGAAACTGAAAAAAATCTTACACTTAATAAAATATATTTATCCATAATATAGAAGTGAGGATGTTTAAGTAGGAAAAAAGCCTAGAAGGGTTGGCTAAGGAAGTCATACAACTGTAGCTAGGAAGAAATTGCAGATCTTATGACTTCTGATTCTGTGCTTTTACCAGAAACTTGCCTAAATACTTGGATAGATTTTTTTTCAACTTCATTGAGGTAGAATTGACAACTAAATTGTAAGATATTTAAAGTGTACAATGTCATGATTTAGTATGCATATATATCGTGAAAGGAGTCCCCCCCCATTGAGTTAATTACCATATCCACCATGGATAGGTACTTTAAAGCTGAAGTACAAAATCTGTTTTTAGAATTTAGGCTCTGTCATTTGTAGAACTTTCATAATTGTCATCGGAGCATATTGAAGTTTATTTTTCAGGTCTCTGATTTATAGCAGCCTCCAAATAGCAGAACATTTCTCATGTATTTAATAACAACTTTATTATGATTGTTAATATTTTAAGGCACTTAGAATGACATAAGAATTAAAAATATGCCAGCTTAAATTACAGACTTCATGAGTAATCTTCCTGTACTGTGAAAATGATTTCCAAAGGAAACCAATGTGGATAACCAATATGAAGACCAATTTGGGGATGTACTCGGGGAGAGAGAATGTATCTTACTCCTATGGTAAAGGGAGGTGGTAATTGGTAGAAGATTAGATAAAGAAGAAGAGGCAGCTAAACACAGGGAGCCATATGAGATACACAAAAGGTGCAAAAATACAGAACATAAACAGGGTATTACCTGGACCTAGGGAAATTCTTGTTAGGAGGAGTATTAAGAACTAAATTTGTGCAAGAAGCTTGCGACTGAGTTAAGTTTATTGTCTTTATTACCATGAAGTAACTTTTAAAAAGTCATAGAACATTTTTGGAATGAAAAAAGATGAATATGTTGAGTAATGCAATCAAACAGCAACCATGCATTTAGTGGACGATGTGAAGATCTGGTTTAAAAGACCTTGGTTCCAAAATGAATATAAGATGTAAGATATCACATTAAAAGTCTTCGTGGTAATGAATGCGTGTGTTTAGGTGTTTGTGAGAGAGTTATAGAACAACAGAAGAAGAGGAGGGGAAGGGGAAGGGAGAGGGGGAAGGGGGACAGGGGGCAGGAGAAGAGAGAAAGAGAGCACTTTCCCAACAATGACTGCACTGAGACAGTGACCACAAAATTCACAAAAAGGAGACATCATTTACAAGTTGCCCACCAGTCTAAAGGTATATTCCATCCTATGGGAGCACCCAGACATCTGCAGATGAGAAGAAAACCAAGGCCTTTTTAAGCAAAATTAAGAGCCTGGACTTTGGAGTTAGGCAGATCTGGAATAAATCTCTGCTCTCTTGTTTATTAGCAGTGTGAAACTAAACGATTTTCTTAAACTTAGAGTCATCTTTAAGTTTTCCTATTTTCCAACATCCTGTAAATAAATGCATAATCCAATCCCTCTCATCCCTCGAAGGCCACACCCCCGCCCACCGCAGGCCAAATTACCCCTGCCGCCCTCCACCCCCAGCACTTGCCTGAATTGTTGCAGTACCTCTTATCCATCCCCTGGCCTTTTCCTTTGCTTCTTTCCATCAATTCTCCTGCCATCAGGATGATTTTGTAAACACCTAAGTCAAATGATGCATGCTTCTGCTCAAAGTCTGCTATTGGCATCCAGTTTCATTCAATGTAAAACGTAAAATCCTCTCACCGACCTAAGAAACCTACGTGATGTACACATATGAGCCCCACTCCCTTGCTATTTCTATGATCTTGCCCTCTGCTACGCGGCCCCATGCTGACTCTACTTATTCTAGTCACACTATAGTTCTTGCTATCCCTTGAACACCTCGATTATGCGCCTTCCTCAGGGCCTTTGCACTTGCTGCTTTGTCTACTTGAATTATTCTTCCTCTAGTTATCTACACGGCTGGTATTTTCAGGTCATGACTCAAAGATCGCTCTCACAGTGATTTGCCTGATTAACCTGTATAAAATTTCAATTCCTGCCATATTCCTCTTCTCTCTTTCCTTGCTTTATTTTTGGCTAACGCATATATATTTTAGTTGTTACTGTCTGTTCTGCCCCCACTGGAATAGGAGCACCATGAATGCATACCTTTGCTCACTGAGTATTACAGAGCCTAAAATAGTTCCTGGTACACAGTAGCATTTAAAATATTTATTGATGAGTAAATGAATAAAGGAACGAGCCACTCTCAACCATGGAATATGTCAGGGTAACCCACAAACGGTTAATGTAGAAAAGAAAAACATAAAATAATGTTTGTTAAGTGTTTAGCATAGTACCCAGATATATTGTGTAAAATGAAATAGATCATTAAGATTAATTTAACGTTTTAAACACTTTCTTATGTGTAGCTGCTAGAAAATTCAAAATTACATATGTGGTTTGTATTATATTTCCATTGGACAGCACTGGCTTGGAACCTGTGAGATTCAACCTGAATTCTCTGATGGCGGAGATCCAGGTACATCATGTAATAGTAACCAGATCATGTGGAAAGTCAAAAAAAGCAGAACCTGATAAAAGAAGAAAAGGAAGAGATGGAGGTAGGTCAGTCACTTTGGAGGGTAAGCAGACGGCACATCAAAGCAAGGTAATATAAGGATGTTTACTAAAGGGGTTATTTACAAAATTGTGGGCAGAAAGAGATATCATAGGGGGATTTTCAGTATACAGATCTTCCTTGACTTACAACAGGGTCATGACCTGATAGACCCAATGTAAGTCAAAAATATTGTAAGTCAAAAATGCATTTAATAGAGCTAACGTAAGGAACATCAGAGCTTAGCCTCACCTACCTAAAACGTGCTCAATACACTTAACGTTAGTCTACAGTTGGGGAAAATCATCTAACACCAAAGCCTATTTTATAATAAAGTATTGAATATCTCATGGAATTTATTGGATAATGTACTGAAAGTGAAAACCAGAATGGTTGTCTGGGTACTGAATGATTGTAAGTGTGTTAGATGTTTACCCTCGTGATCCCTGGCTGACTGGGAGCTGTGCTTACTGCCACTGCCCAGCATCAAGAGAGAGTATGGTACTGCGTATTCCTAACTCGGGAAAAGATCAAAATTCAAAGTATGGTTTCTGCTAAATGTGTAAGGCTTTCCCACCATTGTAAAGTTACAAAATTATAAGTCACACTATTGTGAGTGGGGGACCATCTGCACTTAAGTCTGAAGGATTGAAGGGAAGGAGCTAGAACTAGAACCTGGAAGAAAAAGGGAGCCATGGAGGGAGGGTCAGTTGTTAAGAGCGGTTACCTCCAGTTAAGGCTCACCACCAGGCCAAGGGAGACCCTACAGAGAGGAAGGGCGCCTGGGGAATAAATACCCTGACTCATTCTCTTCCCTCCCTTGGGGGCTCCCCATTGCCTGAACTGAGAGGAAGCCAGAGGAAAAGGAGTCCTTTGTCATTATCTGCCGTATCTGTACAGGACAGCCTCATAGGACAGAGGTGTGGAAGGGTAGGGGATCTTGAGGAGCAAATAGGAATTATCTGGCAAAGAGTCACTCATTTTCATACAATGATGAATCTCCTAAGATCTACAGACCGCCTGTAATTTCCTTAGATTTGATGTTAGCCCCTCATGCATGCAAGCACTGAACAGGAACATCGAAATACGTGCTTCTAACTTCCGAATGAGCGTATAACACTGGAATATGAGTAGCCAATAATAATAAAGTTACGATTCCATGCCAAATACAGTTCATATCGTCTTTCTTAGTCTTGGACTAATTCCTTTACACATAATAACTGTAAGGAGAACTGTGTTTGTCCCACTGATAACTACAAATGAAAATGTTCTACTCCATTAAGTTTCTACGAGGCTACCATACTGCTCATCAGCAGACGTACAAGTGTCATTGCACTATTAATTCTCTGAAGACTCTTATTTAGGTGCTTCTGTCCCTTCTCTAAAGCTCCAGCTGAGAAACTGCTGGATCACCAGAAGAAGTAAGTGGCCTGCACAAAACACGTATTACAAACCACTGTCAGGGCGGTGATTAGAATTTCAAGTTCCTGACTTAAGCTTAGATAGATTGGCTGCACGGGCCTCCAGAGAGAAACTGCAGCTGACTAGCAACCTTGACCGAATGCAGCAGGGTCTGGTTTAACCTCAAGTCCCTGAAAGATTTCCCTGGGGAATCCAGGACCCTCAGGGGAGCAGGCCCCTGACTGGGCTGATTGCAGCAGACCTGGTCCAAGGCACCCACAGCAAAGAGCAGCTTTCCCAGAAGATGGTTCAGTGGTTTGCTTCATTGTACTTCCCTTGCTTCCATTTCTGTGATAAAGTCACACACTGATCTGCAGCTAAACACATTGCTGTTTATGGGAAATCACGAATTAATGAAATGTGCCTCAGCATTTATTGCTACTTGGAAAATGTGTTGTACCGGCGAGCAGAAACACCACAGTCATTACAGTTAATAGAATCAGGGCTCCCCTATGTTTCCCTCAAACTGTCCTTGTTCGCATCGCTATAGAAGCACTCAAACAATTTGGAATGGCTTGATGCTGGAGAGTTCAAGCCCAGTGATGACTCTGGTAAGAGCTCATTTCCATCATTATCTATCATTATCTCCTCTGAAAATGTATTGGTTTAGCATTTAGTATCTCTAAACACAAGCCTGGCACTTTCTTTGCATCACTGTCAAAATAATTTTTAAAATAGCAGAATGGCAAAGCATATCAGGTTGCTTTCACCCATCCACAGCAGTTAGTAGATCAAAGGTGCTGATCTGAATTTTCTGAAGAGAAAAGGACAAGCAGGTGCTATAGGCTGACAAAGAAAGTGCTTTTCAATATAAGTGAGTAGATTAACTTCTTTTTTGTTATGTAATAATGCCCTAAGAGTTGATCGCTCTTTTGAAAGAGTAAGGGAAATTTATTTAAGGCCTCTGCTGAATGGTTATTGTAGAATATGTAAAAATGTAAAAAAAAAATTAGATGTAGTCCTGCTCTCAAGAAGTTTACAATCTTGTGTGAAGGACGGTTCTTGATTTAGTCATCACTTATACCACTGAGCACCAGCAATGTGCAAAGATCCACGCCTGCAGCCAGAATTACAATAGGAAAAGAGACTCTGCTTGCCTTCAAGGTGCTGGCAGCCTAGCCGTAGGTGTGTATGCTTTAAACCAAATAGGAGCAGTGTCTTAGGACATGTTCCCTAGAACCAGACTCAAATGAGAATTTGTATGAAGAAGGTTTATTGGATAGTGTATTTGGGAACAAATCCTGTATGGAAATGAAGAAAGCAGGATTGGGTAAAATGGAACTGAGGCCACAGCTCAACTCACAGGCTAGAATGGGAATGACCTTCAGAATCGTTTCAAATTGAAGCAAGGACTGATGTCGCAGAGAGGAGCCTGAACCATGGATGAGGTAGCTCCCCTCATGAGAACAAAGTCCTGAGAAGGACACAGCTGTAAGCCATCAGTAATATTCTCTGAAACTGGTGGCATGAGTAGCTTGTTCAGAAGGCCACATCTGGTGATAGTTTTATATAGTATAGGTCACCCCTTGTTAGCTTAAATCCAATTACTTTGTACAGTGTGTTCATCCTATCTGTGAACAGCTTCTCTGGGATTCTGGTTGGTCTCCTTTCCTGGTGAGACTTACTAGCATGAACTGCAGCTTATCTGACTGCTCCTGGTCTGGAGCTTGCAGCTGAGTTTCTGGTCACCATGCCCTTCTCAGGCCATAGCTGCTGCACTTGTGCATTTATCAGTCAAATTCAGCATGGAGTACCTAGCATCTCCCCTTCGAATCACCAAGTGCCAACCTACTCTCTGCTGCCGCTTTATGTAACAGCAGCCCTATCTCCTTCCCATGATCAGAGCCTATTACTCTTGCCAGTATATTGATTCCTTTCCTTATCTCTGCACCTCTTGACATGAGGAGCACAAAGTGAACAAATAGCAGCCATGGCTGTAAGTTCAATGAGACATGTACTCTGCCCCTTCAGACCACGGAACCTAGAGTTGCTGAAGCAAGAAGCACAAATTCCCAAAGGCCAACTTGGAATGATGTTAAGTGAGATCTGCTGTACTTTTACCCTATGGAACCTGGACCCAGCTAGTTTATCTATTGGGGATATAGAACCATATCATTTTAGTTGATTTAGAGCATATACTTCATCATGGAAGACGGCACCCTGTCCTCACAGGGAATGCTCTCCCAGCTTTTAGCCTAGCTGCACGTTGAAGAGCTATTTCATCATTCATAGGGCGGGTGATTTCTGAGTGGTGCAGTGTGGGTAGAACAAAGAGATACAGTAGTCAGGCGCACACTGCTGTGCCTCCTTTGCTATAAAGTGGGTCACTTTAGTCAAATGTGCAATGTATGTGGGATCCTCTGTCAGTGAATCTCTCTTAATACTGATGGTACATCTTCCAGCTTTTTTCTTTTTAAGATTGAGTTGATTATTTTTGACTCTTTAAATGTTCATATAATTTAGAAATCAGTGTCAATTCACACACACACATTGTTTATAATCTAAATAGGATAATATTAAATCTGTAGATCTACTTGAAGAGAATTGACATCTTAACAATACTGAATCATCTATAAACTCAGTATTTCTTCATTTATTTTTGTCTTTAATTTCTCTCAATAATTTCTGTGTAGAGACTTTATATATCTTTTGCTTCTGTATATCTGAGGTATTTATGTTATTTATAGGACATATTTTAATTTGATTATTTTTATGTACTTGCTCTGTAGAAATTTGCTTATTTCATATTGACTAAATATTCAACAAACTTGCTAAGTTCATCCATCAAATCTAGTAGTTTGTTTGCAGATTCTTATGGATTTTTTTGTGCACGGTTGTGTCATATGTGAATGATGACATTTTTATGTCTTTCTTTTCTATCCTCATATAGTTTTTCCCCTTGATTTATTCCACTGGCTTGGATCACTAAGACAATGATGAATAAAAGTAGTGAGAATGAGCATCTTTATTTTAGTCATGGTCTCCAGGGAGAAGATTTTAAAATTTAACCATTAAGTATGCTGTTTACTACAGGGTTTTTGTACCTATCTTTTGTCAGATTAAGGAAATTCCCTTCTATTCCTAGTTCAATAAGAGTTTATGTTTTTTATCATAGATTGTATTAAATCTCATCAATTGGTTTATAATATCTTTTCAGAAGTTCATATACTTTTTCTCCTTTATTCTATTAATGTGATAAATGAGAACTATTGATCTTTAAAAATGGTATAAAATCTTGGATTCCTAGAATAATCATATTTAGGTGTACTTGATGCCATAGATGGATGAGATTTTCTGAATCTTCACAGGAATATAAGGATATTTTGTGTGTAGGAGTGACACAGATAATTTCGACCAAGAGAATAAACTGCAAGTGAGTCCCAGCACTATTTACCCTTCTCTTCATCTCCTGCCCCCATTAGTATTAATTTTCCACATAGTTTCCATGGCCCCATTGATGATGGAAAGTACTTGCCAACACCTTCACTTTGAACTTTGCCAGGTGGCTTTGGTGAATGGGTGCTTAGTAGAAGTGATATCAAAGAAGTTTGAAATGTGCTTGCATGGTTGATTATGCTCACTTATGCTCTGGGTAACTGTCACCCATTCAGTGTGGACTGCAGAATAGAACAGGCAGAGCAGAACTATCCCTGGTGATGTCTAGACATGCAACCAAGAGCAGAACTACCTCAGCTGACCTGCAGACCCACGGCCTCAGGCAAAACGACTACCAGCCAACTTGTAGATAAGAAAAAAAAGAAAGAAAGAGAGAGAGAGAGAGAGAGAGAGAGAGAAAGAAAGAAAGAAAAAGAAAGGGAGGAAGGAAGGAAGGAGGAAGGAAGAAAGGAAGAAAAGAAAGAAAGAAAGAAAGAAAGAAAGAAAGAAAGAAAGAAAGAAAGAAAGAAAGAAAGAAAGAAAGAAAGAAAGAAGGAAAGAAAGAAGGAAATAAAGAAAGGGAGAGAGAGGGGGAGGGAGAGAGAGGGAGGGAGGGAGGGAGGAAGGAAAGAAGGAAGGAAGGAAGGAAGGGAAGAAGGAAGGAAGGGAGGAAGGAAGGAAGGTGCTCATTGTTTCATGCTGCTGAGATATTATGGTTGCTTGTTATGTAGCATAACTGTGAATATAGCTGGCTGATATATTTTGTATGCATACATTTTTCAATTGAATGCCATACATTGAATATGAACTATTACAGAGACCCAGGATGATGGGATTTCCCTCCATAGAAGAATTTACTCTGTCCTCTGACATGCAATAAGAGTAGGGGCAGATCATCTGAATCTAATCAAGGACTGAACTAATCTTAGGCTGAATTATAGTTTGTTTTTCTTTTTAAGTTCTATCATTGATATGTTCCTACTTCTGGAGTGAAGCTCTTCAGGATTCCAAATGAGAGCTTTGTGTTTTTACTAGGATTTGTTCTTTTTTGCATATCATAAACTAGTTTTGGTCTCCCTAGCAATGTGAAACTTCTGAAAAGAACTTTGCTTTTCAGATAATTTCTGCTTAGCTTCTTAGACTTTCACACTGTTTATCTAACATTCAAGAAATACCCCAAGAGGGTAACCATTGTGATGACAGTCTCACTTATATGTACCTTTTCTCCAGAATCTTAACCCCTCTTGCTGACTGCCTTTGCAGACCAGTATGCCCATGTTTGCCTTTTGAGAACATTGAGGATACTGAAGGGTCTGTTGATTTTTCTGACTCATAGAATCTTGGATCCCCCCAGTTTTTTAGCCTCATGTCCTGCAAAAATCATCAAATGTTCTTTGGGGGAAAACAGCATGTGCTCACCTCAGTAAACTTCTCTTGTATCCAGAATGTTGACCGCTCAAATGCCAGCAACTTCAATAGCTCACCAATGCTTCAAAATATTTTATTTTATTTTAGATAGATTTTCTAGCCTTTTACAAACTAATTTATTATAGCTGAAAGGGAAGTCATATGACTTTTATGTTTTATATTCTCTAAGATTTACCAAGATCTATTTATTTTCACTGGCATATAACATTCTGTTGTGTGAATATATTTAATTTAATTTCTTAGACATTTTTAAACCTTTTAAACCTTTCGCTAATATAAACAAAGACAATATGAATGCTTTTATATATGTTTTCGTAGACATATGAAATAATTTCTCCAGGGTAGAAACTTAGGAGTAGAATCACTAAGTTTTAAGATATGTGAATATTCCACTTAAAACATAATGTCAAGCTGTTTTCCAAAGTGGCTGTTAAAACTTATACATCTTACCAGCAAACACAGTTTTATTTTTCTTCTTAGAATTTATCTACTAATACTCTGTCATATACTAATACACATTTGTTGTTTTTTTCCCTAGATTTTTGCTCTTATGGACAAATGATGCGTTTATCAGTTTTGTATACATGTCTTGGTACATATGAAAGAATTTCTCTTGGCATATACTTGAAAATAGAATTTCAGGGCCACAGGTTATAGCAATGTTCAAATTAAAAAGCAACACGACACTTTTCCAAGGTGGCTAAATTTTTACTCCCTACTGACAGATACTGCTTGCTTACATTTTTCTCTTTGTATTTACCCTGATTCAATATTCTATTATATGACTTCCTACTTTTTAAATTTTTCTATGCACTCATTAGAATGTAAGATCCTTTAGGGAAGAAACTTTTTGTTTACACTATCACCACACTTAGAAAATTAAGTAGCACCTAGTAACCACTAGATAAATATTTGCTGAATGAATCAATGAGTGAATCAAAATAAGAGACTTGTGGGAAGAGTATTTGAGTGAGGGAAGATAATTAATTTTATTTTGAACATGTGTATGAAATATCATGCACAAATCCGTATGGAACTTTCCAACAGGCACCCTGACAGAAGGTGAATTTGAAGGCTGGGAAATAGATCACTGTTTTTTTCATTATGTATTTTTAACCAGTTCACCTCTCCATCAAAATTATTCTTGCTTTCTCTGGGTTTACGCTACATAGCCTAGTACATTTAATTATCTTTAATTTTATCCTGTCTCTTAGAATGATCATGAATGTGTATGCTTCTATGCTGTGTACTGTCTGGTATTACTTCTCTGTGGTAGTAATACAATATTATGGTTAACACTTGTTTCAGCTCTTGAGTTCATCTGCCTTGATTCAACTATTAATTCTTCAAAAGTGTAGGTTCAAAAAAGAAAATAGAGTCATTACAAATATTATGAGAATAGGATATTAATATGAGAATCAATAATTAAGCCAATTATAAAAATAGCCACAAATTCTTCTCTTCATTCATGCCCTTGGATGTACTCTCTCATAGTGAGACTGGGTTTGGCTATGTGACTTGCTTTGGCCATTGGTACAGTATCAAATATGATGCAAGCAGATATTTGAAGAGTTCCTGAACAAAGGAACTTCCTGTCTCTCTCTTGCTGTTTGTAATCCTTTAACTGCCTTGTGAAGAAGCCCAAGCTGTTCTGCTGCAGGATGATGAGCCATGTGGAAACGAAATTAGGCACCCTGGTAGAGAGCCTTCTAAGTGTGAAACATGTAAGTGAGGTCAGCCAAGATCATCCAACCTCCAGCCAATCTGGGATCTGACCAAAGATACATGAGGAGACCTAACAGTGACCAGCCAAGCTGGCCCAGACCAGTGAATCACTAAGCTGCCCCCAAAGACTTGTGAGCTAAATAAAATGGTATTGTTTTAATCTACTAAATTTTGGACTGCTTTGTTTTAGAGCAAAAGCTAATTGGTATAATGCTTACATGAAAGAGTAAGAAACTGCAAGGTCTAGTTGGAAATCAGACTTTCACTAGCAATTCTAGTGTGAAGCACTGGAGTCTCTGGAAAAAACAGAGGTTAATAGAAATTTATAGAAGCCACTGTGTTGAGCACCAAAGTGGAATCCTGTAGTACACATTTCAGCTGTGTTACATCACCTTGCATGAAGAAGCCAGCGCATCAGGCCACCACAAACTTCTGAAGAGAATACCTTTTCCTCATTTACCTGAAGGAGCCCAAATACCCCTGGGCCATTCCAGTAACCACTAATGCACTAAGTTGGGCATGTCCCTTTCTTATAGCCTCAGTGAAACTGTGCTCCCTGATAATTTTGGGAGCAAGTTGCTGTCCTCAAATTATCAGAAATTTGTGGCTTCTCCCTCTCTTTTTTGTTGTTTTCTATACATAACTTGCCTGTGCAATTCTAGCTGGAACTCCACCTATGGAACTAAAATGCATTGAATTCCATGGGTTAGCATCTTCCCTCCACAGTGTAATTCCCATGCTTTGTACTGACAGGCTTGGAGTCGCTGCTGCAGGGAATTCTATGCAGAGTTCACCAGAGATGGGTAATGCTTCCTTAACAGCTTTCAGTGAGCATGAATATGTACCGTAAAGAATCTTCATGCATATGTTGTGTTCTCTTGCCAGTGTCTCCGCAGAGTGAGAGGGGTCAAAACTGACATTTAAATTAATTTTTATACCTCTGTTATGGAAAGGAATTTGTGTTCCAACTCTATTAAGATTTTAATTTTGATATCATTTTTATTGTTTTTTTCTAAATTAAATGTTATATTTTTACTTGAAATTTTCAAAAGATAAGAAAATGGGTAACTTCTTAGTTCAGATAATGTTTTCTCTTCAACTTTTGTAATTTTCATGAATGTAAGAATTGTGTGCTAATTGATGTCGGGCTATTAATCAAAAGAGATCAAACCTATTTTTTAAAAAAGAAAGAAAGAAAAGGTATCCTCGCACTATGGTGCTGTGCATGAAACTGTCATAAATATTCTAATAAGCAACAACGATGTAGTGACATAGTAACTACTTCTCTGCCCCACCTCCAAGACTGACATTATAGAAAAGTCATTCAAAGGAATTTAGAAATTGTTGAGGGGCTCTTTCAGCAGATTGGCAAGGATAGAAACAAATTAGAAAGGAATGAAAATTAGTGAGAAATATAAACTATGTATTTGAGACATAGAAAGGGAAATGGAAGAAAACATTGGAGAGAAGATGATGAAGTTCCGAGATAAACGGAAAATTTTCTAGGCTACCAGCCTAGAGAATTTGGACAAACCCTATGAATACACTTGAGAATTCTGAGTACTGTCTTTTCAAGTGGAGTTCTAGAATACGTACACAAGAGAGTGCTTTAATGTGGGAGGCCTAACAATCGCAGAACTTGACGACCATCAGGTATTTTCCAGAAGTCTCAAGAAATTGCAGCCAAGATCAAGATTTGCCTTGTATTAACAGCTTTTTTTTTTAACATCTTTATTGGAGTATAATTGCTTTACAATGGTGTGTTAGTTTCTGCTTTATAACAAAGTGAATCAGCTATACATATACATATGTTCCCATATCTCTTCCCTCTTGTGTCTCCCTCCCTCCCACCCTCCCTATCCTACCCCTCTAGGTGGTCACAAAGCATGTATTAACAGCTTAAAGCACCTGTTGAGGTTGGACTTTTGCCTCAGTCTTTGGAAGCCCAGTTGCCGACTTTAGTATCATTTCTGTCATCTTTGAACTTGCGCACTGGCAAAAATCTTCAGACAGCCAATGTTGCTACTTTACCAAATTTCTAGGTTAAAGGTATAAGGAAAAGTTATCCCAAGAGATTATGAGAAGCAGCAAGTACTTGAAATATTAGTCCAAAAAAAAAAAAAGTGAAGAAAACAACTTTGAATCAGCTTCTGAAAATGTGCTAAAAGTATTTTCTTCAAGCAGTACAAAAATGTTTAGTTTGCGGGATTGCTTCAGTGAGATTTCAGTTTTACTACAGAGCAAATCTTCAAATGCAGGAATGGAAGTGGAGAAGAGGAGGAAAGTTTAGGTGTTCATCTACTATATTAAGTCCATTTTATTTAGATGAAGGAAATTTGAATAATTAGGTGAAAATATCAATGTCAGCAGTATGTAATGCCAGCAGAGCTAGCCAAATAATACATAGGCCTCCAACAATCTCAGGTACAAGTGACCTACTATTTAATATTACAAATGGGTAGAGGAGTGATCCCAGTGCTGAAGAATACTTGTTTCTGTCATCCAACATCACAATATTAAAATTTAACTGCCAAAATATTTATGAATACATTATTTTAATAATTACATTTCTTTATGAAACTTAGATTTCATTTTGTATCCCAGAACTTCCTTTTATTATGGTGATATTTGTTTTTGATATTAGCCTTTGTTCAAACTTAATTTTTTTTTTTGACTTTTCAGTATTTGGCCAAATGTGTATTTGATGTAGTTTTCTTTTTTTTTTTTTTACATCTTTACTGGAGTATAATTGAAGAACGCCTAGGTTCTTCATGACATTTTTTTTTCTTAGCATACGGTATTTGTCTTTCTCTTATATATGTGTTAGCATACGGTATTTGTCTTTCTCTTTCTGACTTACTTCACTCTGTATGACAGACTCTAGGTCCATCCACCTCACAACAAATAACTCAATTTCATTTCTTTTTATGGCTGAGTAATATTCCATTGTATATATGTGTCACATCTTCTTTATCCATTCATCCGATGATGGACACTTAGGTTGTTTCCATCTCCTGGCTATTGTAAATAGAGCTGCCATGAACATTTTGGTACATGAGTCTTTTTGAATTATGGTTTTCTCAGGGTATATGCCCAGTAGTGGGATTGCTGGGTCATATGGTAGTTCTATTTTTAGTTTTTTAAGGAACCTCCATACTGTTCTCCATAGTGGCTGTACCAATTCACATCCCCACGAGCAGTGCAAGAGTGTTCCCTTTTCTCCACACCCTCTCCAGCATTTCTTGTTTCTAGATTTTTTGATGGTGGCCATTCTGACCAGTGTGAGGTGATATCTCACTGTAGCTTTGATTTGCATTTCTCTAATGATTAATGATGTTGAGCATCCTTTCATGTGTTTGTTGGCAGTTTGTTGTAGTTTTAAAGTTTTCCATATATTTCAGGAAAAGACTCGAAAAGTGGGGGAAAATTAATTAATTAAACCATGGTTTTCAGGCATTGGACAATAGCCAGTGCATGACTATGATGACTAGGAGAAGGAAATCAAATGAGGTGATTTCTATGACTGACATAGTTTATTACCTAAAGGCAGTTCTCAGGCCACAGTGCAGCGAGGAGAACAAAGCCTGCAAATCATATTGAATCAAAAACATAGAAAGCTGAGTTTGGATAGGAGAGAGCTCTAGAAAGAGAGAGTTCTAGAGATCTGTACACAGGGTCCTTTTGAGTCTTTGGGTGAGAACCGATGTACACACTAGTGGGAGAAAATTTTCCAAGACCAGGAAAGAAACACTGAAAAACATTAGACTGAACAATTCAGTACTCACACAGGACTAGAAATATTTGCATTTCCACTAGTCTAAGTGGAAATGTCTTGTAATACAAGAATTGCTAAAGTTTTCTGAAGAGGTCCACCTTAGTAGCAGGGCTAAATTAGCCCTAAATTAAAATCTACACTGGACCTGTCATAATGAGGCTTAAAAGAAAACCTCAGAAAGATAAAATTGATCCACATAGTTACCTCTATGGAAAAACAAAATCGGACACCCTTTGAAGCAATAAAACAAAATCCACCACCCAACAATATAAAATTAACAATGCTTAAATAAAACCAGACATTTCTATAGAATTAGACCCAAATATAAACAAGAACTTTGAAATAGTTATTATAACCCTAAAATATGTCCAAAGATGTGAGAAATAATATGACTATATTAAAAGAGAAATAGAAGACATCAGAAAGATCTGAATGAACTTCTAGAGATGAAGAACTCATTATTAGAAATATAAAAATTACATTGGATAAGATTAACAGAAGAACAGGCACCCAAGAGAAAAGATCAGAGAACTTGAAGGCCTAGTAATAGAAAATATCCAAAATAAAGCACTGAGAAAAAGAACTGAACAAAAAAAGGTACAGAAAGTTAGTGAACTGTGAGGCAATATCAATCTGTCTAATACATGTGTTATTGGAGACCCCAAAGTAGGAGGTGGACAAAAATAAGATATAAGGAAAAATAATGGTAAAAATATTTTCAGATCTGATGAAAACTAAAACCACAGATCCAAAAGTTTTAACAAACCCAGGCAGAAGAAATATAAAGAATACCACACTAACTTGAATAATAATCTAATTGCTGAAAACAGGTGATTGAAAAAGAATTCTTAAAAGCAGCCAGAGAAAAAAGACACATTACAAAAGACAAAGATAAGAATTACAGAAGAATTCTTACCTGAAACCATGCAAGGTAGAAAATAATAGAGAGGCATTTATGAAGAATTGAAAGAAGAAACTGTTAATCTAGAATTTTTTAAACAGAAAATGTTTCAAAAATGTAAGGGGTATAAATACATTCTCAAACAAAAGCTGAGAGGATTCATTACCAGCATATCTGAACTCCTTGAAATGTTAAATGAATTATTTTTTCAGGCAGAAGGAAAGTGATACCATGTGGAACCTTCGATTGACACAAAGGGAAAAAAGAATATCAAAAATGACAGGCCAGTATTGGTATCCTCATGGTCTAGATATTTTACTGTTACCCATTAACCAAGCTTTCACTGAAAACACTCAACAGTGCCTTGTAATTCACTATAGATACATGCAGCTCAGTATCAACCAGGTTTTTACTGCTTGTTCAACAGTACTTTTTTCATTATTCTTTGTTTTCTGAGTATATTTCCTACAGGACTATTTCTAGAAATTGTGCAATCTATTTTGCCATTTTCATTTACTTTCTAATTCTTCCAGCTACCATGGGGGAAGTTTGAAGATGAGAGGGAATTCTATAACTACTGAACAATCTGTGGTATATCCAGAAATTTAAAGAAACAAAACACAGATGTATGCAACTACATGGATTACTCTTGAAAGCATAACGCCAAATGAAGGAAGTCAGGAATAAAAGACTTCATAATGCATACTATATAATTCCATCCATGTAAAATTTCAGATAAAGCGAAATTATAACAAAAGAAAGCTACATTAATCAGGACAATGTGGTATTAGCATGAAAGGATGAATGGAACAGAATAGAAAATCCAAAAGTAGACCTACACATATATTGTCATGTGATTTCAACCAACTTGTGAAGGAAACTCAATGAGGAAGACAATTTATCCACAAATGCTGCTGGAACAATCAAATATATATATGTTTAATATATATATATATAGAAATTAGACCCTTATTGCATGTCATATTAACAAAAAATTAACAAGAAATGCATAGGAGACCTAAATATAAGAGCTTACTCTTAAAATTTTATAGGTTAGGCATCTATTTTTAGATATGGCACATAAACAATGAGTGACAAAATGAAACTATTGATAATTTGGGAGTTCATCAAAATTTAAAACTTTTGCTCTTTGAAAGACATTGTTAGCAAAATGAAAAATCAAGCCACAGACAGAGAAAATATTTATGAAGCATATTTCTGATACAAGACTTGTGTCTAGGATATATAAAGAACTGTTACAGTTTTATACCAAGAAGACAAACAACATGATAAAAATATTGGGCGAAAGGTAAAAGAAGATATATGAGTGGTAAACAAGTACAGGCCAAAATGCTCAACATTGTTAGTCTTCAGCTATATCCCGAAAAAAAACATGAAAAGTTGCCACTACCCACTCACTTTCATAACTAAGATTTAGAAGACTGACCACACCAAGGATTGTGAAGGATGTGGAGCCCTTGGACCTCCCAGATCTTGCTGCTGAGAATGTAAAAATTTACAATCCCTTAGGAAAACAGTTGGTCAGTTTCTTAAAACTATGCATTTTCCCAGCAGCCCAGTCATTGGTATTTACCTTAAAGGATTGAGAATATACGAACACACAAATATGAAGCACCTGTGGCAGGTAAAGCAGTATATCATGAATGAACAACTCCTACTATAAGGCATTGTGGAATGTCTTAATGAATTTTCAATACACAGATCATACGGTAACTGTGCTGGAAGACCCTAGAATAAAGACAAGGATGGGTTTCTGTTTTCATCAACCATTTAGTTGATGAAACCATTAAGCCAAATTTTTTTTTTTTTTTTTTTTTTTTTTTTTGCGGTACGCGGGCCTCTCACTGCTGTGGCCTCTACCGTCGCGGAGCACAGGCTCCGAACGCGCAGGCTCAGCGGCCATGGCTCACGGGCCCAGCCGCTCCGCGGCATGTGGGATCTTCCCGGACCGGGGCACGAACCCGTGTCCCCTACATCGACAGGCGGACTCTCAACCACTGCGCCACCAGGGAAGCCCCTAAGCCAAATTTTTTGAACACTAATCTTTTCAAAAGGAAACGCATTGTCTCTGTTCTTTTTTAGACTCCAATAAATCTAATAATGGAAGAGAAAACATTCTAAGAATTACAAATGCTGACATTCATTATACTTTAAGGAAAAGAGGATAATATATTATCATTGAACTATTTGCATTTCCATAGAGACAACTGGCATTCACCTAGCAATTTCAACATGATCAAAGATACTCAGATTTTTTTTTTTCATCACACTTCAATGTAATGCTATGAACTAGCTCTTTAACTATAGGCCCCAGAATATTTGTTCTAACCGTAAAGGGGTGTTCGTGTGTGTGTGTGTGTGTGTGTGTGTGTGTGTTTTAAGAAGTTATTGATGGCAAGAAATAGAGTTACATGTAACAAAATACCAAAAGGGATTTAGTAGGTCTGATAAAATGCTGCATCCAGTGCTGTGACAAGCCTTATAATGTCAGAGAAATGAGAGGCAATAAAGTCTTCCTTTAATTTATGATGGGTGAAGCATCTGCTAAGATGAAGTACATAAACCACAAGGCAGAAGTATGAGAATCTGTATGCCTTACCATAGGTTGTAGTGGAGAGGGGCATAAAGAAAACATTGCACAAAACAGGAAATTTCACATCTTCTATGTTTAATTGTGCTGAGAATTATTGACTTGTATCAACATGGTTTTACACAGTATTTAAAAGATTAAGCAACTCCCTTTCCCACTACTTAGACTTTTAAGCACATATTTCATTCTTTTAATTTAATGAGCAATTTGTTCTAATAAGTGGGTGTGTTAAGACTTTATCATTTATACTTCATTGTTCAATGTGTGTTTGCATGTTTACAAAATAGAGCAATTATTATATTCATATACACTTTATTATTCTCCTCTGGCACTGGCTTTCCTTCAAAGTTAGGTTTGAATGCCTAGCATTTTGATGACTCTTTAATAAATGCATTGAGTGTATAAGGAATTTGATTTGTTTTATTCAACATTTGTGCATGCCTGGAAGTTAACTGCATGACAATTATCTTAGATCTCTTAAACTATAGGAATTTGGGGTAGTAACATAGGCTGTAACTTTGCAAAATTGTTATAAAATATAAATGACTTTAGTGTCTAAAACAGTGATACTTAGGCTATGATTAAGAGCATCTCCTTATAAAGAAAAACCCTCCTTGATTCCCTAGTAAAAATCTCTTTAAATTCTAAAACTGTTCCTATGTCTGTATTTTAAATAAATGAAAATTTAAATCATGTATAACAGTAAAATTAAATGCAAGCTCCCACAGATGTCAATTTGAACAGGCAGATTTGGCAAAGTGGCCTCTGATTCATTTTTGTGATGATATGTGTTGAAGACTTACTGTAAGTAAATCACAGAGAAGTGGATTTGAGCATATTTTAATGTGCTTAATAGATGATTTTTCTTCAGTTTTATACAGAAATTCCGAGTATTCTTTTACCCTCAAATGAAAGCAAGACGATCAAATGAAAATAGTCTCCATTTATCTGTGCCAAATTCTACAAGCAGAGTTAAATTTTGATTCCTTTTATGTTAAGCATTGTGCCAGCTGATTCTGCATACGAATATGCTTATTGATGTAGGGTTTCCAAATATAAAGTCTCAAAAGTGACTATGTTCACTAGCATAAATACAGTGACATAACTCAGTATTGGCTCCTTGACTCAAAGACATGGTTATTCCCCTTTCACAGGGGAGCCCTGAGAAATAAAATTATCTGTCCTACGTTACATAAACTGTAAATTGTAAAAATGTAATTGAAAACTAGCTCTTCAGTTTTTGAATGCAAAAGATTTATTCTTACTATTTTATTAGTCAAACTACGAATAATTTTTAATTTTAATGATACAGTTTAAGCATACAAAAATCAGCTCTTTCCAGGGAAACTGTTTCAGTCCTATGATTGTAAATTGCTTAATGATTCCTATACCTAGCTGTGATTTAGAATCACCTAAAAGAACTTTTTAAAAAATAGTAAACATTCCTGGGGATGAATCCTACAGATTCTGAGACAAGTGTAGGGTGGAGCCCAGTGTTCTTCTGTCTATTCAATAAACTCCTTTGGTATTTGTGTTGTGTAGCCAGGTGTGGAGTTGCTGGGGACTGAGATGTCCGTCTTCCCAGAACATTGAGTTTTCTCCCAGTTCCTGTGGCTCTTACTTGCACAAGTATTTTCCCTCACCTAAGAGAAGGATTGTTCACACAAAGTTGTTGATTAAGAAAGTGTCCGGGACTTGCTAGAGTGAGTTAGGCCATTGGCAGAAATTAAATAAGACAACAATTATTTTCCTTAAGATTGGCCTCTTGTTTTTCATTCCCCTAATAAAATTCTAGTCATATGCATTAGTCATTTATTCACACAAATATTTTTTCAATATGTATAGTCATATTATTTTAAGTCAGCAACTATAAATATTTCATATTCAATGAGCTTTTTCAAGCATAGAGAAGCATAGCGTTTCTGAGGTAACAAATTCTAGACTTCTAGATGAATTATGACCTGGTGACTGTAAACATCAGGTAAAAATACTGGCTGTGGGATTATGTTGAGCAGAAGATACATGATAGCACTTTTTTTTACACTTTATTATTTTAATTAGAAGTTTCTCATTGAACATAACAATTTGTAACTAAGCAAAATACTACGAAGAACATAATCTTTTATATCATACACATTGTTTTCTTTAACAATCGATCTGTCTTTCCAACTACTTTGGCTTCAGAATTTTCAGACCTACTGAAATGTTGAAGTAGTATAACATTGCATACCCTTTCTCTAGATTTATGGTTGTTAACCTACCCCCACTGCATTTTTGTCTACCTATCTACCCATACATACCTTTTTTGGTCTGCTAAACCATAAGAATACAGTTTATAAGAATTAAGATTCTTAACTCTAAACATTTGGTGTATGTATCCTAAGGAAAAGACATTCTCCTCCATGACCTCCATACCCTTATCACACCTAGGAAGATTAGCATTAATAAAATATCATTTAAGATAGACATTATTTACATTTCTCCCAATTGTCCCCAGTGGTGTTTATAGCTATTTCTTTTTAAAATTCAGTTCAAACTCAGTCAAGTGTCATGTGTGAGTTTTTTAATATTTTTTAGTCTCTTTTAACCTAGAATGGTCCCCTTGCTGTTTTTTGTATTCCTTTTTCATGGCATTGCATTTTTTAAGAATCCAAGCTCATTTTTGTTTATCCATTGTTGTTATTGTTGTCACCATTTTTTGTGGAATGTTTCTCATCCTGAATTTTCTAGTCAGTTTCTCATAGTTTGTGATAAGCTAAAGATTTTGGTCTAATACACAGATGATATTAAGTATTTATTATTGCATCATGTCCTGTTTTCCACTGTTGGTGCTGCTAATTTGGTTATTTGATGAAGGTAATGACCGTCAGTTTTCTTCATTTAAAGGTTCATTTTACTCTGTGATTAAGAGCTAATTTGTGGAGTGGTACAATGAGACTTTATGAAAAACTCTTCTTTTTTCTCCTTCCTGTCTCTAACCCTCATTTTGTTTCCTTACTAAAAGTCATTGTCTAACATTGTCACATTCAGTGCTTTTCACCAGTGAGAAAAGCTGTAAAACTATGTCCCTGAATGTAGAATGTCCCATTTTCACTCACTATATTTGTATCAATAAAAGTGGAACACATTATTCTGCAGTGATCACGTAGTCTCCATACCTTGGCCGGCCTCAATGAGATTTTACTATGCCATAGCTGAAGGACAGTAGCTTAATGAAACTTAGTAGAGGTAAAGCTCTTGGAAGTCATTAGTTTTCTATCTTCTAGAGTTTCCTCCAAAGAAATGCTACTGTAGGCACCTTATTTTCTTTAAATTTTTTTTAGCCTTATGCTTTGAAATAAATACAGATTCTTTGAAATAAATACAGATTTCAAAGATTTTAAAGGAGTGTCCTTTGCATCCTCATTCAGCTTCCTCCAATGTTAATATCTTGCATAACTATAATACAATATCAAAACCAGGAAACTGACATTACTACAACACACAGGTTGGAGTGGGGATTGAGTTGGCCCACCCAGGCTTGGAAGATACTACTGCAGACAAATCAGCCTGCCTGCTACTGCCTTGGTTGTAGAATTGCCCTGATGGGCTTAGGACTTCTCACTAAGTCTTCCTTGGACTTCCCTTTCCTTATCTTTGGCCCAGGAAAGTAGGCATTCTTGTTTTTCTTGTCTGTACTTTGGTAACTTTGGACTGTAGAACTCTCTGGTGCCCAGTCTAGGAAATATGGGAGATAAAAAAGAAAACTAAGAAAGTTCACCACACTATATTTCCTCAAGGTCTGAGCACCCTAGCCAGTCTGACTTCTACTTTTCAGCTTCCAGAGTCCTTTAGTCATTCTCTTTTTATTTATTTCCAGGCTATTCAGTTGTATTGTGAGGAGAGAAATAGGGAAAATTGAATCTATGCCACCTTGTTTTCTTTCCTTAATTTTTATTTTAAGTATTTGTATTATATGTTATTTTCATTTATGTTTTTACCCAAAAATGGGACTATCATTTTCTAAGAGGAAAAAAGTCAACAATATTCAGCTAAAATAAGGAAAATATGCTGTGATGCTGCAATCATTTTTTCTAATCTCAGGCTGTTTCAGAACATGCAAAATACCTTGCAGTCCCTCATTGCTTTGGGAATTATATGTAGTTGATATCAACATATAGTGTTAAAGGAACTTACTTTAGATTAGAATTTGAAAAATGTAAATTTCTGTTATCTTGAACTTTGAAGCCAGTAAATATTTTCAGTTACACATAAGCCACATGTTAAAGACTGGCTTAATCAAGACAGGTACCCTGTTAAGGTCAAGATTAAATGTGTGATGTCCTCTAGAAACAAACAAACAAATAAAAACAAAAGGAAAACTTATTTGGGCTCTGAAATTTAGTTTGCCTAAGAAATCCATGCAGTAGTAAAGCTATTCTAAAGTTTTAGCCTAATCTAAAGTTAATGGACTTCAACATTTGGGGGGGTCATACTTTCTTACTCTGTTTGCTCAGAAACACATTATGGAATGTGTATAGGGTTAGAAGCAAATGGATAGAGAAGTTATAAATGAACATAGATGAAAATAAATTTACTTCTTATTTTACTTTAGTTTTTGCCACACCACGTGGCTTGCGGGATCTTAGTTCCTCGACCAGGGATTGAACCCAGGACCCGGCAGTGAAAGCACTGAGTCCTAACCACTGGACCACCAGGGAATTCCCTGAGATTTTTTTTTTTTTAACATCTTTATTGGAGTATAATTGCTTTACAATGGTGTGTTAGTTTCTGCTTTATAACAAAGTGAATCAGTTATACATATACATATGTTCCCATATCTCTTCCCTCTTGCATCTCCCTTCCTCCCACCCTCCCTATCCCACCCCCTAGGTGGTCACAAAGCACCGAGCTGACCTCCCTGTGCTATGCAGCTGCTTCCCAGTAGCTATCTATTTTACGTTTGGTAGTGTATATATGTCCATGCCACTCTCTCACTTTGTCACAGCTTACTCTTCCCCCTCTCCATATCCTCAAGTCCATTCTGTAGTAGGTTTGTGTCTTTATTCCTGTCTTACCCCTAGGTTCTTCATGACCTTTTTTTTTTTTTCCCTTAGATTGCATATATGTGTGTTAGCATATGGTATTTGTCTTTCTCTGACTTACTTCACTCTGTATGACAGACTCTAGGTCCATCCTCCTCATTACAAATAACTCAATTTCGTTTCTTTTTATGGCTGAGTAATATTCCATTGTATATATGTGCCACATCTCCTTTATCCATTCATCCGATGATGGACACTTAGGTTGTTTCCACCTCCTGGCTATTGTAAATATAGCTGCAATGAACATTTTGGTACATGACTCTTTTTGAATTATGGTTTTCTCAGGGTATATGCCCAGTAGTGGGATTGCTGGGTCATATGGTATTTCTATTTGTAGTTTTTTAAGGAACCTCCATACTGTTCTCCATAGTGGCTGTACCAATTTACATTCCCACCAGCAGTGCAAGAGTGTTCCCTTTTCTCCACACCCTCTCCAGCATTTATTGTTTGTAGATTTTTTGATGATGGCCATTCTGACCAGTGTGAGATGATATCTCATTGTAGTTTTGATTTGCATTTCTCTAATGATTAATGATCTTGAGCATTCTTTCATGTGTTTGTTGGCAATCTGTATGTCTTCTCTGGAGAAATGTCTATTTAGGTCTTCTGCCCATTTTTGGATTGGGTTGTTTGTTTTTTTGTTATTGAGCTGCATGAGCTGCTTGTAAATTTTGGAGATTAATCCTTAATTGATATTTATAGAACATTCCATCCAAAACAACAGAATACACATTTTTCTCAAGTGCTTGTGGAACATTCTCCAGGATAGATCATATCTTGGGTCACAAATCAAGCCTTGGTAAATTTAAGAAAATTGAAATTGTATCAAGTATCTTTTCTGACAACAACGCTGTGAGACTAGATATCAATTACAGGAAAAGATCTGTAAAAAATACAAACACATGGAGGCTAAACAATACACTACTTAATAACGAAGTGATCACTGAAGAAATTAAAGAGGAAATCAAAAAATACCTAGAAACAAATGACAATGGAAACACGACAACCCAAAACTATGGGATGCAGCAAAAGCAGTTCCTAGAGGGAAGTTTGTAGCAATACAATCCTACCTTAAGAAACAGGAAACATCACAAATAAACAACCTAACCTTGCACCTAAAGCAATTAGAGAAAGAAGTACAAAAACACCCCAAATTTAGCAGAAGGAAAGAAATCATAGAGATCAGATCAGAAATAAATGAAAACGAAATGAAGGAAACGATAGCAAAGATCAATAAAACTAAAAGCTGGTTCTTTGAGAAGATAAACAAAATTGATAAACCATTAGCCAGACTCATCAAGAAGGAAAGGGAGAAAATCAATAGAATTAGAAATGAAAAAGGGGAAGTAACAACTGACACTGCAGAAATACAAAAGATCGTGAGAGATTACTACAAGCAACTCTATGCCAATAAAATGGACAACCTGGAAGAAATGGACACATTCTTAGAAATGCACAACCTGCCAAGACTGAACCAGGAAGAAAGAGAAAATATGAACAGACCAATCACAAGTACTGAAATTGAAACTGTGATTAAAAATCTTCCAACAAACAAAAGCCCAGGACCAGATGGCTTCACAGGCAAATTCTATCCAACATTTAGAGAAGAGCTAACACCTATCCTTCTTAAACTCTTCCAAAATATAGCAGAGGGAGGAACACTCCCAAACTCATTCTACGAGGCCACCATCACCCTGATACCAAAACCAAACACAGATGTCACAAAGAAAGAAAACTACAGGCCAATATCACTGATGAACATACATGCAAAAATCCTCAACAAAATACTAGCAAAACAGAATCCAACAGCACATTAAAAGGATCATACAGCATAATCAAGTAGGGTTTATCCCAGGAATGCAAGGATTCTTCAATATACACAAATCAATCAATGTGATACACCATATTAACAAATTGAAGGAGAAAAACCATATGATCATCTCAATAGATGCAGAGAAAGCTTTTGACAAAATTCAACACCCATTTCTGATAAAAATCCTCCAGAAAGTAGACATAGAGAGAACTTTCTTCAACATAATAAAGGCCATATATGACAAACCCACAGCCAACATTGTCCTCAATGGTGAAAAACTGAAACCATTTCCACTAAGATCAGGAACAAGACAAGGTTGCCCACTCTCACCACTGTTATTCAACATAGTTTTGGAAGTTTTAGCCACATTTATCAGAGATGAATTTACTTCTTAAACTCTCTTGTGAAAATGCAAGTATTAATCCCAGAATATTTTGTATTGGGTTGGCCAAAAGCTTTGTTCGTTTTTTTCCGTAAGACGGGTCTAGTAGAACTTAGTTGTCTTTAACTTCATTCGAAACAATTTTATTAGATTGTATTGTGACAGCTGTCATATCAGCGTGTATTTTTTTTAAAAAATATCAAAATTGGTGAATTTATATTTCGCCATTTTAATATTGAAGATGGAAGAAAAAAGCAATATTTTCATCATATTATGCTTTATTATTTCAAGAAAGGTATAAACACAACTGGAACGCCACAAAAAAGGATTTGTGCAGTTTATGGAGAAGGTGCTGTGACTGACTGAATGTGTCAAAAGTGCTTTGCAAAGTTCTGTGCTGGAGATTTCTCGCTGGACGATGCTCCACGTTTGGGGAGACCAGATGAAGTTGATAGCGATCACATCGAGACATTAATTGAGAGCAATCAATGTTATACCATGCAGTATAACAACATACTCAAAATATCCAAATCAAGTGTTGAAAGTCATTTGCACCAGCTTGGTTATGTGATTCGCTTTGATGTTTGGGTTCCACATCAGTTAAGCAGGAAAAAATCCTTCTTGACTGTATTTCCGCATGACATTATCTACTTAAACGTAAAAAAAAAATGTTCTGATTTTAAAACAAATTGTGATGGGTGATGAAAAGTGGCTACTGTACAATAATGTGGAATGGAAGAGATCGCAGGGCAAGCGATATGAACCACCACCAACTGCACCAAGGGCTGGTCTTCATCCAAAGAAGGTGATGTTGTATATATGGTGGGACTGGGAGTCCTCTATTATGAGCTCCTTCCAGAAAACCAAATGATTAATTCCAACAAGTACTGCTCCCAGTTACACCAAGTGAAAGCGGCACTCGACGAAAAGCGTCCAGAATTAGTCAACATAAAACACGTAGTCTTCCATCCAGATAATGCAAAACCGCATGTTTCTTTGATGACTGGGTGAAAACTGTTACGGCCTGGATGGGAAGTTGTTATTCATCCGCCATATTCACCAGACATTGCACCTTCGGATTTCCATTTATTTTGGTCTTTACAAAATTCTCTTAATGGAAAACATTTCAGTTCCCTGGAAGACTGTAAAAAGCACCTGGAATAGTCCTTTGCTCAAAAAGATAAGTTTTGGGAAGATGGAATTATGTAGTTGCCTGAAAAATGGCAGAAGGTAGTGGAACAAAAGGGTGAATACGTTGTTCAATGAAGTTCTTGGTAAAAATGAAGAATTTGTCTTTTATTTTTACTTAAAAACCTAAGGGATTTTTTTGGCCAACCCAATAGATTATATAAGCCAACTATTCAAACATGTAGGAGTTAGTTCTCTGATACAGGCGAAGACTATAGAGAGTTTCGAAGAAGAACAGTACAGTCAACCATCAAAAAATAACTTTTGGCATTTGTGCAATGTACCTGCCCTCAGGGAAACTGCGTTCTATGGGAGACTAAATAATGTGACAAATAACATAATGCAATTATATACAGTGCAATAAAAAGAATAGGAAATGGTGAATGGTCACAAGGGTGCGTATTTTAGCTGGGTTTGTCAGGGAAGACCTCTCTAGGGAAACAAGACTTTCACACCTTTAATAGAAACCTGAAGGATGAAGAGGATCCGGCCATGTTAAGATTCTGGAGGAAAAGTGTTGCATGCAAAAGAAACATGTTTGATGAATTCAGGAAAGGCACGACCTCTTTGTCTGGTTGGAGGCAGGAGGTTGGGGTTGTGTGGTAGGGAAGGATAATGAAGTGTATTGAAAGAAGTTTAATTTCAATCTAGCCGTAATTGGAAACCCTTAGAGAGTTTTTAAAAGAAACCCGATACACTCTATGCGTGTTTCTATTTTTAGGAAGTACACCCACTGCTCTGTGAATAACAAACACATGAGAGGGGCTGGAGTCTCAACAAGGAAGCAGGAAGCTAAGCAGTAGTTTGGGAAGAAAGATGGCTGTTGCTTAGGCCAGGGTGGTCGTGGTAGAAGTCATAGGATTCTCACCATATTTGGAGGTAAAGCTGTCAGAGCTTGTTGATTAATTTTATGTGGAGTGTGAGGGAAAGTGGTGGCTGTAGGGGAGTGCTAAATTTTGGGGTTAGGGTGACTACGAGATTAGCACTGGCATTATCTACAATGGAGAATAACAAGGGTTTGGTCTGGAAATTAATTTGGAGATGTGGACATTATGGAAAACAGCATTAAAATACACAAATCTGGAGTTCCAGGTTGAAGTAGGCTGGATATGTAAATTTTTGGAATTATTGTCTGTTCTGTCTTTTAAAGCCTAGGTTACTGTTGCTTCACTTAAAGAGCAAATGTAGGGAAGGAAGATAAAATGGCTGAGGACCAAGACTTGGATTTTTGTATCTTTATAGGCCAGAAAGAGAAGAGAGAGCTGGGAGGGGGTTGGAATATCCATTTATATGTACCAGTGTAATTGCTTCTGTGGTCTAAGAACAGAAGGAGGGTTAACAGGGGAAGAAGATAAGGGCCTCTCTGGATGAGCAATTCTGGAGGGCTCTATTAAAATTGACTGTGGTCAGTGATGTCTAAAAAGAGTGAATGAAGCAAAAGACAAAAAGGCTGGCCATCTATGGAGATTCTATCAAGAGTAGAGCAGATGTCACCACAACTACTACTAAACTACAGGTGGGAGCACCCAGTCTGAGTCAGGAGCAAAAGCGTGAGATATTCACGCTTTACATGGTAGACATAAAGAGGCAGGTCCGAGCAGGGGCAGAATAGGTGAGACCTTCGCAATAACTTAAAGTAAATAGCACAAAGAAGTCTTAAAATACAATTAATTATAAAAGATAAAGCTGAAGTGGCATATAACACAACTGATATAATTTCTACTGCATTTTTAAATTTAAAAGATACATGTACATATTAGAAAACTCATTGTGAAAGGAATAAAGTTCACTTTTTCAACTTCCATTTATTCAGCAGTTATTAAGTGTTTTTTCTGTGTGCCAAATTCTGTTTTAGGTGTACTAGGTGATGGAGACAGCAATTAACAAGGCTTAGCTTCCATTATAGAGCTGAAAAGAAAGCCTTCCGCTCCCAATTCTCCTCAAGGAAGATAAAAAATGTATCAAGTTTTGGTGTATTTCTGAAAAAAAATAAACTAAACACACACGTAATATGGTATACGTTTGTGTGTGTATGCATATGTTGTTTGCATACATATAGATAATACATTTATTGTATATGTTTATATTTATTATTGAAATTGTCTCTACATGATAATAGTAAATAGTGTTAGTAAACAGACCACTTTGTCCTTTACATTTTTTTTTCATTTAATACTGTATTTCAGAAGCTCTTCATGATGCTGTGGTAGACCTACTTTATTCATTTTATTAGAAACAATGTATTTCATTATGTAGCTGTACCACATTTTATTTAACCAATCTATTATTGATAAACATTTTTTTCTGCAAATTTTTCCTGTTAGAAATAATGCTGCACCTAGCATCCCAATTCATATATTAAGCACATAATTGCAAATACATCTATTTGTGAAGTAACTTCTTAGCAGAGAGATTGCTGCATTAAATGGTTGTCTGTTCTTTTTAATTGATCAAAAGGCATTAAAGATGCTCATACAAAAGAAAAAGAATCTTTCTGGCAGTGGCAATATGAGCCAAATATATATCAAAGGTAATTCTTTAAAAGTACCCAGGATTTTAGAGTGTTTGGCTTAAAATCATTATCAGTCTTACTTCTTAGATAGAAAATAAGCTATAGGGAATGGCAGGAGATTACAATGAGCAGGTTCATTAATCAAATTCTACTTATGCTGCCGTTGGCTATGTATTAGTTTAAAGATAAATTTAATTTTGATTATATGTTGCAATATATAAAAGTGAACTTGGACATTATGTACTTTTGATATGTAAGATAGATGAATCTAATTGTGCTGGTAAAGCTCCTAAAATAGTGATTGGACAATAGTAGGTACTCAATAAATTAAAATTATTGAAATAATTTATTCATGGCTCTAGACACTTGAAAACCATAGCAAGCCTCATTTGGAGATCCAAAGGGGTTTGCTTACTTCAGCAAAGCTGGCTTGTTTCCTCCCCAGAGCTTCCTGGCTTATAGTCTTGTAGCTAGAAACCTAATTTACCGGCAGAACATGGTAGTTTCATGGGGCAGAATCACAGTAGAATCATGGGGCAGATTCACAGTAATCAAACATGCGAGACTTATGTATAGAATAAGACTGCAAATACAGTGAGAGCTATAACTGTTGAGATTGCTGAACGAGGTCTCAGGTATTCTCTTCTGGGGGCTCTCAGACATCCTCCCCCGTCACCTTTAGTGGAGTTACGTTATTCATTTGAAATCCGGCCAACTTTCAGAAAATTTTTTCCAGCTTTATTGAGATATAATTGACAAATAACATTGTGTAAGTTTAAGGGGTACAATGTGATGATTTGGTTACACATGTATTGTGAGAAGATTACCTTTCAGAAAATTTGAACCTTAAGATAAATAGTAATAGTAATGATATATAGAATAAACTAATTATCTGTAAGTCCAAAATGATGTAAGTGAATGGATGAATGAGTGAATGAGATAGAATTATTCCATATGATAGAATGTAAACTAATAAATATAGAAGTAACTATGAAATTAGAAAATCAGTATTTGGCAAAAACTGGAGTAAAATCATTTCAGGAAGAATCATCAATTGTCACTACAACTACTGAGTAAATGTTTGATGATAAACATAGTATTTTTCCAAGAAACCTATTAAATTCAAAGAGGAAAAAAGGAAATTTATCATGGAGAAACCCGGCAGATACCTCCTTAGCCAAGTGATCAAAGTTAAAATCACCATTAGTAGTGATGTGCTTCCTAAATTAATGCCCTGAGAAGGACACAGCATCTCTTTGATTCCTGAAAAAAAAACAAAAAAAAAAGCATAACCTGAATCTATCTGCCACACCCAAATTGAAGGACAATCTACAAAAACAAAACAAAACCTTATATTCTTCAAAAATGTCAAAGGCATGAAAGATAAAGCCTGAGGAACTATTCCAGATTAAAGAAAATTAAAGAAACATGGCAACAAAATGCAATTTGAGCTCTTGGATGAGATCCTGGACAGGAAAATATATTTCTTCTTTTGCATTTCTAATGCATACACAACATTAGTGAGATAATTGAGAAATCTGAATTTAAAATTTGATCTAAATAATGCCTATAGATTAGAAACTAGTAATGTTTCAATGTTAACTTCCTATTTTTAACAATTATAATGTGGTTATATGAGAAATATTCTAGTTCCAAAGAAATATGCACTGGAAAATTTAGGAGAAATGGGGTATCCTGTCCACAACTTACTCTTAGATACTTCAGAAAAAAATATAGAGAAAATGCATCTGGTAAAATATTTATATATTGATATTCTTGGAATCTGGGTGAAAAGTATAGTTGAGTTCCTTGACTAGATTATAACTTTTCTGTAAGTATGAAACTATTTCAAAATGAAAAGTTAAAAAGTATTCTAAACCAAATATTCTGGCTACTTTATTCTTAAGTCAAATGTTATTATATTTTCCCATATGTACAGATCCTATCAAAATACTTTGCAAAAATATATTGTGTTACTTTTTGAAGATACATTAGTTTATTTGGAAGCCAGTGTTAAATACATATTGAATACATGAATAAAATATAATTTTAAAATAGAGAAGACAGGAAGGGAGGAAGGATGAGGAGACAGAGGAAATGAGTGATGCAGAGAATGGAAGAAAAGAGGTTACAGTAGCCCTCCTCTCCTTTATCCACCATTTAGCTTTCTGTGGTTTCAGTTAACTGAGGTCAATACGAGGTCCAAAAATATTAAATGGAAAATTCCAGAAATGAACAGGTATAAGTTTTAAATCATGCACCCTTCTGAGTAGCATGATGAAATCTTGCTCCACCCCTGCCCCCCACCCTGACAGGAAGCATCCCAAGCATCCCTTTGATCCAGTATATCCCACCCAGTAGTCACTTAGTAGCTCTATGGGTTATCAGATAGACTGTCCAGGTACTGCAGTGCTTGTGTTCAAGTAACTCGTATTTTGCTCCGAGACTGCAAAGAGTAGTGATGCTAGCAATTCAAGTTATGCCAAAAAGAAGTCATAAAGTTCTTCCTTTATGTGAAAAGGTGAAAGTTCTCAACTTATTAAGGAAATTAAAAAAATCATATGCTGAAGTTGCCAAAATCTATGGTAAAAACAAATCTTCCATCGCTGAATTTGTAAGGAAGGAAAAAGAAACTGGCTAGTTTTGGTATCTCACCTCAAACTGCAAAAATTATGGGCACAGTATATAGTAAGTGTTTGGCTAAGATGGAAAAGGCATTAAATTTGTACAATAAGATACTTAGAGAGAGACCACATTCACATAACTTTTATTACAGTATATTGTTATAATTGTTCTATTTTATTATTAGTTGTTAATCTCTTACTGTGACTAATTTATAAATTAAAATGTGATTATAGTTATGTATGTATAGGAACAAAACCCACAGTATATATAGGGTCCAGTACTATCTGTGGTTTCAGGCATCCACTGAGGGTCTTGGAAAGTATCCCCCATAGATAAGAGGGGAAACTGCTGTACAGGTGTACCAAGGAAATATTGTGGGTTTGGTTCCAGACCATGGCAATAAGGTGAATATTGCAATAAAGAGAGTCACACAAAGTTTTCGGTTTCCCAGTGCATATAAAAGTTATGTTTGCACTATACTGTAGTCTGTTAAGTGTGCAATAGCATTATGTCCTAGAAAACAATGTACATACCTTAATTTTAAAATATTTTACTGCTAAAAAATTCTGACCATCATCTGAGACTTCAGCGAGTTGTAGTAACATTAAAGATCACAGATAACCATAACAAATATAGTAAAAATGCAAAAGTTTGAAATATTGTGAGAATTATGTGACAGAGACCATGAAATGGGCAAATGCTGTTCCAAAATGGTGCTGGTAGACTTGCTGGACACAGGGTTGCCACAGACCTTCAATTTGTAAAAAACGCAGTATCGGGCTTCCCTGGTGGTGCAGTGGTTGAGAGTCTGCCTCCGATGCAGGGAACGTGGGTTCGTGCCCTGGTCCGGGAGGATGCCACATGCCACGGAGCGGCTGAGCCAGTGAGCCATGGCCGCTGAGCTTGCACATCTGGAGCCTGTGCCCCGCAACGGGAGAGGCCACAACAGTGAGAGGCCCGCGTACCGCAAACAAAACAAAACAAAACAAAACAAAACAAAACAAAACAAAACACAGTATCTGCAAAGTGTAATAAAGTCAAGTGCAATAAAACCTGGTATGCCTGTATTGCCTAAATATTTAACCTTTTCTACCAGGTAGAGGGAGTGAATACTGATGTGTCATTATGTATAAGTAAATATGTATGTTTATTTATACCAGAGACACTTTTTCACATTGAAAACCTGTATGAACACGATTATTAAAAGTAGTCATTCTGATCCCTTCCTTTTAAAAATTAATTTCCCACCTATTGCAAACACCTATATGAGATTCCTTTTGAGCGCTTGCCGAATTCCAGCTGCATGTTATTTGGTAGCCCAGGGCAATATATTTTATCTAGTCTTAAACTGTTTTTACTTTTCAAGTAAGGTGACTCACTCAGCAAGGAATTTGTGGTGACAGGTATTATTTTAATCTCGTCTTGCTCTTAGTTTTCCTGTCTTTTTCTGAAGGGTGAGAATCCCTTATATTTAAAAGCTTATGCCAGGGGACTTCCCTGGTGGCGCAGTGGTTAAGAATCCGCCCGCCAATGCAGGGGACACGGGTTCAAGCTCTGGTCCAGGAAGATCCCACATGCCGTGGAGCAACTAAGCCTGTGTGCCGCAACTACTGAGCCTGCGCTCTGGAGTCTGTGAGCCACAACTACTGAAGCTTGCATGCCTAGGTCCCGTGCTCTGCAGCAAGAGAAGCCACAGCAATGAGAAGCCCGTGCACCGCAATGAAGAGTAGCCTGTGCACCGCAATGTAGAGTAGCCCCTGCTCGCTACAGCTAGAGGAAGCCCGCGCGCAGCAACGAAGACCCAACACAGCCAAAAAATAAATAAATAAATTTTTAAAAATGAAAAATAAATAAAAATTTTAAAAAAGCTTATGCTAGTATTATCTGACAGTCTTTACTCTCTAGTAATCATAATTATTATACTTTTTAAAAATTCTGTTCTGATTCTTATACTTTCTACAATCCAACTAAAATGCCAAGATGTGCTTTTACTTAGGACTGATGTTCTTCTCTTAGGGTGTTTCTAGGGCTTAGTAACACTAAAACCTTCATGACTTTAAAATGAAAAGTGGACTTAATTTCTTCTGAACTAAAAGCTTTCTTCCTTCTAGATACCACTTTGCCTTCTGAAAACTACTGTTAATGTCTCAATGTGCTTTGTGAGAATCTAAACACAAATACATAGTTGACTGCTGAAACTGAAGCAACTGCAGGGGGTTGAACAGAAGCTACAGATTTTTTTTGTGTAGTATCCTCTTTGTCAGGTTTTTTATTTTCTTGAAATTTAGTGCAATAGCATAACACTTTTTTTTTTATAGCTGATACATAATGTATGCTTTCCCATAAATCTGAACTTTGTCTGGCAATGGACATGTTCAAGCACCGCAGTATAATAACTCTATTACAATGACTGATTATAATAGCCCCTCACAGTCTAAGGTCAAAGCATTAGAGCTTTTGGAATTTCTAAAACTTTCTATGTTCCAGCGAATCCATCCCCTTTACCTGTTTAAATGGAGGTAAACTAATTGAAAAGTCAGTTAATCTATAATTGTTTGGCTCACCCACTTCCGTATAGAAGACTGGCAGTCAAAATCCCACTGACCCTATGAAGTCCTAAAACTCCTAAATTCTTTTCATAACAGTAAAACAAGTTAATATCATATATTTCTCAGGAAATGCTGAGTTCGAAGAAAATTAAGCTAAATATTCTTTGATGTTCTTGATGTAGTGATTAGGTGAATTGCCTTCCCAGTATCCAGCCCTTCCTTTCCTCCTGTGTGTGTGCTGAGATGCAACCTCCAGCTGATGAGCAAGCATGGGTCGGTGTGCCCTTCATAAGCTGTCACAGCAACGTGTCCCTCTCCCTAGACCATTGATTCCATCAACCCAAGGTAAACCTAGAACTTTGCTGGGACACCATGGACTGAGGAGACATCTCTCCTTGACATGGAGATTTGAAGATGAAGTCTGAAGCTCCCAGAGACCATTATGAAAAGATATATCCGAACCCCATCATCTGGTAGAACAGAGCCAAGCACTGTAGAGGGACCTGGTCTGGATGGCATTGTTTGTAATCCTGGATCCAACTTTACCTAGAGATTTTCTATTCCTTGAGTTTTCATTCATGTAAGATAATAAATTCCCCCTTCCCCTGACATACACACTCATACATATACACAGACTCCTCTTCCTGCTTAAGCTAGTTGGAGGTGGGTTTCTTGCATCAAAAGTGTCATGAAAAATATACTTTCTACTTTATTGAAAAAGAGGTTGATACCCTCAGGAAGGCTCTTATAAGGCTGTTTACAAGCACTTTGCAAACGGCTGGCAAACGGGAAAATTCTGATTCAAAATGTCAGGGAAAAGAATGGTCACATTTATTTTGACAAGGTCACCGAGGTATTTTGGATGACACCCCAGTCTTAGAGTAAAAAAGCTTGAGTTTAAGCCCTATATCCGGCACTTACTGGCAAGTCACTTATTTTCTTAGGGCTTTGGTTATAAAGTAGGAATGATAATTACCTTCTTAGCTACTTTACAGAGCTGCTATAAGAAAAATAAGTAATGGATATGTATGAGCTTTTAAAATGATAGAGAGCCTAAAAATAGAATGAATTAATAATAATAGTCAAGTGTAATTTTCCACTTAAGTAGTTTATTTTCAGCTTTGCATCTATCTTTTTCCTTTAGATAATCTGTTCAGGTTTACCATACTCTCAGAATTATTATATTTAGAACTGGAAAATTGTTGCAACCCATAAAGCTAACAGTGAGTAGCAGCTTATTGTGAAGTGCTGAAAAATACTTTCATCTAAACATTCATCTGAAAGGATCTTTTTCACATCTGCACATTTTGGGAAAATATACTTAAAGATTAATAGGAAGAGAGATTCTTTTCTTGAGACTATAATAAGGTTCCCATGAAACCAAATAAAATTTGATATTTTTTTTAATTTTCAGAAAGTGAATGTAGAACCCAGCTGTTTACTCTCATTAGTCTCTTTCTTTAAACATAAAAAGAGAACAAACAGATGGAGCTGTAATGTAATGTAAATCAAACACTATACGTGAACATATCCAAATAATAGGGACTTCCACATCAAGTGATTGGAAGCCCCCATGTGGAAACTCAGAGCAGGAATTTGTGCTGAATCATCTAGGGAATGAAAGTTTTGGGAGTATGTGAGGTAGTTAAAAATAAAGATTCTGAGCATAACCGTTGAATCCAAATTGATCATTAAGTCCATGTACAGTGATTCCTCTGTCTGCCAACTTTGAGAGCCACTGTGTTACACTGCATTAAGGTAAAACAAAATAGAGTCCAAATAACATTGCAGGGACTTAAAATTAATAACAGTGATAATAATGACAAAATTAAGACACTAATAAAAGGTACAAAGACATTCCTCCACCCCCACTCCACCGCCATCATCAAAAACTCTGCCAACACAAGCAGCATAATTGCCTGCTTCTCTCTGCCTCTTTGACTACTCAAATGATGCCATGGCAATGATGCCAGGCAGTGCTTCACAACCTTCGTGAACATTTGAATCCCTGGAGAGTTTGTTCACAATGCAGATTCCTTGGCCCTACTGTATGCCATGTCAAATAAAGTTCTCTAGCATTGGGACATCAAAAGCTGAATTATATGCAAACACCAAGTTTGATTCTGATTTGACTGGAGGGCCAGACTCTGAGAAACTATGTACTAAATATGGCCTTGACTTTTTCAACTTGTTTATGGATCCTGAAGATCAGTAAAGGTTAAGAAAGCAAAGATCAGGCAACTGCAATAATATTATCTATAGGCTGATGACTCTCAAATATATACCTTTAACCATGTCTTCCACTGAATTTAAAAGTCATATCCCAACTGGCTTCCTGACATCTTCAATTGGATGTTGAATAGGCACCATAAACTTACCATGAACAAAATAGAACTCTCATTCCCTTCTTGCCCAGGATGCTCCCTTAACCCAATTGCATCCACCTACTTGCTAAAGCCAGAAAACTAAGAGTCATTGTTCTTTCCTGTCTGTCCATCAGCCCTCCTGGCTAAAAGCTTTCTGCTCGAATCTCTGAACAATTCTTCATTCATCACGATGTCACCTACACAGTTAAAGGCTCTCCATCATGAGGGGTTGGTGGTGACACTGCTGTGAATGTCTGGAGAAAAGCATCAGGTCCAACACAAGATTCATGCTGTTCATCAGCTCTAATAAACTGTAGGACCAATTTTTTTAAGCTTCAAAAAATATTCTCAAGGGGCAGAGACAAGGTGGCCTACTAGGAGGATGTGGAATTTGCGTCTCCTCACAACTAGGGTACCTACCAGGCACCGGTGGGGGACCACGGACACCTAAGGGGGAGGACCCCAGTGACCGGACACTTGTGGGATCTTGGTTCCCAGGCTGGAGGTCGGGCCTGAGCTCCTGTTGTGGGAGATCCGAGTCCAAACCACTGGACTGACAGAGAACCACAGACCCAGGGAATATCAATCAGAATGAGACATCCTGGAGGTCCTCATCTCAGCACCAAGAGCCAGCTCTATCCAACTGCCTGCAAACTCCAGTGTTGGATGTCTCAGGCAAAACAACCAGTAAGACAGGAACACAGCACCACCCATCAAAGACAAAAAATGAAATGACAAGAGAATGTTACAGATGAAGGAGCAAGGTAAAAACCTACAAGACCAAATAAATGAAGATGAAATAGGCAATCTACCTGAAAAAGAATTCAGAGTAATGATAGTAAAGATCCCAAATCTCAGAAACAGAATGGAGAAAATACAAGAAACATTTAACAAGGTCTAGAAGAAGTAAAGAGCAAAAGAAAGAGTGATGAACGACACAATTACTGAAATTAAAAATACTCTAGAAGGAATCAATAACAGAATAACTGAGGCAGAAGAACTGATAGGTGAGCTGGAAGAAAAACTGATGGAAATAACTGCCAGGGAGCAGAATAAAGAAAACAGAATGAAAAGAATTGAGAACAGTCTCAGAGACCTCTGGGACAACAGTAAATGCACCAACATTGGAACTATAGGGGTCCCAGAAGAAAAAGAGAAAAAGAAAGGGTCTAAGAAGATATTTGAAGAGATTATAGTCTAAAACTTCCCTAACATGCTAAAAGAAATAGTCAGTGAAGTCCAGGAAACACAGAGAATACCGTACAGGATAAACCCAAAGAGAAACATGCCAAGACACATATTAATCGAACTATCAAAAATTAAATTCAAAGAAAAAATATTAAAAACAGCAAGGGAAAAGCAACAAATAACATATATGGGAATCCCCATAAGGTTAAGAGCTGATCTTTCAGCAGAAACTCTGCAAGCCAGAAGGGAGTGGCAGGACATATTTAAAGTGATGAAAGGGAAAAACCTACAACTAAGATTACTCTACCCAGCAGGGATCTCGTTCAGATCCGAGGGAGAAGTTAAAACCTTTACAGATAAGCAAAAGTTAAGAGAATTCAGCACCACCAAACCAGCTTTACAAATGCTAAAGGAACTTTTCTAGGCAGGAAACACAAGAGAAGGAAAAGACCTACAATAACAAACCCAAGACAATTAAGAAAATGGTAATAGGAATATACGTATCGATAATTACCTTAAATGTAAATGGATTAAATGCTCCAACCAAAGGACATAAACTGGCTGAATGGATACAAAAACAAGACCCGGACATATGCTGTCTACAGGAGA